>NC_090442.1:188219395-188535895 GCF_031143425.1 Pleurodeles waltl
GTGTCCATGCTAAGTTGGGCATCAATATGGTGTTCTGGAGGGAGCTCTAGAATTCCAGGTTGTTTAATGAGAGGTGCACCGAACAAGGCTGGAAACAGAGCAGACCAAAGCTTCCGTGTCCATCAGTAGTTGGACAGCACCTGTGAGCAGTAGGTGTTGAGCAGCCTGAGCAAAACAGTGAGACCTAGCCTTTCCTTTTTGACTTAAAAAGGTAGACGTTTACAAGATGGTTATAGCTTACTTTGCCTAAACCAAGACTCTGTTTTCCTTTAAATACAGGAAATATGAGGAACAGATGAACTCGGCCAAACAGGCTAGAATAGCAGTCAATTCTACAGGATGGAGACATAGGGCAATGACAAATTGCAGAAGGAGACAAATGAAAACTATTCTCGCCGTAGAAAAATGGTTGTGTGATTTCTAGCAAAGATGAATAAAAGGAATTTTTTCCTATTCCAGAGCCTGTAGGATTAAACAGGTGTGTCAAGTAAAAAGTAGCCTTAGAAGCTACATTTAGAAATATGCTTCTTAGCTCTTCTGCTGGTTTTGCATTTCCAGTTCTAATTTATTTTCAGATTATCCTTCATTCACACCCATTTATGAAAGAAAAGAAGAAATTGCAGGGTTGTTCGCTGTTCTTGTGAAACATGCAACAAGTGAGATCTGTGTAAGTCTGCAGACTGCGGAGCTACTGGACTTCCACTGCCTAACTATTCCTGACTCAGTACTGTTACATTTTCACTATCTTTAAGAATCTCAGCTTAAAGGAGTTGGGTGACAGACAGTCGAGATCATCCATATGGAAATGTCTGTATCATTACTGAATGTATTCAAGTGGGCACAGTATACAATCAATCATATAGTTATTTAAGTAAAGGTATGCAAAACTGATGAGATCACTTTCCTAGTCAGGGAAACACATTAACTGGAAAGTGCAGGTAGGCCCAAGATAGCTCATCAATATACAACACAGCATTAGTAGCTGATTTTGAGCTGCGAGAGGATGGAGGAATCCAACTTGCGCTCAATAACGATTTCCAAGTGTGCACTAGCCCTTCACTACCACCTCTAATGCAAACGTGTAAATTCATCCCTTTGTAGGAACGGGCCTTGTTTCACCTGCTAATGCTGAACTTACATAGGGCTTATTGACCAGAAGATGTACAACTGTTGCAGCTGTTGAGGCTAGAAACAAGAATGACTCTCTTTTATTCTTTATAAAAGCTCTTGTAGCCCAGCCTTTCCGAACGTCTATATAAGTTCCATTGTTACAGGCGTCATCCATCATTTTCACTCTTACTTTTCTCAATATTGGCTGGTTTGGCAGAACAAGAAGGGACGGCTTCAGGAGAGCTCGAATTGAACCTAGAAGCTTCTGTAGAGAGTTACAGGAAAAAAAGAGACACCCAGCCCTTTGATGGCACTTCTCTCTGTCTCTTTCCCCTCTGTCCATCTGCATACCTCTCACTCTCTAAATCCTATAATTTATATTGTATTCACTTCCCTCTTCCCAATCTTCCTGTCTCTACTTGTTCACTCTCTCAACTCAGTTCAACCCTCTTCTTTTCTTTAAAAAAAACATCTTATCTTTTATTAAAGGACGTCCCTATTTTCACACTGCTTTTTGATATGACATTCTTTCACTTTCTATAAAAGGAAGTGAAGTCGGTATTCGTGAAATATCATTGGTATACTGTCAGTACATTAAACCTTATGTTAGCATTGCCACACTTAGGCAATGCATTTCAGCTTTAGAACGTCTGCTGTTCTCGCCGGGCATAGTGGCGTGTACCTGTTGTCCTAGCTACTTGGGAGACTGAGGCTAGTGGATTGATTGAGCTCAGGGGTTCTGGGCTGCACTCAGTCTGTGTTGATCAGGTGTCCATGCTAAGTTGGGCATCAATATGGTGTTCTGGAGGGAGATCTAGAATTCCAGGTTGTTTAATGAGAGGTGCACAGACCAAGGCTGGAAACAGAGCAGGCAAAAGCTTCCATGTCCATCAGTAGTAGCACATCACCTGTGAGCAGTAAGTGTTGAACAGCCTGAGCAAAACAGTGAGACCTAGCCTTTTCTTTTTTACTTAAAAAGGTAGACGTTTACAAGATGGTTATAGCTTACTTTGCCTAAACCAAGGCCCTGTTTTCCTTTAAATATAGGAAATATGAGGAACAGATGAACTCGGCCAAACGGGCTAGAATAGCAGTCAATTCTACAGGATGGAGACATAGGGCAATGACAAATTGCAGAAGGAGACAAATGAAAACTATTCTCGCCGTAGAAAAATGGTTGTGTGATTTCTAGCAAAGATGAATAAAAGGAATTTTTTCCTATTCCAGAGCCTGTAGGATTAAACAGGTGTGTCAAGTAAAAAGTAGCCTTAGAAGCTACATTTAGAAATATGCTTCTTAGCCCTTCTGCTGGTTTTGCATTTCCAGTTCTAATTTATTTTCAGATTATCCTTCATTCACACCCATTTATGAAAGAAAAGAAGAAATTGCAGGGTTGTTCGCTGTTCTTGTGAAACATGCAACAAGTGAGATCTGTGTAAGTCCGCAGACTGCGGAGCTACTGGACTTCCACTGCCTAACTATTCCTGACTCAGTACTGTTACATTTTCACTATCTTTAAGAATCTCAGCTTAAAGGAGTTGGGTGACTGACAGTCGAGATCACCCATATGGAAATGTCTGTATCATTACTGAATGTATTCAATTGGGCACAGTATACAATCAATCATATAGTTATTTAAGTAAAGGTATGCAAGACTGATGAGATCACTTTCCTAGTCAGGGAAACACATTAACTGGAAAGTGCAGGTAGGCCCAAGATAGCTCATCAATATACAACACGGCATTAGTAGCTGATTTTGAGCTGCGAGAGGATGGAGGAATCCAACTTGCGCTTAATAACGATTTCCAAGTGTGCACTAGCCCTTCACTACCACCTCTAATGCAAACGTGTAAATTCATCCCTTTGTAGGAACGGGCCTTGTTTCACCTGCTAATGCTGAACTTACATAGGGCTTATTGACCAGAAGATGTACAACTGTTGCAGCTGTTGAGGCTAGAAACAAGAATGACTCTCTTTTATTCTTTATAAAAGCTCTTGTAGCCCAGCCTTTCCGAACGTCTATATAATTTCCATTGTTACAGGCGTCATCCATCATTTTCACTCTTACTTTTCTCAATATTGGCTGGTTTGGCAGAACAAGAAGGGACGGCTTCAGGAGAGCTCGAATTGAACCTAGAAGCTTCTGTAGAGAGTTACAGGAAAAAAAGAGACACCCAGCCCTTTGATGGCACTTCTCTCTGTCTCTTTCCCCTCTGTCCATCTGCATACCTCTCACTCTCTAAATCCTATAATTTATATTGTATTCACTTCCCTCTTCCCAATCTTCCTGTCTCTACTTGTTCACTCTCTCAACTCAGTTCAACCCTCTTCTTTTCTTTAAAAAAACATCTTATCTTTTATTAAAGGACGTCCCTATTTTCACACTGCTTTTTGATATGACATTCTTTCACTTTCTATAAAAGGAAGTGAAGTCGGTATTCGTGAAATATCATTGGTATACTGTCAGTACATTAAACCTTACGTTAGCATTGCCACACTTAGGCAATGCATTTCAGCTTTAGAACGTCTGCTGTTCTCGCTGGGCATAGTGGCGTGTACCTGTTGTCCTAGCTACTTGGGAGGCTGAGGCTAGTGGATTGCCAGAGCTCAGGGGTTCTGGGCTGCACTCAGCTGTGTTGATCAGGTGTCCATGCTAAGTTGGGCATCACTATGGTGTTCTAGAGGGAGCTCTAGAATTCCATGTTGTTTAATGAGAGGTGCACCGACCAAGGCTGGAAACAGAGCAGGCCAAAGCTTCCATGTCCATCAGTAGTTGGACAGCACCTGTGAGCATTAGGTGTTGAACAGCCTGAGCAAAACAGTGAGACCTAGCCTTTTCTTTTTTACTTAAAAAGGTAGACGTTTACAAGATGGTTATAGCTTACTTTGCCTAAACCAAGACCCTGTTTTCCTTTAAATACAGGAAATATGAGGAACAGATGAACTCGGCCAAACAGGCTAGAATAGCAGTCAATTCTACAGAATGGAGACATAGGGCAATGACAAATTGCAGAAGGAGACAAATGAAAACTATTCTCGGCGTAGAAAAATGGTTGTGTGATTTCTAGCAAAGATGAATAAAAGGAATTTTTTCCTATTCCAGAGCCTGTAGGATTAAACAGGTGTGTCAAGTAAAAAGTAGCCTTAGAAGCTACATTTAGAAGTATGCTTCTTAGCCCTTCCGCTGGTTTTGCATTTCCAGTTCTAATTTATTTTCCGATTATCCTTCATTCACACCCATTTATGAAAGAAAAGAGGAAATTGCAGGGTTGTTCGCTGTTCTTGTGAAACATGCAACAAGTGAGATCTGTGGAAGTCTGCATACTGCGGAGCTACTGGACTTCCACTGCCTAACTATTCCTGACTCAGTACTGTTACATTTTCACTATCTTTAAGAATCTCAGCTTAAAGGAGTTGGGTGACAGACAGTCGAGATCACCCATATGGAAATGTCTGTATCATTACTGAATGTATTCAAGTGGGCACAGTATACAATCAATCATATAGTTATTTATGTAAAGGTATGCAAGACTGATGAGATCACTTTCCTAGTCAGGGAAACACATTAACTGGAAAGTGCAGGTAGGCCCAAGATAGCTCATCAATATACAACACAGCATTAGTAGCTGATTTTGAGCTGCGAGAGGATGGAGGAATCCAACTTGCGCTCAATAACGATTTCCAAGTGTGCACTAGCCCTTCACTACCACCTCTAATGCAAACGTGTAAATTCATCCCTTTGTAGGAACGGGCCTTGTTTCACCTGCTAATGCTGAACTTCCATAGGGCTTATTGACCAGAAGATGTACAACTGTTGCAGCTGTTGAGGCTAGAAACAAGAATGACTCTCTTTTATTCTTTATAAAAGCTCTTGTAGCCCAGCCTTTCCGAACGTCTATATAAGTTCCATTGTTACAGGCGTCATCCATCATTTTCACTCTTACTTTTCTCAATATTGGCTGGTTTGGCAGAACAAGAAGGGACGGCTTCAGGAGAGCTCGAATTGAACCTAGAAGCTTCTGTAGAGAGTTATAGGAAAAAAAGAGACACCCAGCCCTTTGATGGCACTTCTCTCTGTCTCTTTCCCCTCTGTCCATCTGCATACCTCTCACTCTCTAAATCCTATAATTTATATTGTATTCACTTCCCTCTTCCCAATCTTCCTGTCTCTACTTGTTCACTCTCTCAACTCAGTTCAACCCTCTTCTTTTCTTTTAAAAAAACATCTTATCTTTTATTAAAGGACGTCCCTATTTTCACACTGCTTTTTGATATGACATTCTTTCACTTTCTATAAAAGGAAGTGAAGTCGGTATTCGTGAAATATCATTGGTATACTGTCAGTACATTAAACCTTACGTTAGCATTGCCACACTTAGGCAATGCATTTCAGCTTTAGAACGTCTGCTGTTCTCGCCGGGCATAGTGGCGTGTACCTGTTGTCCTAGCTACTTGGGAGGCTGAGGCTAGTGGATTGATTGAGCTCAGGGGCTCTGGGCTGCACTCAGTCTGTGTTGATCAGGTGTCCATGCTAAGTTGGGCATCAATATGGTGTTCTGAAGGGAGATCTAGAATTCCAGGTTGTTTAATGAGAGGTGCACAGACCAAGGCTGGAAACAGAGCAGGCAAAAGCTTCCATGTCCATCAGTAGTAGCACATCACCTGTGAGCAGTAAGTGTTGAACAGCCTGAGCAAAACAGTGAGACCTAGCCTTTTCTTTTTTACTTAAAAAGGTAGACGTTTACAAGATGGTTATAGCTTACTTTGCCTAAACCAAGGCCCTGTTTTCCTTTAAATATAGGAAATATGAGGAACAGATGAACTCGGCCAAACAGGCTAGAATAGCAGTCAATTCTACAGGATGGAGACATAGGGCAATGACAAATTGCAGAAAGAGACAAATGAAAACTATTCTCGCCGTAGAAAAATGGTTGTGTGATTTCTAGCAAAGATGAATAAAAGGAATTTTTTCCTATTCCAGAGCCTGTAGGATTAAACAGGTGTGTCAAGTAAAAAGTAGCCTTAGAAGCTACATTTAGAAATATGCTTCTTAGCCCTTCTGCTGGTTTTGCATTTCCAGTTCTAATTTATTTTCAGATTATCCTTCATTCACACCCATTTATGAAAGAAAAGAAGAAATTGCAGGGTTGTTCGCTGTTCTTCTGAAACATGCAACAAGTGAGATGTGTGTAAGTCCGCAGACTACGGAGCTACTGGACTTCCACTGCCTAACTATTCCTGACTCAGTACTGTTACATTTTCACTATCTTTAAGAATCTCAGCTTAAAGGAGTTGGGTGACTGACAGTCGAGATCACCCATATGCAAATGTCTGTATCATTACTGAATGTATTCAATTGGGCACAGTATACAATCAATCATATAGTTATTTAAGTAAAGGTATGCAAGACTGATGAGATCACTTTCCTAGTCAGGGAAACACATTAACTGGAAAGTGCAGGTAGGCCCAAGATAGCTCATCAATATACAACACGGCATTAGTAGCTGATTTTGAGCTGCGAGAGGATGGAGGAATCCAACTTGCGCTTAATAACGATTTCCAAGTGTGCACTAGCCCTTCACTACCACCTCTAATGCAAACGTGTAAATTCATCCCTTTGTAGGAACGGGCCTTGTTTCACCTGCTAATGCTGAACTTACATAGGGCTTATTGACCAGAAGATGTACAACTGTTGCAGCTGTTGAGGCTAGAAACAAGAATGACTCTCTTTTATTCTTTATAAAAGCTCTTGTAGCCCAGCCTTTCCGAACGTCTATATAATTTCCATTGTTACAGGCGTCATCCATCATTTTCACTCTTACTTTTCTCAATATTGGCTGGTTTGGCAGAACAAGAAGGGACGGCTTCAGGAGAGCTCGAATTGAACCTAGAAGCTTCTGTAGAGAGTTACAGGAAAAAAAGAGACACCCAGCCCTTTGATGGCACTTCTCTCTGTCTCTTTCCCCTCTGTCCATCTGCATACCTCTCACTCTCTAAATCCTATAATTTATATTGTATTCACTTCCCTCTTCCCAATCTTCCTGTCTCTACTTGTTCACTCTCTCAACTCAGTTCAACCCTCTTCTTTTCTTTAAAAAAACATCCTATCTATTATTAAAGGACGTCCCTATTTTCACACTGCTTTTTGATATGACATTCTTTCACTTTCTATAAAAGGAAGTGAAGTCGGTATTCGTGAAATATCATTGGTATACTGTCAGTACATTAAACCTTACGTTAGCATTGCCACACTTAGGCAATGCATTTCAGCTTTAGAACGTCTGCTCTTCTCGCCGGGCATAGTGGCGTGTGCCTGTTGTCCTAGCTACTTGAGAGGCTGAGGCTAGTGGATTGCTTGAGCTCAGGGGTTCTGGGCTGCACTCAGCTGTGTTGATCAGGTGTCCATGCTAAGTTGGGCATCAATATGGTGTTCTGGAGGGAGCTCTAGAATTCCAGGTTGTTTAATGAGAGGTGCACCGACCAAGGCTGGAAACAGAGCAGACCAAAGCTTCCATGTCCATCAGTAGTTGGACAGCACCTGTGAGCAGTAGGTGTTGAACAGCCTGAGCAAAACAGTGAGACCTAGCCTTTCCTTTTTTACTTAAAAAGGTAGACGTTTACAAGATGGTTATAGCTTACTTTGCCTAAACCAAGACTCTGTTTTCCTTTAAATACAGGAAATATGAGGAACAGATGAACTCGGCCAAACAGGCTAGAATAGCAGTCAATTCTACAGAATGGAGACATAGGGCAATGACAAATTGCAGAAGGAGACAAATGAAAACTATTCTCGGCATAGAAAAATGGTTGTGTGATTTCTAGCAAAGATGAATAAAAGGAATTTTTTCCTATTCCAGAGCCTGTAGGATTAAACAGGTGTGTCAAGTAAAAAGTAGCCTTAGAAGCTACATTTAGAAATATGCTTCTTAGCCCTTCTGCTGGTTTTGCATTTCCAGTTCTAATTTATTTTCCGATTATCCTTCATTCACACCCATTTATGAAAGAAAAGAAGAAATTGCAGGGTTGTTCGCTGTTCTTGTGAAACATGCAACAAGTGAGATCTGTGTAAGTCCGCAGACTGCGGAGCTACTGGACTTCCACTGCCTAACTATTCCTGACTCAGTACTGTTACATTTTCACTATCTTTAAGAATCTCAGCTTAAAGGAGTTGAGTGACAGACAGTCGAGATCACCCATATGGAAATGTCTGTATCATTACTGAATGTATTCAAGTGGGCACAGTATACAATCAATCATATAGTTATTTATGTAAAGGTATGCAAGACTGATGAGATCACTTTCCTAGTCAGGGAAACACATTAACTGGAAAGTGCAGGTAGGCCCAAGATAGCTCATCAACATACAACACAGCATTAGTAGCTGATTTTGAGCTGCGAGAGGATGAAGGAATCCAACTTGCGCTCAATAACGATTTCCAAGTGTGCACTAGCCCTTCACTACCACCTCTAATGCAAACGTGTAAATTCATCCCTTTGTAGGAACGGGCCTTGTTTCACCTGCTAATGCTGAACTTCCATGGGGCTTATTGACCAGAAGATGTACAACTGTTGCAGCTGTTGAGGCTAGAAACAAGAATGACTCTCTTTTATTCTTTATAAAAGCTCTTGTAGCCCAGCCTTTCCGAACGTCTATATAAGTTCCATTGTTACAGGCGTCATCCATCATTTCCACTCTTACTTTTCTCAATATTGGCTGGTTTGGCAGAACAAGAAGGGACGGCTTCAGGAGAGCTTGAATTGAACCTAGAAGCTTCTGTAGAGAGTTATAGGAAAAAAAGAGACACCCAGCCCTTTGATGGCACTTCTCTCTGTCTGTTTCCCCTCTGTCCATCTGCATACCTCTCACTCTCTAAATCCTATAATTTATATTGTATTCACTTCCCTCTTCCCAATCTTCCTGTCTCTACTTGTTCACTCTCTCAACTCAGTTTAACCCTCTTCTTTTCTTTAAAAAAAACATCTTATCTTTTATTAAAGGACGTCCCTATTTTCACACTGCTTTTTGATATGACATTCTTTCACTTTCTATAAAAGGAAGTGAAGTCGGTATTCGTGAAATATCATTGGTATACTGTCAGTACATTAAACCTTACGTTAGTATTGCCACACTTAGGCAATGCATTTCAGCTTTAGAACGTCTGCTCTTCTCGCCGGGCATAGTGGCGTGTGCCTGTTGTCCTAGCTACTTGAGAGGCTGAGGCTAGTGGATTGCTTCAGCTCAGGCGTTCTGATCAACACTCAGCTGTGTTGATCAGGTGTCCATGCTAAGTTGGGCATCAATATGGTGTTCTGGAGGGAGCTCTAGAATTCCAGGTTGTTTAATGAGAGGTGCACTGACCAAGGCTGGAAACAGAGCAGGCCAAAGCTTCTGTGTCCATCAGTAGTTGGACAGCACCTGTGAGCAGTAGGTGTTGAACAGCCTGAGCAAAACAGTGAGACCTAGCCTTTCCTTTTTTACTTAAAAAGGTAGACGTTTACAAGATGGTTATAGCTTACTTTGCCTAAACCAAGACTCTGTTTTCCTTTAAATACAGGAAATATGAGGAACAGATGAACTCGGCCAAACAGGCTAGAATAGCAGTCAATTCTACAGAATGGAGACATAGGGCAATGACAAATTGCAGAAGGAGACAAATGAAAACTATTCTCGGCGTAGAAAAATGGTTGTGTGATTTCTAGCAAAGATGAATAAAAGGATTTTTTTCCTATTCCAGAGCCTGTAGGATTAAACAGGTGTGTCAAGTAAAAAGTAGCCTTAGAAGCTACATTTAGAAATATGCTTCTTAGCCCTTCTGCTGGTTTTGCATTTCCAGTTCTAATTTATTTTCCGATTATCCTTCATTCACACCCATTTATGAAAGAAAAGAAGAAATTGCAGGGTTGTTCGCTGTTCTTGTGAAACATGCAACAAGTGAGATCTGTGGAAGTCCGCAGACTGCGGAGCTACTGGACTTCCACTGCCTAACTATTCCTGACTCAGTACTGTTACATTTTCACTATCTTTAAGAATCTCAGCTTAAAGGAGTTGGGTGACAGACAGTCGAGATCACCCATATGGAAATGTCTGTATCATTACTGAATGTATTCAAGTGGGCACAGTATACAATCAATCATATAGTTATTTAAGTAAAGGTATGCAAGACTGATGAGATCACTTTCCTAGTCAGGGAAACACATTAACTGGAAAGTGCAGGTAGGCCCAAGATAGCTCATCAATATACAACACAGCATTAGTAGCTGATTTTGAGCTGCGAGAGGATGGAGGAATCCAACTTGCGCTCAATAACGATTTCCAAGTGTGCACTAGCCCTTCACTACCACCTCTAATGCAAACGTGTAAATTCATCCCTTTGTAGGAACGGGCCTTGTTTCACCTGCTAATGCTGAACTTCCATAGGGCTTATTGACCAGAAGATGTACAACTGTTGCAGCTGTTGAGGCTAGAAACAAGAATGACTCTCTTTTATTCTTTATAGAAGCTCTTGTAGCCCAGCCTTTCCGAACGTCTATATAAGTTTCATTGTTACAGGCGTCATCCATCATTTTCACTCTTACTTTTCTCAATATTGGCTGGTTTGGCAGAACAAGAAGGGACGGCTTCAGGAGAGCTCGAATTGAACCTAGAAGCTTCTGTAGAGAGTCATAGGAAACAAAGAGACACCCAGCCCTTTGATGGCACTTCTGTCTGTCTCTTTCCCCTCTGTCCATCTGCATACCTCGCACTCTCTAAATCCTATAATTTATATTGTATTCACTTCCCTCTTCCCAATCTTCCTGTCTCTACTTGTTCACTCTCTCAACTCAGTTCAACCCTCTTCTTTTCTTTTAAAAAAACATCTTATCTTTTATTAAAGGACGTCCCTATTTTCACACTGCTTTTTGATATGACATTCTTTCACTTTCTATAAAAGGAAGTGAAGTCGGTATTCGTGAAATATCATTGGTATACTGTCAGTACATTAAACCTTACGTTAGCATTGCCACACTTAGGCAATGCATTTCAGCTTTAGAACGTCTGCTCTTCTCGCCGGGCATAGTGGCGTGTGCCTGTTGTCCTAGCTACTTGAGAGGCTGAGGCTAGTGGATTGCTTGAGCTCAGGGATTCTGGGCTGCACTCAGCTGTGTTGATCAGGTGTCCATGCTAAGTTGGGCATCAATATGGTGTTCTGGAGGGATCTCTAGAATTCCAGGTTGTTTAATGAGAGGTGCACCGACCAAGGCTGGAAACAGAGCAGACCAAAGCTTCCGTGTCCATCAGTAGTTGGACAGCACCTGTGAGCAGTAGGTGTTGAACAGCCTTTCCTTTTTTACTTAAAAAGGTAGACGTTTACAAGATGGTTATAGCTTACTTTGCCTAAACCAAGACTCTGTTTTCCTTTAAATACAGGAAATATGAGGAACAGATGAACTCGGCCAAACAGGCTAGAATAGCAGTCAATTCTACAGGATGGAGACATAGGGCAATGACAAATTGCAGAAGGAGACAAATGAAAACTATTCTCGCCGTAGAAAAATGGTTGTGTGATTTCTAGCAAAGATGAATAAAAGGAATTTTTTCCTATTCCAGAGCCTGTAGGATTAAACAGGTGTGTCAAGTAAAAAGTAGCCTTAGAAGCTACATTTAGAAATATGCTTCTTAGCCCTTCTGCTGGTTTTGCATTTCCAGTTCTAATTTATTTTCAGATTATCCTTCATTCACACCCATTTATGAAAGAAAAGAAGAAATTGCAGGGTTGTTCGCTGTTCTTGTGAAACATGCAACAAGTGAGATCTGTGTAAGTCCACAGACTGCGGAGCTACTGGACTTCCACTGCCTAACTATTCCTGACTCAGTACTGTTACATTTTCACTATCTTTAAGAATCTCAGCTTAAAGGAGTTGGGTGACTGACAGTCGAGATCACCCATATGGAAATGTCTGTATCATTACTGAATGTATTCAATTGGGCACAGTATACAATCAATCATATAGCTATTTAAGTAAAGGTATGCAAGACTGATGAGATCACTTTCCTAGTCAGGGAAACACATTAACTGGAAAGTGCAGGTAGGCCCAAGATAGCTCATCAATATACAACACGGCATTAGTAGCTGATTTTGAGCTGCGAGAGGATGGAGGAATCCAACTTGCGCCCAATAACGATTTCCAAGTGTGCACTAGCCCTTCACTACCACCTCTAATGCAAACGTGTAAATTCATCCCTTTGTAGGAACGGGCCTTGTTTCACCTGCTAATGCTGAACTTACATAGGGCTTATTGACCAGAAGATGTACAACTGTTGCAGCTGTTGAGGCTAGAAACAAGAATGACTCTCTTTTATTCTTTATAAAAGCTCTTGTAGCCCAGCCTTTCTGAACGTCTATATAAGTTGCATTGTTACAGGCGTCATCCATCATTTTCACTCTTACTTTTCTCAATATTGGCTGGTTTGGCAGAACAAGAAGGGACGGCTTCAGTAGAGCTCGAATTGAACCTAGAAGCTTCTGTAGAGAGTTACAGGAAAAAAAGAGACACCCAGCCCTTTGATGGCACTTCTCTCTGTCTCTTTCCCCACTGTTCATCTGCATACCTCTCACTCTCTAAATCCTATAATTTATATTGTATTCACTTCCCTCTTCCCAATCTTCCTGTCTCTACTTGTTCACTCTCTCAACTCAGTTCAACCCTCTTCTTTTCTTTAAAAAAAACATCTTATCTTTTATTAAAGGACGTCCCTATTTTCACACTGCTTTTTGATATGACATTCTTTCACTTTCTATAAAAGGAAGAGAAGTCGGTATTCGTGAAATATCATTGGTATACTGTCTGTACATTACACCTTACGTTAGCATTGCCACACTTAGGCAATGCATTTCAGCTTTAGAACGTCTGCTGTTCTCGCCGGGCATAGTGGCGTGTACCTGTTGTCCTAGCTACTTGGGAGGCTGAGGCTAGTGGATTGCTTGAGCTCAGGGGTTCTGGGCTGCACTCAGCTGTGTTGATCAGGTGTCCATGCTAAGTTGGGCATCAATATGGTGTTCTGGAGGGAGCTCTAGAATTCCAGGTTGTTTAATGAGAGGTACACCGACCAAGGCTGAAAACAGAACAGGCCAAAGCTTCCGTGTCCATCAGTAGTTGGACAGCACCTGTGAGCAGTAGGTGTTGAACAGCCTGAGCAAAACAGTGAGACCTATCCTTTTCTTTTTTACTTAAAAAGGTAGACGTTTACAAGATGGTTATAGCTTACTTTGCCTAAACCAAGACCCTGTTTTCTTTTAAATACAGGAAATATGAGGAACAGATGAACTCGGCCAAACAGGCTAGAATAGCAGTCAATTCTACAGAATGGAGACATAGGGCAATGACAAATTGCAGAAGGAGACAAATGAAAACTATTCTCGGCGTAGAAAAATGGTTGTGTGATTTCTAGCAAAGATGAATAAAAGGAATTTTTTCCTATTCCAGAGCCTGTAGGATTAAACAGGTGTGTCAAGTAAAAAGTAGCCTTAGAAGCTACATTTAGAAATATGCTTCTTAGCCCTTCTGCTGGTTTTGCATTTCCAGTTCTAATTTATTTTCCGATTATCCTTCATTCACACCCATTTATGAAAGAAAAGAAGAAATTGCAGGGTTGTTCGCTGTTCTTGTGAAACATGCAACAAGTGAGATCTGTGGAAGTCCGCATACTGCGGAGCTACTGGACTTCCACTGCCTAACTATTCCTGACTCAGTACTGTTACATTTTCACTATCTTTAAGAATCTCAGCTTAAAGGAGTTGGGTGACAGACAGTCGAGATCACCCATATGGAAATGTCTGTATCATTACTGAATGTATTCAAGTGGGCACAGTATACAATCAATCATATAGTTATTTAAGTAAAGGTATGCAAGACTGATGAGATCACTTTCCTAGTCAGGGAAACACATTAACTGGAAAGTGCAGGTAGGCCCAAGATAGCTCATCAATATACAACACAGCATTAGTAGCTGATTTTGAGCTGCGAGAGGATGGAGGAATCCAACTTGCGCTCAATAACGATTTCCAAGTGTGCACTAGCCCTTCACTACTACCTCTAATGCAAACGTGTAAATTCATCCCTTTGTAGGAACGGGCCTTGTTTCACCTGCTAATGCTGAACTTACATAGGGCTTATTGACCAGAAGATGTACAACTGTTGCAGCTGTTGAGGCTAGAAACAAGAATGACTCTCTTTTATTCTTTATAAAAGCTCTTGTAGCCCAGCCTTTCCGAACGGCTATATAAGTTCCATTGTTACAGGCGTCATCCATCATTTTCACTCTTACTTTTCTCAATATTGGCTGGTTTGGCAGAACAAGAAGGGACGGCTTCAGGAGAGCTCGAATTGAACCTAGAAGCTTCTGTAGAGAGTTATAGGAAAAAAAGAGACACCCAGCCCTTTGATGGCACTTCTGTCTGTCTCTTTCCCCTCTGTCCATCTGCATACCTCGCACTCTCTAAATCCTATAATTTATATTGTATTCACTTCCCTCTTCCCAATCTTCCTGTCTCTACTTGTTCACTATCTCAACTCAGTTCAACCCTCTTCTTTTCTTTTAAAAAAACATCTTATCTTTTATTAAAGGACGTCCCTATTTTCACACTGCTTTTTGATATGACATTCTTTCACTTTCTATAAAAGGAAGTGAAGTCGGTATTCGTGAAATATCATTGGTATACTGTCAGTACATTAAACCTTACGTTAGCATTGCCACACTTAGGCAATGCATTTCAGCTTTAGAACGTCTGCTCTTCTCGCTGGGCATAGTGGCGTGTGCCTGTTGTCCTAGCTACTTGAGAGGCTGAGGCTAGTGGATTGCTTGAGCTCAGGGGTTCTGGGCTGCACTCAGCTGTGTTGATCAGGTGTCCATGCTAAGTTGGGCATCAATATGTTGTTCTGGAGGGAGCTCTAGAATTCCAGGTTGTTTAATGAGAGGTGCACTGATCAAGGCTGGAAACAGAGCAGACCAAATCTTCCGTGTCCATCAGTAGTTGGACAGCACCTGTGAGCAGTAGGTGTTGAACAGCCAGAGCAAAACAGTGAGACCTAGCCTTTCCTTTTTTACTTAAAAAGGTAGACGTTTACAAGATGGTTATAGCTTACTTTGCCTAAACCAAGACTCTGTTTTCCTTTAAATACAGGAAATATGAGGAACAGATGAACTCGGCCAAACAGGCTAGAATAGCGGTCAATTCTACAGGATGGAGACATAGGGCAATGACAAATTGCAGAAGGAGACAAATGAAAACTATTCTCGCCGTAGAAAAATGGTTGTGTGATTTCTAGCAAAGATGAATAAAAGGATTTTTTTCCTATTCCAGAGCCTGTAGGATTAAACAGGTGTGTCAAGTAAAAAGTAGCCTTAGAAGCTACATTTAGAAATATGCTTCTTAGCCCTTCTGCTGGTTTTGCATTTCCAGTTCTAATTTATTTTCCGATTATCCTTCATTCACACCCATTTATGAAAGAAAAGAAGAAATTGCAGGGTTGTTCGCTGTTCTTGTGAAACATGCAACAAGTGAGATCTGTGGAAGTCCGCAGACTGCGGAGCTACTGGACTTCCACTGCCTAACTATTCCTGACTCAGTACTGTTACATTTTCACTATCTTTAAGAATCTCAGCTTAAAGGAGTTGGGTGACAGACAGTCGAGATCACCCATATGGAAATGTCTGTATCATTACTGAATGTATTCAAGTGGGCACAGTATACAATAAATCATATAGTTATTTAAGTAAAGGTATGCAAGACTGATGAGATCACTTTCCTAGTCAGGGAAACACATTAACTGGAAAGTGCAGGTAGGCCCAAGATAGCTCATTAATATACAACACAGCATTAGTAGCTGATTTTGAGCTGAGAGAGGATGGAGGAATCCAACTTGCGCTCAATAACGATTTCCAAGTGTGCAGTAGCCCTTCACTACCACCTCTAATGCAAACGTGTAAATTCATCCCTTTGTAGGAACGGGCCTTGTTTCACCTGCTAATGCTGAACTTACATAGGGCTTATTGACCAGAAGATGTACAACTGTTGCAGCTGTTGAGGCTAGAAACAAGAATGACTCTCTTTTATTCTTTATAAAAGCTCTTGTAGCCCAGCCTTTCCGAACGTCTATATAAGTTCCATTGTTACAGGCGTCATCCATCATTTTCACTCTTACTTTTCTCAATATTGGCTGGTTTGGCAGAACAAGAAGGGACGGCTTCAGGAGAGCTCGAATTGAACCTAGAAGCTTCTGTAGAGAGTTACAGGAAAAAAAGAGACGCCCAGCCCTTTGATGGCACTTCTCTCTGTCTCTTTCCCCTCTGTCCATCTGCATACCTCTCACTCTCTAAATCCTATAATTTATATTGTATTCACTTCCCTCTTCCCAATCTTCCTGTCTCTACTTGTTCACTCTCTCAACTCAGTTCAACCCTCTTCTTTTCTTTAAAAAAAACATCTTATCTTTTATTAAAGGACGTCCCTATTTTCACACTGCTTTTTGATATGACATTCTTTCACTTTCTATAAAAGGAAGTGAAGTCGGTATTCGTGAAATATCATTGGTATACTGTCAGTACATTAAACCTTACGTTAGCATTGCCACACTTAGGCAATGCATTTCAGCTTTAGAACGTCTGCTGTTCACGCCGGGCATAGTGGCGTGTACCTGTTGTCCTAGCTACTTGGGAGGCTGAGGCTAGTGGATTGCTTGAGCTCAGGGGTTCTGGGCTGCACTCAGCTGTGTTGATCAGGAGTCCATGCTAAGTTGGGCATCAATATGGTGTTCTGGAGGGAGCTCTAGAATTCCAGGTTGTTTAATGAGAGGTGCACCGACCAAGGCTGGAAACAGAGCAGGCCAAAGCTTCCGTGTCCATCAGTAGTTGGACAGCACCTGTGAGCAGTAGGTGTTGAACAGCCTGAGCAAAACAGTGAGACCTAGCCTTTTCTTTTTTACTTAAAAAGGTAGACGTTTACAAGATGGTTATAGCTTACTTTGCCTAAACCAAGACTCTGTTTTCCTTTAAATACAGGAAATATGAGGAACAGATGAACTCGGCCAAACAGGCTAGAATGAATAGCAGTCAATTCTACAGAATGGAGACATAGGGCAATGACAAATTGCAGAAGGAGACAAATGAAAACTATTCTCGGCGTAGAAAAATGGTTGTGTGATTTCTAGCAAAGATGAATAAAAGGAATTTTTTCCTATTCCAGAGCCTGTAGGAATAAACAGGTGTGTCAAGTAAAAAGTAGCCTTAGAAGCTACATTTAGAAATATGCTTCTTAGCCCTTCTGCTGGTTTTGCATTTCCAGTTCTAATTTATTTTCCGATTATCCTTCATTCACACCCATTTATGAAAGAAAAGAAGAAATTGCAGGGTTGTTCGCTGTTCTTGTGAAACATGCAACAAGTGAGATCTGTGGAAGTCCGCAGACTGCGGAGCTACTGGACTTCCACTGCCTAACTATTCCTGACTCAGTACTGTTACATTTTCACTATCTTTAAGAATCTCAGCTTAAAGGAGTTGGGTGACAGACAGTCGAGATCACCCATATGGAAATGTCTGTATCATTACTGAATGTATTCAAGTGGGCACAGTATACAATAAATCATATAGTTATTTAAGTAAAGGTATGCAAGACTGATGAGATCACTTTCTTACTCAGGGAAACACATTAACTGGAAAGTGCAGGTAGGCCCAAGATAGCTCATCAATATACAACACAGCATTAGTAGCTGATTTTGAGCTGCGAGAGGATGGAGGAATCCAACTTGCGCTCAATAACGATTTCCAAGTGTGCACTAGCCCTTCACTACCACCTCTAATGCAAACGTGTAAATTCATCCCTTTGTAGTAACGGGCCTTGTTTCACCTGCTAATGCTGAACTTCCATAGGGCTTATTGACCAGAAGATGTACAACTGTTGCAGCTGTTGAGGCTAGAAACAAGAATGACTCTCTTTTATTCTTTATAAAAGCTCTTGTAGCCCAGCCTTTCCGAACGGCTATATAAGTTCCATTGTTACAGGCGTCATCCATCATTTTCACTCTTACTTTTCTCAATATTGGCTGGTTTGGCAGAACAAGAAGGGACGGCTTCAGGAGAGCTCGAATTGAACCTAGAAGCTTCTGTAGAGAGTTATAGGAAAAAAAGAGACACCCAGCCCTTTGATGGCACTTCTGTCTGTCTCTTTCCCCTCTGTCCATCTGCATACCTCGCACTCTCTAAATCCTATAATTTATATTGTATTCACTTCCCTCTTCCCAATCTTCCTGTCTCTACTTGTTCACTCTCTCAACTCAGTTCAACCCTCTTCTTTTCTTTAAAAAAATCATCTTATCTTTTATTAAAGGACGTCCCTATTTTCACACTGCTTTTTGATATGACATTCTTTCACTTTCTATAAAAGGAAGTGAAGTCGGTATTCGTGAAATATCATTGGTATACTGTCAGTACATTAAACCTTACGTTAGCATTGCCACACTTAGGCAATGCATTTCAGCTTTAGAACGTCTGCTCTTCTCGCCGGGCATAGTGGCGTGTGCCTGTTGTCCTAGCTACTTGAGAGGCTGAGGCTAGTGGATTGCTTGAGCTCAGGGGTTCTGGGCTGCACTCAGCTGTGTTGATCAGGTGTCCATGCTAAGTTGGGCATCAATATGGTGTTCTGGAGGGAGCTCTAGAATTCCAGGTTGTTTAATGAGAGATGCACTGATCAAGGCTGGAAACAGAGCAGACCAAATCTTCCGTGTCCATCAGTAGTTGGACAGCACCTGTGAGCAGTAGGTGTTGAACAGCCAGAGCAAAACAGTGAGACCTAGCCTTTCCTTTTTTACTTAAAAAGGTAGACGTTTACAAGATGGTTATAGCTTACTTTGCCTAAACCAAGACTCTGTTTTCCTTTAAATACAGGAAATATGAGGAACAGATGAACTCGGCCAAACAGGCTAGAATAGCGGTCAATTCTACAGGATGGAGACATAGGGCAATGACAAATTGCAGAAGGAGACAAATGAAAACTATTCTCGCCGTAGAAAAATGGTTGTGTGATTTCTAGCAAAGATGAATAAAAGGATTTTTTTCCTATTCCAGAGCCTGTAGGATTAAACAGGTGTGTCAAGTAAAAAGTAGCCTTAGAAGCTACATTTAGAAATATGCTTCTTAGCCCTTCTGCTGGTTTTGCATTTCCAGTTCTAATTTATTTTCAGATTATCCTTCATTCACACCCATTTATGAAAGAAAAGAAGAAATTGCAGGGTTGTTCGCTGTTCTTGTGAAACATGCAACAAGTGAGATCTGTGGAAGTCCGCAGACTGCGGAGCTACTGGACTTCCACTGCTTAACTATTCCTGACTCAGTACTGTTACATTTTCACTATCTTTAAGAATCTCAGCTTAAAGGAGTTGGGTGACTGACAGTCGAGATCACCCATATGGAAATGTCTTTATCATTACTGAATGTATTCAATTGGGCACAGTATACAATCAATCATATAGTTATTTAAGTAAAGGTATGCAAGACTGATGAGATCACTTTCCTAGTCAGGGAAACACATTAACTGGAAAGTGCAGGTAGGCCCAAGATAGCTCATCAATATACAACACGGCATTAGTAGCTGATTTTGAGCTGCGAGAGGATGGAGGAATCCAACTTGCGCTCAATAACGATTTCCAAGTGTGCACTAGCCCTTCACTACCACCTCTAATGCAAACGTGTAAATTCATCCCTTTGTAGGAACGGGCCTTGTTTCACCTGCTAATGCTGAACTTACATAGGGCTTATTGACCAGAAGATGTACAACTGTTGCAGCTGTTGAGGCTAGAAAAAAAGAATGACTCTCTTTTATTCTTTATAAAAGCTCTTGTAGCCTAGCCTTTCCGAACGTCTATATAAGTTCCATTGTTACAGGCGTCATCCATCATTTTCACTCTTACTTTTCTCAATATTGGCTGGTTTGGCAGAACAAGAAGGGACAGCTTCAGGAGAGCTCGAATTGAACCTAGAAGCTTCTGTAGAGAGTTACAGGAAAAAAAGAGACACCCAGCCCTTTGATGGCACTTCTCTCTGTCTCTTTCCCCTCTGTCCATCTGCATACCTCTCACTCTCTAAATCCTATAATTTATATTGTATTCACTTCCCTCTTCCCAATCTTCCTGTCTCTACTTGTTCACTATCTCAACTCAGTTCAACCCTCTTCTTTTCTTTTAAAAAAACATCTTATCTTTTATTAAAGGACGTCCCTATTTTCACACTGCTTTTTGATATGACATTCTTTCACTTTCTATAAAAGGAAGTGAAGTCGGTATTCGTGAAATATCATTGGTATACTGTCAGTACATTAAACCTTACGTTAGCATTGCCACACTTAGGCAATGCATTTCAGCTTTAGAACGTCTGCTCTTCTTGCCGGGCATAGTGGCGTGTGCCTGTTGTCCTAGCTACTTGAGAGGCTGAGGCTAGTGGATTGCTTGAGCTCAGGGGTTCTGGGCTGCACTCAGCTGTGTTGATCAGGAGTCCATGCTAAGTTGGGCATCAATATGGTGTTCTAGAGGGAGCTCTAGAATTCCAGGTTGTTTAATGAGAGGTGCACCGACCAAGGCTGGAAACAGAGCAGGCCAAAGCTTCCGTGTCCATCAGTAGTTGGACAGCACCTGTGAGCAGTAGGTGTTGAACAGCCTGAGCAAAACAGTGAGACCTAGCCTTTTCTTTTTTACTTAAAAAGGTAGACGTTTACAAGATGGTTATAGCTTACTTTGCCTAAACCAAGACTCTGTTTTCCTTTAAATACAGGAAATATGAGGAACAGATGAACTCGGCCAAACAGGCTAGAATGAATAGCAGTCAATTCTACAGAATGGAGACATAGGGCAATGACAAATTGCAGAAGGAGACAAATGAAAACTATTCTCGGCGTAGAAAAATGGTTGTGTGATTTCTAGCAAAGATGAATAAAAGGAATTTTTTCCTATTCCAGAGCCTGTAGGAATAAACAGGTGTGTCAAGTAAAAAGTAGCCTTAGAAGCTACATTTAGAAATATGCTTCTTAGCCCTTCTGCTGGTTTTGCATTTCCAGTTCTAATTTATTTTCCGATTATCCTTCATTCACACCCATTTATGAAAGAAAAGAAGAAATTGCAGGGTTGTTTGCTGTTCTTGTGAAACATGCAACAAGTGAGATCTGTGGAAGTCCGCAGACTGCGGAGCTACTGGACTTCCACTGCCTAACTATTCCTGACTCAGTACTGTTACATTTTCACTATCTTTAAGAATCTCAGCTTAAAGGAGTTGGGTGACAGACAGTCGAGATCACCCATATGGAAATGTCTGTATCATTACTGAATGTATTCAAGTGGGCACAGTATACAATCAATCATATAGTTATTTAAGTAAAGGTATGCAAGACTGATGAGATCACTTTCCTAGTCAGGGAAACACATTAACTGGAAAGTGCAGGTAGGCCCAAGATAGCTCATCAATATACAACACAGCATTAGTAGCTGATTTTGAGCTGCGAGAGGATGGAGGAATCCAACTTGCGCTCAATAACGATTTCCAAGTGTGCACTAGCCCTTCACTACCACCTCTAATGCAAACGTGTAAATTCATCCCTTTGTAGGAACGGGCCTTGTTTCACCTGCTAATGCTGAACTTCCATAGGGCTTATTGACCAGAAGATGTACAACTGTTGCAGCTGTTGAGGCTAGAAACAAGAATGACTCTCTTTTATTCTTTATAAAAGCTCTTGTAGCCCAGCCTTTCCAAACGTCTATATAAGTTCCATTGTTACAGGCGTCATCCATCATTTTCACTCTTACTTTTCTCAATATTGGCTGGTTTGGCAGAACAAGAAGGGACGGCTTCAGGAGAGCTCGAATTGAACCTAGAAGCTTCTGTAGAGAGTTATAGGAAAAAAAGAGACACCCAGCCCTTTGATGGCACTTCTGTCTGTCTCTTTCCCCTCTGTCCATCTGCATACCTCGCACTCTCTAAATCCTATAATTTATATTGTATTCACTTCCCTCTTCCCAATCTTCCTGTCTCTACTTGTTCACTATCTCAACTCAGTTCAACCCTCTTCTTTTCTTTTAAAAAAACATCTTATCTTTTATTAAAGGACGTCCCTATTTTCACACTGCTTTTTGATATGACATTCTTTCACTTTCTATAAAAGGAAGTGAAGTCGGTATTCGTGAAATATCATTGGTATACTGTCAGTACATTAAACCTTACGTTAGCATTGCCACACTTAGGCAATGCATTTCAGCTTTAGAACGTCTGCTCTTCTTGCCGGGCATAGTGGTGTGTGCCTGTTGTCCTAGCTACTTGAGAGGCTGAGGCTAGTGGATTGCTTGAGCTCAGGGGTTCTGGGCTGCACTCAGCTGTGTTGATCACGTGTCCATGCTAAGTTGGGCATCAATATGGTGTTCTGGAGGGAGTTCCAGGTTGTTTAATGAGAGGTGCACTGACCAAGGCTGGAAACAGAGCAGACCAAAGCTTCCGTGTCCATCAGTAGTTGGACAGCACCTGTGAGCAGTAGGTGTTGAACAGCCTGAGCAAAACAGTGAGACCTAGCCTTTCCTTTTTTACTTAAAAAGGTAGACGTTTACAAGATGGTTATAGCTTACTTTGCCTAAACCAAGACTCTGTTTTCCTTTAAATACAGGAAATATGAGGAACAGATGAACTCGGCCAAACAGGCTAGAATAGCAGTCAATTCTACAGAATGGAGACATAGGGCAATGACAAATTGCAGAAGGAGACAAATGAAAACTATTCTCGGCATAGAAAAATGGTTGTGTGATTTCTAGCAAAGATGAATAAAAGGATTTTTTTCCTATTCCAGAGCCTGTAGGATTAAACAGGTGTGTCAAGTAAAAAGTAGCCTTAGAAGCTACATTTAGAAATATGCTTCTTAGCCCTTCTGCTGGTTTTGCATTTCCAGTTCTAATTTATTTTCAGATTATCCTTCATTCACACCCATTTATGAAAGAAAAGAAGAAATTGCAGGGTTGTTCGCTGTTCTTGTGAAACATGCAACAAGTGAGATCTGTGTAAGTCCGCAGACTGCGGAGCTACTGGACTTCCACTGCCTAACTATTCCTGACTCAGTACTGTTACATTTTCACTATCTTTAAGAATCTCAGCTTAAAGGAGTTGGGTGACTGACAGTCGAGATCACCCATATGGAAATGTCTGTATCATTACTGAATGTATTCAATTGGGCACAGTATACAATCAATCATATAGTTATTTAAGTAAAGGTATGCAAGACTGATGAGATCACTTTCCTAGTCAGGGAAACACATTAACTGGAAAGTGCAGGTAGGCCCAAGATAGCTCATCAATATACAACACGGCATTAGTAGCTGCTTTTGAGCTGCGAGAGGATGGAGGAATCCAACTTGCGCTCAATAACGATTTCCAAGTGTGCACTAGCCCTTCACTACCACCTCTAATGCAAACGTGTAAATTCATCCCTTTGTAGGAACGGGCCTTGTTTCACCTGCTAATGCTGAACTTACATAGGGCTTATTGACCAGAAGATGTACAACTGTTGCAGCTGTTGAGGCTAGAAACAAGAATGACTCTCTTTTATTCTTTATAAAAGCTCTTGTATCCCAGCCTTTCCGAACGTCTATATAAGTTCCATTGTTACAGGCGTCATCCATCATTTTCACTCTTACTTTTCTCAATATTGGCTGGTTTGGCAGAACAAGAAGGGACGGCTTCAGGAGAGCTTGAATTGAACCTAGAAGCTTCTGTAGAGAGTTACAGGAAAAAAGCGACACCCAGCCCTTTGATGGCACTTCTCTCTGTCTCTTTCCCCTCTGTCCATCTGCATACCTCTCACTCTCTAAATCCTATAATTTATATTGTATTCACTTCCCTCTTCCCAATCTTCCTGTCTCTACTTGTTCACTCTCTCAACTCAGTTCAACCCTCTTCTTTTCTTTAAAAAAAACATCTTATCTTTTATTAAAGGACGTCCCTATTTTCACACTGCTTTTTGATATGACATTCTTTCACTTTCTATAAAAGGAAGTGAAGTCGGTATTCGTGAAATATCATTGGTATACTGTCAGTACATTAAACCTTACGTTAGCATTGCCACACTTAGGCAATGCATTTCAGCTTTAGAACGTCTGCTGTTCACGCCGGGCATAGTGGCGTGTACCTGTTGTCCTAGCTACTTGGGAGGCTGAGGCTAGTGGATTGCTTGAGCTCAGGTGTTCTGGGCTGCACTCAGCTGTGTTGATCAGGAGTCCATGCTAAGTTGGGCATCAATATGGTGTTCTGGAGGGAGCTCTAGAATTCCAGGTTGTTTAATGAGAGGTGCACCGACCAAGGCTGGAAACAGAGCAGGCCAAAGCTTCCGTGTCCATCAGTAGTTGGACAGCACCTGTGAGCAGTAGGTGTTGAACAGCCTGAGCAAAACAGTGAGACCTAGCCTTTTCTTTTTTACTTAAAAAGGTAGACGTTTACAAGATGGTTATAGCTTACTTTGCCTAAACCAAGACTCTGTTTTCCTTTAAATACAGGAAATATGAGGAACAGATGAACTCGGCCAAACAGGCTAGAATGAATAGCAGTCAATTCTACAGAATGGAGACATAGGGCAATGACAAATTGCAGAAGGAGACAAATGAAAACTATTCTCGGCGTAGAAAAATGGTTGTGTGATTTCTAGCAAAGATGAATAAAAGGAATTTTTTCCTATTCCAGAGCCTGTAGGAATAAACAGGTGTGTCAAGTAAAAAGTAGCCTTAGAAGCTACATTTAGAAATATGCTTCTTAGCCCTTCTGCTGGTTTTGCATTTCCAGTTCTAATTTATTTTCAGATTATCCTTCATTCACACCCATTTATGAAAGAAAAGAAGAAATTGCAGGGTTGTTCGCTGTTCTTGTGAAACATGCAACAAGTGAGATCTGTGGAAGTCCGCAGACTGCGGAGCTACTGGACTTCCACTGCCTAACTATTCCTGACTCAGTACTGTTACATTTTCACTATCTTTAAGAATCTCAGCTTAAAGGAGTTGCGTGACAGACAGTCGAGATCACCCATATGGAAATGTCTGTATCATTACTGAATGTATTCAAGTGGGCACAGTATACAATCAATCATATAGTTATTTAAGTAAAGGTATGCAAGACTGATGAGATCACTTTCCTAGTCAGGGAAACACATTAACTGGAAAGTGCAGGTAGGCCCAAGATAGCTCATCAATATACAACACAGCATTAGTAGCTGATTTTGAGCTGCGAGAGGATGGAGGAATCCAACTTGCGCTCAATAACGATTTCCAAGTGTGCACTAGCCCTTCACTACCACCTCTAATGCAAACGTGTAAATTCATCCCTTTGTAGGAACGGGCCTTGTTTCACCTGCTAATGCTGAACTTACATAGGGCTTATTGACCAGAAGATGTACAACTGTTGCAGCTGTTGAGGCTAGAAACAAGAATGACTCTCTTTTATTCTTTATAAAAGCTCTTGTAGCCCAGCCTTTCCGAACGTCTATATAAGTTCCATTGTTACAGGCGTCATCCATCATTTTCACTCTTACTTTTCTCAATATTGGCTGGTTTGGCAGAACAAGAAGGGACGGCTTCAGGAGAGCTCGAATTGAACCTAGAAGCTTCTGTAGAGAGTTACAGGAAAAAAAGAGACACCCAGCCCTTTGATGGCACTTCTCTCTGTCTCTTTCCCCTCTGTCCATCTGCATACCTCTCACTCTCTAAATCCTATAATTTATATTGTATTCACTTCCCTCTTCCCAATCTTCCTGTCTCTACTTGTTCACTCTCTCAACTCAGTTCAACCCTCTTCTTTTCTTTAAAAAAAACATCTTATCTTTTATTAAAGGACGTCCCTATTTTCACACTGCTTTTTGATATGACATTCTTTCACTTTCTATAAAAGGAAGTGAAGTCGGTATTCGTAAAATATCATTGGTATACTGTCAGTACATTAAACCTTACGTTAGCATTGCCACACTTAGGCAATGCATTTCAGCTTTAGAACGTCTGCTCTTCTCGCCGGGCATAGTGGCGTGTGCCTGTTGTCCTAGCTACTTGAGAGGCTGAGGCTAGTGGATTGCTTGAGCTCAGGGGTTCTGGGCTGTGTTGATCAGGTGTCCATGCTAAGTTGGGCATCAATATGGTGTTCTGGAGGGAGCTCTGAAATTCCAGGTTGTTTAATGAGAGGTGCACCGACCAAGGCTAGAAACAGAGCAGACCAAAGCTTCCGTGTCCATCAGTAGTTGGACAGCACCTGTGAGCAGTAGGTGTTGAACAGCCTGAGCAAAACAGTGAGACCTAGCCTTTCCTTTTTTACTTAAAAAGGTAGACGTTTACAAGATGGTTATAGCTTACTTTGCCTAAACCAAGACTCTGTTTTCCTTTAAATACAGGAAATATGAGGAACAGATGAACTCGGCCAAACAGGCTAGAATAGCAGTCAATTCTACAGAATGGAGACATAGGGCAATGACAAATTGCAGAAGGAGACAAATGAAAACTATTCTCGGCATAGAAAAATGGTTGTGTGATTTCTAGCAAAGATGAATAAAAGGAATTTTTTCCTATTCCAGAGCCTGTAGGATTAAACAGGTGTGTCAAGTAAAAAGTAGCCTTAGAAGCTACATTTAGAAATATGCTTCTTAGCCCTTCTGCTGGTTTTGCATTTCCAGTTCTAATTTATTTTCCGATTATCCTTCATTCACACCCATTTATGAAAGAAAAGAAGAAATTGCAGGGTTGTTCGCTGTTCTTGTGAAACATGCAACAAGTGAGATCTGTGGAAGTCCGCATACTGCGGAGCTACTGGACTTCCACTGCCTAACTATTCCTGACTCAGTACTGTTACATTTTCACTATCTTTAAGAATCTCAGCTTAAAGGAGTTGGGTGACAGACAGTCGAGATCACCCATATGGAAATGTCTGTATCATTACTGAATGTATTCAAGTGGGCACAGTATACAATCAATCATATAGTTATTTATGTAAAGGTATGCAAGACTGATGAGATCACTTTCCTAGTCAGGGAAACACATTAACTGGAAAGTGCAGGTAGGCCCAAGATAGCTCATCAATATACAACACAGCATTAGTAGCTGATTTTGAGCTGCGAGAGGATGGAGGAATCCAACTTGCGCTCAATAACGATTTCCAAGTGTGCACTAGCCCTTCACTACCACCTCTAATGCAAACGTGTAAATTCATCCCTTTGTAGGAACGGGCCTTGTTTCACCTGCTAATGCTGAACTTACATAGGGCTTATTGACCAGAAGATGTACAACTGTTGCAGCTGTTGAGGCTAGAAACAAGAATGACTCTCTTTTATTCTTTATAAAAGCTCTTGTAGCCCAGCCTTTCCGAACGTCTATATAAGTTCCATTGTTACAGGCGTCATCCATCATTTTCACTCTTACTTTTCTCAATATTGGCTGGTTTGGCAGAACAAGAAGGGACGGCTTCAGGAGAGCTCGAATTGAACCTAGAAGCTTCTGTAGAGAGTTATAGGAAAAAAAGAGACACCCAGCCCTTTGATGGCACTTCTGTCTGTCTCTTTCCCCTCTGTCCATCTGCATACCTCGCACTCTCTAAATCCTATAATTTATATTGTATTCACTTCCCTCTTCCCAATCTTCCTGTCTCTACTTGTTCACTATCTCAATTCAGTTCAACCCTCTTCTTTTCTTTAAAAAAAACATCTTATCTTTTATTAAAGGACGTCCCTATTTTCACACTGCTTTTTGATATGACATTCTTTCACTTTCTATAAAAGGAAGTGAAGTCGGTATTCGTGAAATATCATTGGTATACTGTCAGTACATTAAACCTTACGTTAGCATTGCCACACTTAGGCAATGCATTTCAGCTTTAGAACGTCTGCTCTTCTTGCCAGGCATAGTGGCGTGTGCCTGTTGTCCTAGCTACTTGAAAGGCTGAGGCTAGTGGATTGCTTGAGCTCAGGGGTTCTGGGCTGCACTCAGCTGTGTTGATCAGGTGTCCATGCTAAGTTGGGCATCAATATGGTGTTCTGGAGGGAGTTCTAGAGTTCCAGGTTGTTTAATGAGAGGTGCACTGACCAAGGCTGGAAACAGAGCAGACCAAATCTTCCGTGTCCATCAGTAGTTGGACAGCACCTGTGAGCAGTAGGTGTTGAACAGCCTGAGCAAAACAGTGAGACCTAGCCTTTCCTTTTTTACTTAAAAAGGTAGACGTTTACAAGATGGTTTTAGCTTACTTTGCCTAAACCAAGACTCTGTTTTCCTTTAAATACAGGAAATATGAGGAACAGATGAACTCGGCCAAACAGGCTAGAATAGCAGTCAATTCTACAGGATGGAGACATAGGGCAATGACAAATTGCAGAAGGAGACAAATGAAAACTATTCTCGCCGTAGAAAAATGGTTGTGTGATTTCTAGCAAAGATGAATAAAAAGATTTTTTTCCTATTCCAGATCCTGTAGGATTAAACAGGTGTGTCAAGTAAAAAGTAGCCTTAGAAGCTACATTTAGAAATATGCTTCTTAGCCCTTCTGCTGGTTTTGCATTTCCAGTTCTAATTTATTTTCAGATTATCCTTCATTCACACCCATTTATGAAAGAAAAGAAGAAATTGCAGGGTTGTTCGCTGTTCTTGTGAAACATGCAACAAGTTAGATCTGTGTAAGTCCGCAGACTGCGGAGCTACTGGACTTCCACTGCTTAACTATTCCTGACTCAGTACTGTTACATTTTCACTATCTTTAAGAATCTCAGCTTAAAGGAGTTGGGTGACTGACAGTCGAGATCACCCATATGGAAATGTCTGTATCATTACTGAATGTATTCAATTGGGCACAGTATACAATCAATCATATAGTTATTTAAGTAAAGGTATGCAAGACTGATGAGATCACTTTCCTAGTCAGGGAAACACATTAACTGGAAAGTGCAGGTAGGCCCAAGAAAGCTCATCAATATACAACACGGCATTAGTAGCTGATTTTGAGCTGCGAGAGGATGGAGGAATCCAACTTGCGCTCAATAACGATTTCCAAGTGTGCACTAGCCCTTCACTACCACCTCTAATGCAAACGTGTAAATTCATCCCTTTGTAGGAACGGGCCTTGTTTCACCTGCTAATGCTGAACTTACATAGGGCTTATTGACCAGAAGATGTACAACTGTTGCAGCTGTTGAGGCTAGAAACAAGAATGACTCTCTTTTATTCTTTATAAAAGCTCTTGTAGCCCAGCCTTTCCGAACGTCTATATAAGTTCCATTGTTACAGGCGTCATCCATCATTTTCACTCTTACTTTTCTCAATATTGGCTGGTTTGGCAGAACAAGAAGGGACGGCTTCAGGAGAGCTTGAATTGAACCTAGAAGCTTCTGTAGAGAGTTACAGGAAAAAAGAGACACCCAGCCCCTTGATGGCACTTCTCTCTGTCTCTTTCCCCTCTGTCCATCTGCATACCTCGCACTCTCTAAATCCTATAATTTATATTGTATTCACTTCCCTCTTCCCAATCTTCCTGTCTCTACTTGTTCACTATCTCAACTCAGTTCAACCCTCTTCTTTTCTTTTAAAAAAACATCTTATCTTTTATTAAAGGACGTCCCTATTTTCACACTGCTTTTTGATATGACATTCTTTCACTTTCTATAAAAGGAAGTGAAGTCGGTATTCGTGAAATATCATTGGTATACTGTCAGTACATTAAACCTTACGTTAGCATTGCCACACTTAGGCAATGCATTTCAGCTTTAGAACGTCTGCTCTTCTTGCCGGGCATAGTGGCGTGTGCCTGTTGTCCTAGCTACTTGAAAGGCTGAGGCTAGTGGATTGCTTGAGCTCAGGGGTTCTGGGCTGCACTCAGCTGTGTTGATCAGGTGTCCATGCTAAATTAGGCATCAATATGGTGTTCTGGAGGGAGTTCTAGAGTTCCAGGTTGTTTAATGAGAGGTGCACTGACCAAGGCTGGAAACAGAGCAGACCAAAGCTTCCATGTCCATCAGTAGTTGGACAGCACCTGTGAGCAGTAGGTGTTGAACAGCCTGAGCAAAACAGTGAGACCTAGCCTTTCCTTTTTTACTTAAAAAGGTAGACGTTTACAAGATGGTTATAGCTTACTTTGCCTAAACCAAGACTCTGTTTTCCTTTAAATACAGGAAATATGAGGAACAGATGAACTCGGCCAAACAGGCTAGAATAGCAGTCAATTCTACAGGATGGAGACATAGGGCAATGACAAATGCAGAAGGAGACAAATGAAAACTATTCTCACCGTAGAAAAATGGTTGTGTGATTTCTAGCAAAGATGAATAAAAGGATTTTTTTCCTATTCCAGAGCCTGTAGGATTAAACAGGTGTGTCAAGTAAAAAGTAGCCTTAGAAGCTACATTTAGAAATATGCTTCTTAGCGCTTCTGCTGGTTTTGCATTTCCAGTTCTAATTTATTTTCAGATTATCCTTCATTCACACCCATTTATGAAAGAAAAGAAGAAATTGCAGGGTTGTTTGCTGTTCTTGTGAAACATGCAACAAGTGAGATCTGTGTAAGTCCGCAGACTGCGGAGCTACTGGACTTCCACTGCTTAACTATTCCTGACTCAGTACTGTTACATTTTCACTATCTTTAAGAATCTCAGCTTAAAGGAGTTGGGTGACTGACAGTCGAGATCACCCATATGGAAATGTCTGTATCATTACTGAATGTATTCAATTGGGCACAGTATACAATCAATCATATAGTTATTTAAGTAAAGGTATGCAAGACTGATGAGATCACTTTCCTAGTCAGGGAAACACATTAACTGGAAAGTGCAGGTAGGCCCAAGATAGCTCATCAATATACAACACGGCATTAGTAGCTGATTTTGAGCTGCGAGAGGATGGAGGAATCCAACTTGCGCTCAATAACGATTTCCAAGTGTGCACTAGCCCTTCACTACCACCTCTAATGCAAACGTGTAAATTCATCCCTTTGTAGGAACGGGCCTTGTTTCACCTGCTAATGCTGAACTTACATAGGGCTTATTGACCAGAAGATGTACAACTGTTGCAGCTGTTGAGGCTAGAAACAAGAATGACTCTCTTTTATTCTTTATAAAAGCTCTTGTATCCCAGCCTTTCCGAACGTCTATATAAGTTCCATTGTTACAGGCGTCATCCATCATTTTCACTCTTACTTTTCTCAATATTGGCTGGTTTGGCAGAACAAGAAGGGACGGCTTCAGGAGAGCTTGAATTGAACCTAGAAGCTTCTGTAGAGAGTTACAGGAAAAAAGAGACACCCAGCCCCTTGATGGCACTTCTCTCTGTCTCTTTCCCCTCTGTCCATCTGCATACCTCTCACTCTCTAAATCCTATAATTTATATTGTATTCACTTCCCTCTTCCCAATCTTCCTGTCTCTACTTGTTCACTCTCTCAACTCAGTTCAACCCTCTTCTTTTCTTTAAAAAAAACATCTTATCTTTTATTAAAGGACGTCCCTATTTTCACACTGCTTTTTGATATGACATTCTTTCACTTTCTATAAAAGGAAGTGAAGTCGGTATTCGTGAAATATCATTGGTATACTGTCAGTACATTAAACCTTACGTTAGCATTGCCACACTTAGGCAATGCATTTCAGCTTTAGAACGTCTGCTGTTCACGCTGGGCATAGTGGCGTGTACCTGTTGTCCTAGCTACTTGGGAGGCTGAGGCTAGTGGATTGCTTGAGCTCAGGGGTTCTGGGCTGCACTCAGCTGTGTTGATCAGGAGTCCATGCTAAGTTGGGCATCAATATGGTGTTCTGGAGGGAGCTCTAGAATTCCAGGTTGTTTAATGAGAGGTGCACCGACCAAGGCTGGAAACAGAGCAGGCCAAAGCTTCCGTGTCCATCAGTAGTTGGACAGCACCTGTGAGCAGTAGGTGTTGAACAGCCTGAGCAAAACAGTGAGACCTAGCCTTTTCTTTTTTACTTAAAAAGGTAGACGTTTACAAGATGGTTATAGCTTACTTTGCCTAAACCAAGACTCTGTTTTCCTTTAAATACAGGAAATATGAGGAACAGATGAACTCGGCCAAACAGGCTAGAATAGCAGTCAATTCTACAGGATGGAGACATAGGGCAATGACAAATTGCAGAAGGAGACAAATGAAAACTATTCTCGCCGTAGAAAAATGGTTGTGTGATTTCTAGCAAAGATGAATAAAAGGATTTTTTTCCTATTCCAGAGCCTGTAGGATTAAACAGGTGTGTCAAGTAAAAAGTAGCCTTAGAAGCTACATTTAGAAATATGCTTCTTAGCCCTTCTGCTGGTTTTGCATTTCCAGTTCTAATTTATTTTCAGATTATCCTTCATTCACACCCATTTATGAAAGAAAAGAAGAAATTGCAGGGTTGTTCGCTGTTCTTGTGAAACATGCAACAAGTGAGATCTGTGTAAGTCCGCAGACTGCGGAGCTACTGGACTTCCACTGCTTAACTATTCCTGACTCAGTACTGTTACATTTTCACTATCTTTAAGAATCTCAGCTTAAAGGAGTTGGGTGACTGACAGTCGAGATCACCCATATGGAAATGTCTGTATTATTACTGAATGTATTCAATTGGGCACAGTATACAATCAATCATATAGTTATTTAAGTAAAGGTATGCAAGACTGATGAGATCACTTTCCTAGTCAGGGAAACACATTAACTGGAAAGTGCAGGTAGGCCCAAGATAGCTCATCAATATACAACACAGCATTAGTAGCTGATTTTGAGCTGCGAGAGGATGGAGGAATCCAACTTGCGCTCAATAACGATTTCCAAGTGTGCACTAGCCCTTCACTACCACCTCTAATGCAAACGTGTAAATTCATCCCTTTGTAGGAACGGGCCTTGTTTCACCTGCTAATGCTGAACTTACATAGGGCTTATTGACCAGAAGATTTACAACTGTTGCAGCTGTTGAGGCTAGAAACAAGAATGACTCTCTTTTATTCTTTATAAAAGCTCTTGTAGCCCAGCCTTTCCGAACGTCTATATAAGTTCCATTGTTACAGGCGTCATCCATCATTTTCACTCTTACTTTTCTCAATATTGGCTGGTTTGGCAGAACAAGAAGGGACGGCTTCAGGAGAGCTCGAATTGAACCTAGAAGCTTCTGTAGAGAGTTACAGGAAAAAAAGAGACACCCAGCCCTTTGATGGCACTTCTCTCTGTCTCTTTCCCCTCTGTCCATCTGCATACCTCTCACTCTCTAAATCCTATAATTTATATTGTATTCACTTCCCTCTTCCCAATCTTCCTGTCTCTACTTGTTCACTCTCTCAACTCAGTTCAACCCTCTTCTTTTCTTTAAAAAAATCATCTTATCTTTTATTAAAGGACGTCCCTATTTTCACACTGCTTTTTGATATGACATTCTTTCACTTTCTATAAAAGGAAGTGAAGTCGGTATTCGTGAAATATCATTGGTATACTGTCAGTACATTAAACCTTACGTTAGCATTGCCACACTTAGGCAATGCATTTCAGCTTTAGAACGTCTGCTGTTCACGCCGGGCATAGTGGCGTGTACCTGTTGTCCTAGCTACTTGGGAGGCTGAGGCTAGTGGATTGCTTGAGCTCAGGGGTTCTGGGCTGCACTCAGCTGTGTTGATCAGGAGTCCATGCTAAGTTGGGCATCAATATGGTGTTCTGGAGGGAGCTCTAGAATTCCAGGTTGTTTAATGAGAGGTGCACCGACCAAGGCTGGAAACAAAGCAGGCCAAAGCTTCCGTGTCCATCAGTAGTTGGACAGCACCTGTGAGCAGTAGGTATTGAACAGCCTGAGCAAAACAGTAAGACCTAGCCTTTTCTTTTTTACTTAAAAAGGTAGACGTTTACAAGATGGTTATAGCTTACTTTGCCTAAACCAAGACTCTGTTTTCCTTTAAATACAGGAAATATGAGGAACAGATGAACTCGGCCAAACAGGCTAGAATGAATAGCAGTCAATTCTACAGAATGGAGACATAGGGCAATGACAAATTGCAGAAGGAGACAAATGAAAACTATTCTCGGCGTAGAAAAATGGTTGTGTGATTTCTAGCAAAGATGAATAAAAGGAATTTTTTCCTATTCCAGAGCCTGTAGGAATAAACAGGTGTGTCAAGTAAAAAGTAGCCTTAGAAGCTACATTTAGAAATATGCTTCTTAGCCCTTCTGCTGGTTTTGCATTTCCAGTTCTAATTTATTTTCAGATTATCCTTCATTCACACCCATTTATGAAAGAAAAGAAGAAATTGCAGGGTTGTTCGCTGTTCTTGTGAAACATGCAACAAGTGAGATCTGTGGAAGTCCGCAGACTGCGGAGCTACTGGACTTCCACTGCCTAACTATTCCTGACTCAGTACTGTTACATTTTCACTATCTTTAAGAATCTCAGCTTAAAGGAGTTGGGTGACAGACAGTCGAGATCACCCATATGGAAATGTCTGTATCATTACTGAATGTATTCAAGTGGGCACAGTATACAATCAATCATATAGTTATTTAAGTAAAGGTATGCAAGACTGATGAGATCACTTTCCTAGTCAGGGAAACACATTAACTGGAAAGTGCAGGTAGGCCCAAGATAGCTCATCAATATACAACACAGCATTAGTAGCTGATTTTGAGCTACGAGAGGATGGAGGAATCCAACTTGCGCTCAATAACGATTTCCAAGTGTGCACTAGCCCTTCACTACCACCTCTAATGCAAACGTGTAAATTCATCCCTTTGTAGGAACGGGCCTTGTTTCACCTGCTAATGCTGAACTTCCATAGGGCTTATTGACCAGAAGATGTACAACTGTTGCAGCTGTTGAGGCTAGAAACAAGAATGACTCTCTTTTATTCTTTATAAAAGCTCTTGTAGCCCAGCCTTTCCGAACGTCTATATAAGTTCCACTGTTACAGGCGTCATCCATCATTTTCACTCTTACTTTTCTCAATATTGGCTGGTTTGGCAGAACAAGAAGGGACGGCTTCAGGAGAGCTCGAATTGAACCTAGAAGCTTCTGTAGAGAGTTATAGGAAAAAAAGAGACACCCAGCCCTTTGATGGCACTTCTGTCTGTCTCTTTCCCCTCTGTCCATCTGCATACCTCGCACTCTCTAAATCCTATAATTTATATTGTATTCACTTCCCTCTTCCCAATCTTCCTGTCTCTACTTGTTCACTCTCTCAACTCAGTTCAACCCTCTTCTTTTCTTTTAAAAAAACATCTTATCTTTTATTAAAGGACGTCCCTATTTTCACACTGCTTTTTGATATGACATTCTTTCACTTTCTATAAAAGGAAGTGAAGTCGGTATTCGTGAAATATCATTGGTATACTGTCAGTACATTAAACCTTACGTTAGCATTGCCACACTTAGGCAATGCATTTCAGCTTTAGAACGTCTACTCTTCTTGCCGGGCATAGTGGCGTGTGCCTGTTGTCCTAGCTACTTGGGAGGCTGAGGCTAGTGGATTGCTTGAGCTCAGGGGTTCTGGGCTGCACTCAGCTGTGTTGATCAGGTGTCCATGCTAAGTTGGGAATCAATATGGTGTTCTGGAGGGAGCTCTAGAATTCCAGGTTCTTTAATGAGAGGTGCACTGACCAAGGCTGGAAACAGAGCAGACCAAAGCTTCCGTGTCCATCAGTAGTTGGACAGCACCTGTGAGCAGTAGGTGTTGAACAGCCTGAGCAAAACAGTGAGACCTAGCCTTTCCTTTTTTACTTAAAAAGGTAGTCATTTACAAGATGGTTATAGCTTACTTTGCCTAAACCAAGACTCTGTTTTCCTTTAAATACAGGAAATATGAGGAACAGATGAACTCGGCCAAACAGGCTAGAATAGCAGTCAATTCTACAGGATGGAGACATAGGGCAATGACAAATTGCAGAAGGAGACAAATGAAAACTATTCTCGCCGTAGAAAAATGGTTGTGTGATTTCTAGCAAAGATGAATAAAAGGAATTTTTTCCTATTCCAGAGCCTGTAGGATTAAACAGGTGTGTCAAGTAAAAAGTAGCCTTAGAAGCTACATTTAGAAATATGCTTCTTAGCCCTTCTGCTGGTTTTGCATTTCCAGTTCTAATTTATTTTCAGATTATCCTTCATTCACACCCATTTATGAAAGAAAAGAAGAAATTGCAGGGTTGTTCGCTGTTCTTGTGAAACATGCAACAAGTGAGATCTGTGTAAGTCCGCAGACTGCGGAGCTACTGGACTTCCACTGCCTAACTATTCCTGACTCAGTACTGTTACATTTTCACTATCTTTAAGAATCTCAGCTTAAAGGAGTTGGGTGACAGACAGTCGAGATCACCCATATGGAAATGTCTGTATCATTACTGAATGTATTCAAGTGGGCACAGTATACAATCAATCATATAGTTATTTAAGTAAAGGTATGCAAGACTGATGAGATCACTTTCCTAGTCAGGGAAACACATTAACTGGAAAGTGCAGGTAGGCCCAAGGTAGCTCATCAATATACAACACAGCATTAGTAGCTGATTTTGAGCTGCAAGAGGATGGAGGAATCCAACTTGCGCTCAATAACGATTTCCAAGTGTGCACTAGCCCTTCACTACTACCTCTAATGCAAACGTGTAAATTCATCCCTTTGTAGGAACGTGCCTTGTTTCACCTGCTAATGCTGAACTTACATAGGGCTTATTGACCAGAAGATGTACAACTGTTGCAGCTGTTGAGGCTAGAAACAAGAATGACTCTCTTTTATTCTTTATAAAAGCTCTTGTAGCCCAGCCTTTCCGAACGTCTATATAAGTTCCATTGTTACAGGCGTCATCCATCATTTTCACTCTTACTTTTCTCAATATTGGCTGGTTTGGCAGAACAAGAAGGGACGGCTTCAGGAGAGCTCGAATTGAACCTAGAAGCTTCTGTAGAGAGTTATAGGAAAAAAAGAGACACCCAGCCCTTTGATGGCACTTCTCTCTGTCTCTTTCCCCTCTGTCCATCTGCATACCTCTCACTCTCTAAATCCAATAATTTATATTGTATTCACTTCCCTCTTCCCAATCTTCCTGTCTCTACTTGTTCACTCTCTCAACTCAGTTCAACCCTCTTCTTTTCTTTTAAAAAAACATCTTATCTTTTATTAAAGGACGTCCCTATTTTCACACTGCTTTTTGATATGACATTCTTTCACTTTCTATAAAAGGAAGTGAAGTCGGTATTCGTGAAATATCATTGGTATACTGTCAGTACATTAAACCTTACGTTAGCATTGCCACACTTAGGCAATGCATTTCAGCTTTAGAACGTCTGCACTTCTCGCCGGGCATAGTGGCGTGTGCCTGTTGTCCTAGCTACTTGAGAGGCTGAGGCTAGTGGATTGCTTGAGCTCAGGGGTTCTGGGCTGCACTCAGCTGTGTTGATCAGGTGTCCATGCTAAGTTGGGCATCAATATGGTGTTCTGGAGGGAGCTCTAGAATTCCAGGTTGTTTAATGAGAGGTGCACCGACCAAGGCTGGAAACAGAGCAGGCCAAAGCTTCTGTGTCCATCAGTAGTTGGACAGCACCTGTGAGCAGTAGGTGTTGAACAGCCTGAGCAAAACACTGAGACCTAGCCTTTCCTTTTTTACTTAAAAAGGTAGACGTTTACAAGATGGTTATAGCTTACTTTGCCTAAACCAAGACTCTGTTTTCCTTTAAATACAGGAAATATGAGGAACAGATGAACTCGGCCAAACAGGCTAGAATAGCAGTCAATTCTACAGGATGGAGACATAGGGCAATGACAAATTGCAGAAGGAGACAAATGAAAACTATTCTCGCCGTAGAAAAATGGTTGTGTGATTTCTAGCAAAGATGAATAAAAGGAATTTTTTCCTATTCCAGAGCCTGTAGGATTAAACAGGTGTGTCAAGTAAAAAGTAGCCTTAGAAGCTACATTTAGAAATATGCTTCTTAGCCCTTCTGTTGGTTTTGCATTTCCAGTTCTAATTTATTTTCAGATTATCCTTCATTCACACCCATTTATGAAAGAAAAGAAGAAATTGCAGGGTTGTTCGCTGTTCTTGTGAAACATGCAACAAGTGAGATCTGTTTAAGTCCTCAGACTGCGGAGCTACTGGACTTCCACTGCCTAACTATTCCTGACTCAGTACTGTCACATTTTCACTATCTTTAAAAATCTCATCTTAAAGGAGTTGGGTGACAGACAGTCGAGATCACCCATAGGGAAATGTCTATATCATTACTGAATGTAATCAATTGGGCACAGTATACAATCAATCATATAGTTATTTAAGTAAAGGTATGCAAGACTGATGAGATCACTTTCCTAGTCAGGGAAACACATTAACTGGAAAGTGCAGGTAGGCCCAAGATAGCTCATCAATATACAACATGGCATTAGTAGCTGATTTTGAGCTGCGAGAGGATGGAGGAATCCAACTTGCGCTCAATAACGATTTCCAAGTGTGCACTAGCCCTTCACCACCACCTCTAATGCAAACGTGTAAATTCCTCCCTTTGTAGGAACGGGCCTTGTTTCACCTGCTAAAGCTGAACTTACATAGGGCTTATTGGCCAGAAGATGTACAACTGTTGCAGCTGTTGAGGCTAGAAACAAGAATGACTCTCTTTCATTATTTATAAAAGCTCTTGTAGTCCAGCCTTTCCGAACGTCTATATAAGTTCCACTGTTACAGGCGTCATCCATCGTTTTCACTCTTACTTTTCTCAATATTGACTGGTTTGGCAGAACAAGAAGGGACGGCTTCAGGAGAGCTCAAATTGAACCTAGAAGCTTCTGCAGAGAGTTACCGGAAAAAAAGAGACACCCAGCCCTTTGATGGCTCTTCTCTCTCTGTCTCTTTCCCCTCTGTCCATCTGCATACCTCTCACTCTCTAAATCCTATAATGTATATTGTATTCACTTCCCTCTTCCCAATCTTCCTGATTCTACTTGTTCACTCTCTCAACTCAGTTCAACCCTCTTCTTTTGTTTAAAAAAAAATCTTATCTTTTATTAAAGGACGTCCCTATTTTCACACTGCTTTTTGATATGACATTCTTTCACTTTCTATAAAAGGAAGTGAAGTCGGTATTCGTGAAATATCATTGATATACTGTCAGTACATTAAACCTTACGTTAGCAATGCCACACTTAGGCAATGCATTTCACCTTTCGAACGTCTGCTGTACTTGCTGGGCATAGTGGTGTGTGCCTGTTGTCCTAGCTACTTGGGAGGCTGAGGCTAGTGGATTCATTGAGCTCAGGTGTTCTGGGCTGCACTCAGTCTGTGTTGATCAGGTGTCCATGCTAAGTTGGGCATCAATATGGTGTTCTGGAGGGAGATCTAGAATTCCAGGTTGTTTAATGAGAGGTGCACAGAGCAGGCCAAAGCTTCCATGTCCATCAGCAGTAGGACAGCACCTGTGAGCAACAGGTGTTGAACAGGCTGAGCAAAACAGTGAGACCTAGCCTTTTCTTTTTTACTTAAAAAGGTAGACGTTTACAAGATGGTTATAGCTTACTTTGCCTAAACCAAGGCCCTGTTTTCCTTTAAATACAGGAAATATGAGGAACAGATGAACTCAGCCAAACAGGCTAGAATAGCAGTCAATTCTACAGAATGGAGACATAGGGCAATGACAAATTGCAGAAGGAGACAAATGAAAACTATTCTCGGCGTAGAAAAATGGTTGTGTGATTTCTAGCAAAGATGAATAAAAGGCATTTTTCCTATTCCAGAGCCCGTAGGATTAAACAGGTGTGTCAAGTAAAAAGTAGCATTAGAAGCTAAATTTAGAAATATGCTTCTTAGCCCTTCTGCTGGTTTTGCACTTCCAGTTCTAATTTATTTTCTGATTAGCCTTCATTCACACCCATTTATGAAAGAAAAGAAGAAATTGCAGGGTTGTTCGCTGTTCTTGTGAAACATGCAACACGTGAGATCTGTGTAAGTCCGCAGACTGCGGAGCTACTGGACTTCCACTGCCTAACTATTCCTGACTCAGTACTGTTACATTTTCACTATCTTTAAGAATCTCAGCTTAAAGGAGTTGGGTGACAGACAGTCGAGATCACCCATATGGAAATGTCTGTATCATTACTGAATGTATTCAATTGGGCACAGTATACAATCAATCATATAGTTATTTAAGTAAAGGTATGCAAGACTGATGAGATCACTTTCCTAGTCAGGGAAACACATTAACTGGAAAGTGCAGGTAGGCCCAAGATAGCTCATCAATATACAACACGGCATTAGTAGCTGATTTTGAGCTGCGAGAGGATGGAGGAATCCAACTTGCGCTCAATAACGATTTCCAAGTGTGCACTAGCCCTTCACTACCACCTCTAATGCAAACGTGTAAATTCATCCCTTTGCAGGAACGGGCCTTCTTTCACCTGCTAATGCTGAACTTACATAGGGCTTATTGACCAGAAGATGTACAACTGTTGCAGCTGTTGAGGCTAGAAACAAGAATGACTCTCTTTTATTCTTTATAAAAGCTCTTGTAGCCCAGCCTTTCCGAACGTCTATATAAGTTCCATTGTTACAGGCGTCATCCATCATTTTCACTCTTACTTTTCTCATTATTGGCTGGTTTGGCAGAACAAGAAGGGATGGCTTCAGGAGAGCTCGAATTCAACCTAGAAGCTTCTGTAGAGAGTTACAGGAAAAAAAGAGACACCCAGCCCTTTGATGGCACTTCTCTCTGTCTCTTTCCCCTCTGTCCATCTGCATACCTCTCACTCTCTAAATCCTATAATTTATATTGTATTCACTTCCCTCTTCCCAATCTTCCTGTCTCTACTTGTTCACTCTCTCAACTCAGTTCAACCCTCTTCTTTTCTTTAAAAAAAACATCTTATCTTTTATTAAAGGACGTCCCTATTTTCACACTGCTTTTTGATATGACATTCTTTCACTTTCTATAAAAGGAAGTGAAGTCGGTATTCGTGAAATATCATTGGTATACTGTCAGTACATTAAACCGTATGTTAGCATTGCCACACTTAGGCAATGCATTTCAGCTTTAGAACGTCTGCTGTTCTCACCGGGCATAGTGGCGTGTACATGTTGTCCTAGCTACTTGGGAGGCTGAGGCTAGTGGATTGCTTGAGCTCAGGGGTTCTGGGCTGCACTCAGCTGTGTTGGTCAGGTGTCCATGCTAAGTTGGGCATCAATATGGTGTTCTGGAGGGAGCGCTAGAATTCCAGGTTGTTTAATGAGAGGTGCACCGACCAAGGCTGGAAACAGAACAGGCCAAAGCTTCCGTGTCCATCAGTAGGTGGACAGCACCTGTGAGCAGTAGGTGTTGAACAGCCTGAGCAAAACAGTGAGACCTAGCCTTTTCTTTTTTACTTAAAAAGGTAGACGTTTACAAGATGGTTATAGCTTACTTTGCCTAAACCAAGACCCTGTTTTCTTTTAAATACAGGAAATATGAGGAACAGATGAACTCGGCCAAACAGGCTAGAATAGCAGTCAATTCTACAGGATGGAGACATAGGGCAATGACAAATTGCAGAAGGAGACAAATGAAAACTATTCTCGGCGTAGAAAAATGGTTGTGTGATTTCTAGCAAAGATGAATAAAAGGAATTTTTTCCTATTCCAGAGCCTGTAGGATTAAACAGGTGTGTCAAGTAAAAAGTAGCCTTAGAAGCTACATTTAGAAATATGCTTCTTAGCCCTTCTGCTGGTTTTGCATTTCCAGTTCTAATTTATTTTCCGATTATCCTTCATTCACACCCATTTATGAAAGAAAAGAAGAAATTGCAGGGTTGTTTGCTGTTCTTGTGAAACATGAAACAAGTGAGATCTGTGGAAGTCCGCAGACTGCGGAGCTACTGGACTTCCACTGCCTAACTATTCCTGACTCAGTACTGTTACATTTTCACTATCTTTAAGAATCTCAGCTTAAAGGAGTTGGGTGACAGACAGTCGAGATCACCCATATGGAAATGTCTGTATCATTACTGAATGTATTCAAGTGGGCACAGTATACAATCAATCATATAGTTATTTAAGTAAAGGTATGCAAGACTGATGAGATCACTTTCCTAGTCAGGGAAACACATTAACTGGAAAGTGCAGGTAGGCCCAAGATAGCTCATCAATATACAACACAGCATTAGTAGCTGATTTTGAGCTGCGAGAGGATGGAGGAATCCAACTTGCGCTCAATAACGATTTCCAAGTGTGCACTAGCCCTTCACTACCACCTCTAATGCAAACGTGTAAATTCATCCCTTTGTAGGAACGGGCCTTGTTTCACCTGCTAATGCTGAACTTACATAGGGCTTATTGACCAGAAGATGTACAACTGTTGCAGCTGTTGAGGCTAGAAACAAGAATGACTCTCTTTTATTCTTTATAAAAGCTCTTGTAGCCCAGCCTTTCCGAACGTCTATATAAGTTCCATTGTTACAGGCGTCATCCATCATTTTCACTCTTACTTTTCTCATTATTGGCTGGTTTGGCAGAACAAGAAGGGACGGCTTCAGGAGAGCTCGAATTGAACCTAGAAGCTTCTGTAGAGAGTTATAGGAAAAAAAGAGACACCCAGCCCTTTGATGGCACTTCTGTCTGTCTCTTTCCCCTCTGTCCATCTGCATACCTCGCACTCTCTAAATCCTATAATTTATATTGTATTCACTTCCCTCTTCCCAATCTTCCTGTCTCTACTTGTTCACTCTCTCAACTCAGTTCAACCCTCTTCTTTTCTTTTAAAAAAACATCTTATCTTTTATTAAAGGACGTCCCTATTTTCACACTGCTTTTTGATATGACATTCTTTCACTTTCTATAAAAGGAAGTGAAGTCGGTATTCGTGAAATATCATTGGTATACTGTCAGTACATTAAACCTTACGTTAGCATTGCCACACTTAGGCAATGCATTTCAGCTTTAGAACGTCTGCTCTTCTTGCCGGGCATAGTGGCGTGTGCCTGTTGTCCTAGCTACTTGAGAGGCTGAGGCTAGTGGATTGCTTGAGCTCAGGGGTTCTGGGCTGCACTCAGCTGTGTTGATCAGGTGTCCATGCTAAGTTGGGCATCAATATGGTGTTCTGGAGGGAGCTCTAGAATTCCAGGTTGTTTAATGAGAGGTGCACTGACCAAGGCTGGAAACAGAGCAGGCCAAAGCTTCCGTGTCCATCAGTAGTTGGACAGCACCTGTGAGCAGTAGGTGTTGAACAGCCTGAGCAAAACAGTAAGACCTAGCCTTTCCTTTTTTACTTAAAAAGGTAGACGTTTACCAGATGGTTATAGCTTACTTTGCTTAAACCAAGACTCTGTTTTCCTTTAAATACAGGAAATATGAGGAACAGATGAACTCGGCCAAACAGGCTAGAATAGCAGTCAATTCTACAGGATGGAGACATAGGGCACTGACAAATTGCAGAAGGAGACAAATGAAAACTATTCTCGCCGTAGAAAAATGGTTGTGTGATTTCTAGCAAACATGAATAAAAGGAATTTTTTCCTATTCCAGAGCCTGTAGGATTAAACAGGTGTGTCAAGTAAAAAGTAGCCTTAGAAGCTACATTTAGAAATATGCTTCTTAGCCCTTCTGCTGGTTTTGCATTTCCAGTTCTAATTTATTTTCAGATTATCCTTCATTCACACCCATTTATGAAAGAAAAGAAGAAATTGCAGGGTTGTTCGCTGTTCTTGTGAAACATGCAACAAGTGAGATCTGTGTAAGTCCGCAGACTGCGGAGCTACTGGACTTCCACTGCCTAACTATTCCTGACTCAGTACTGTTACATTTTCACTATCTTTAAAAATCTCAGCTTAAAGGAGTTGGGTGACAGACAGTCGAGATCACCCATAGGGAAATGTCTATATCATTACTGAATGTAATCAATTGGGCACAGTATACAATCAATCATATAGTTATTTAAGTAAAGGTATGCAAGACTGATGAGATCACTTTCCTAGTCAGGGAAACACATTAACTGGAAAGTGCAGGTAGGCCCAAGATAGCTCATCAATATACAACACGGCATTAGTAGCTGATTTTGAGCTGCGAGAGGATGGAGGAATCCAACTTGCGCTCAATAACGATTTCCAAGTGTGCACTAGCCCTTCACTACCACCTCTAATGCAAACGTGTAAATTCATCCCTTTGTAGGAACGGGCCTTGTTTCACCTGCTAATGCTGAACTTACATAGGGCTTATTAACCAGAAGATGTACAACTGTTGCAGCTGTTGAGGCTAGAAACAAGAATGACTCTCTTTTATTCTTTATAAAAGCTCTTGTAGCCCAGCCTTTCCGAACGTCTATATAAGTTCCATTGTTACAGGCGTCATCCATCGTTTTCACTCTTACTTTTCTCAATATTGGCTGGTTTGGCAGAACAAGAAGGGACGGCTTCAGGAGAGCTCGAATTGAACCTAGAAGCTTCTGTAGAGAGTTATAGGAAAAAAAGAGACACCCAGCCCTTTGATGGCACTTCTGTCTGTCTCTTTCCCCTCTGTCCATCTGCATACCTCGCACTCTCTAAATCCTATAATTTATATTGTATTCACTTCCCTCTTCCCAATCTTCCTGTCTCTACTTGTTCACTCTCTCAACTCAGTTCAACCCTCTTATTTTGTTTAAAAAAAAATCTTATCTTTTATTAAAGGACGTCCCTATTTTCACACTGCTTTTTGATATGACATTCTTTCACTTTCTATAAAAGGAAGTGAAGTCGGTATTCATGAAGTATCATTGGTATACTGTCAGTACATTAAACCTTACGTTAGCAATGCCACACTTAGGCAATGCATTTCACCTTTAGAACGTCTGCTGTACTTTCTGGGCATAGTGGCGTGTGCCTGTTGTCCTAGCTACTTGGGAGGCTGAGGCTAGTGGATTGATTGAGCTCAGGGGTTCTGGGCTGCACTCAGTCTGTGTTGATCAGGTGTCCATGCTAAGTTGGGCATCAATATGGTGTTCTGGAGGGAGATCTAGAATTCCAGGTTGTTTAATGAGAGGTGCACAGACCAAGGCTGGAAACAGAGCAGGCCAAAGCTTCCATGTCCATCAGTAGTAGGACAGCACCTGTGAGCAGTAGGTGTTGAACAGCTTGAGCAAAACAGTGAGACCTAGCCTTTTCTTTTTTACTTAAAAAGGTAGACGTTTACAAGATGGTTATAGCTTACTTTGCCTAAACCAAGACCCTGTTTTCCTTTAAATACAGGAAATATGAGGAACAGATGAGCTCGGCCAAACAGGCTAGAATAGCAGTCAATTCTACAGAATGGAGACATAGGGCAATGACAAATTGCAGAAGGAGACAAATGAAAACTATTCTCGGCGTAGAAAAATGGTTGTGTGATTTCTAGCAAAGATGAATAAAAGGATTTTTTTCCTATTCCAGAGCCTGTAGGATTAAACAGGTGTGTCAAGTAAAAAGTAGCCTTAGAAGCTACATTTAGAAATATGCTTCTTAGCCCTTCTGCTGGTTTTGCATTTCCAGTTCTAATTTATTTTCCGATTATCCTTCATTCACACCCATTTATGAAAGAAAAGAAGAAATTGCAGGGTTGTTCGCTGTTCTTGTGAAACATGCAACAAGTGAGATCTGTGTAAGTCCGCAGACTGCGGAGCTACTGGACTTCCACTGCCTAACTATTCCTGACTCAGTACTGTTAAATTTTCACTATCTTTAAGAATCTCAGCTTAAAGGAGTTGGGTGACAGACAGTCGAGATCACCCATATGGAAATGTCTGTATCATTACTGAATGTATTCAATTGGGCACAGTATACAATCAATCATATAGTTATTTAAGTAAAGGTATGCAAGACTGATGAGATCACTTTCCTAGTCAGGGAAACACATTAACTGGAAAGTGCAGGTAGACCCAAGATAGCTCATCAATATACAACACGGCATTAGTAGCTGATTTTGAGCTGCGAGAGGATGGAGGAATCCAACTTGTGCTCAATAACGATTTCCAAGTGTGCACTAGCCCTTCACTACCACCTCTAATGCAAACGTGTAAATTCATCCCTTTGTAGGAACGGGCCTTGTTTCACCTGCTAATGCTGAACTTCCATAGGGCTTATTGACCAGAAGATGTACAACTGTTGCAGCTGTTGAGGCTAGAAACAAGAATGACTCTCTTTTATTCTTTATAAAAGCTCTTGTAGCCCAGCCTTTCCGAACGTCTATATAAGTTCCATTGTTACAGGCGTCATCCATCATTTTCACTCTTACTTTTCTCAATATTGGCTGGTTTGGCAGAACAAGAAGGGACGGCTTCAGGAGAGCTCGAATTGAACCTAGAAGCTTCTGTAGAGAGTTATAGGAAAAAAAGAGACACCCAGCCCTTTGATGGCACTTCTGTCTGTCTCTTTCCCCTCTGTCCATCTGCATACCTCACACTCTCTAAATCCTATAATTTATATTGTATTCACTTCCCTCTTCCCAATCTTCCTGTCTCTACTTGTTCACTCTCTCAACTCAGTTCAACCCTCTTCTTTTCTTTAAAAAAAACATCTTATCTTTTATTAAAGGACGTCCCTATTTTCACACTGCTTTTTGATATGACATTCTTTCACTTTCTATAAAAGGAAGTGAAGTCGGTATTCGTGAAATATCATTGGTATACTGTCAGTACATTAAACCTTACGTTAGCATTGCCACACTTAGGCAATGCATTTCAGCTTTAGAACGTCTGCTCTTTTTGCCGGGCATAGTGGCGTGTGCCTGTTGTCCTAGCTACTTGAAAGGCTGAGGCTAGTGGATTGCTTGAGCTCAGGGGTTCTGGGCTGCACTCAGCTGTGTTGATCAGGTGTCCATGCTAAGTTGGGCATCAATATGGTGTTCTGGAGGGAGCTCTAGAATTCCAGGTTGTTTAATGAGAGGTGCACCGAACAAGGCTGGAAACAGAGCAGACCAAAGCTTCCGTGTCCATCAGTAGCTGGACAGCACCTGTGAGCAGTAGGTGTTGAGCAGCCTGAGCAAAACAGTGAGACCTAGCCTTTCCTTTTTGACTTAAAAAGGTAGACGTTTACAAGATGGTTATAGCTTACTTTGCCTAAACCAAGACTCTGTTTTCCTTTAAATACAGGAAATATGAGGAACAGATGAACTCGGCCAAACAGGCTAGAATAGCAGTCAATTCTACAGGATGGAGACATAGGGCAATGACAAATTGCAGAAGGAGACAAATGAAAACTATTCTCGCCGTAGAAAAATGGTTGTGTGATTTCTAGCAAAGATGAATAAAAGGAATTTTTTCCTATTCCAGAGCCTGTAGGATTAAACAGGTGTGTCAAGTAAAAAGTAGCCTTAGAAGCTACATTTAGAAATATGCTTCTTAGCTCTTCTGCTGGTTTTGCATTTCCAGTTGTAATTTATTTTCAGATTATCCTTCATTCACACCCATTTATGAAAGAAAAGAAGAAATTGCAGGGTTGTTCGCTGTTCTTGTGAAACATGCAACAAGTGAGATCTGTGTAAGTCTGCAGACTGCGGAGCTACTGGACTTCCACTGCTTAACTATTCCTGACTCAGTACTGTTACATTTTCACTATCTTTAAGAATCTCAGCTTAAAGGAGTTGGGTGACAGACAGTCGAGATCACCCATATGGAAATGTCTGTATCATTACTGAATGTATTCAAGTGGGCACAGTATACAATCAATCATATAGTTATTTAAGTAAAGGTATGCAAAACTGATGAGATCACTTTCCTAGTCAGGGAAACACATTAACTGGAAAGTGCAGGTAGGCCCAAGATAGCTCATCAATATACAACACAGCATTAGTAGCTGATTTTGAGCTGCGAGAGGATGGAGGAATCCAACTTGCGCTCAATAACGATTTCCAAGTGTGCACTAGCCCTTCACTACCACCTCTAATGCAAACGTGTAAATTCATCCCTTTGTAGGAACGGGCCTTGTTTCACCTGCTAATGCTGAACTTACATAGGGCTTATTGACCAGAAGATGTACAACTGTTGCAGCTGTTGAGGCTAGAAACAAGAATGACTCTCTTTTATTCTTTATAAAAGCTCTTGTAGCCCAGCCTTTCCGAACGTCTATATAAGTTCCATTGTTACAGGCGTCATCCATCATTTTCACTCTTACTTTTCTCAATATTGGCTGGTTTGGCAGAACAAGAAGGGACGGCTTCAGGAGAGCTCGAATTGAACCTAGAAGCTTCTGTAGAGAGTTACAGGAAAAAAAGAGACACCCAGCCCTTTGATGGCACTTCTCTCTGTCTCTTTCCCCTCTGTCCATCTGCATACCTCTCACTCTCTAAATCCTATAATTTATATTGTATTCACTTCCCTCTTCCCAATCTTCCTGTCTCTACTTGTTCACTCTCTCAACTCAGTTCAACCCTCTTCTTTTCTTTAAAAAAAACATCTTATCTTTTATTAAAGGACGTCCCTATTTTCACACTGCTTTTTGATATGACATTCTTTCACTTTCTATAAAAGGAAGTGAAGTCGGTATTCGTGAAATATCATTGGTATACTGTCAGTACATTAAACCTTACGTTAGCATTGCCACACTTAGGCAATGCATTTCAGCTTTAGAACGTGTGCTGTTCTAGCCGGGCATAGTGGCGTGTGCCTGTTGTCCTAGCTACTTGGGAGGCTGAGGCTAGTGGATTGATTGAGCTCAGGGGTTCTGGGCTGCACTCAGCTGTGTTGATCAGGTGTCCATGCTAAGTTAGGCATCAATATGGTGTTCTGGAGTGAGCTCTAGCATTCCAGGTTGTTTAATGAGAGGTGCACCGACCAAGGCTGGAAACAGAGCAAGCCGAAGCTTCCGTGTCCATCCGTAGTTGGACAGCCCCTGTGAGCAGGAGGTGTTGAACAGCCTGAGCAAAACAGTGAGACCTAGCCTTTTCTTTTTTACTTAAAAAGGTAGACGTTTACAAGATGGTTATAGCTTACTTTGCCTAAACCAAGACCCTGTTTTCCTTTAAATACAGGAAATATGAGGAACAGATGAACTCGGCCAAACAGGCTAGAATAGCAGTCAATTCTACAGAATGGAGACATAGGGCAATGACAAATTGCAGAAGGAGACAAATGAAAACTATTCTCTGCGTAGAAAAATGGTTGTGTGATTTCTAGCAAAGATGAATAAAAGGCATTTTTCCTATTCCAGAGCCCGTAGGATTAAACAGGTGTGTCAAGTAAAAAGTAGCATTAGAAGCTAAATTTAGAAATATGCTTCTTAGCCCTTCTGCTGGTTTTGCACTTCCAGTTCTAATTTATTTTCTGATTAGCCTTCATTCACACTCATTTATGAAAGAAAAGAAGAAATTGCAGGGTTGTTCGCTGTTCTTGTGAAACATGCAACAAGTGAGATCTGTGTAAGTCCGCAGACTGCGGAGCTACTGGACTTCCACTGCCTAACTATTCCTGACTCAGTACTGTTAAATTTTCACTATCTTTAAGAATCTCAGCTTAAAGGAGTTGGGTGACAGACAGTCGAGATCACCCATATGGAAATGTCTGTATCATTACTGAATGTATTCAATTGGGCACAGTATACAATCAATCATATAGTTATTTAAGTAAAGGTATGCAAGACTGATGAGATCACTTTCCTAGTCAGGGAAACACATTAACTGGAAAGTGCAGGTAGACCCAAGATAGCTCATCAATATACAACACGGCATTAGTAGCTGATTTTGAGCTGCGAGAGGATGGAGGAATCCAACTTGTGCTCAATAACGATTTCCAAGTGTGCACTAGCCCTTCACTACCACCTCTAATGCAAACGTGTAAATTCATCCCTTTGTAGGAACGGGCCTTGTTTCACCTGCTAATGCTGAACTTCCATAGGGCTTATTGACCAGAAGATGTACAACTGTTGCAGCTGTTGAGGCTAGAAACAAGAATGACTCTCTTTTATTCTTTATAAAAGCTCTTGTAGCCCAGCCTTTCCGAACGTCTATATAAGTTCCATTGTTACAGGCGTCATCCATCATTTTCACTCTTACTTTTCTCAATATTGGCTGGTTTGGCAGAACAAGAAGGGACGGCTTCAGGAGAGCTCGAATTGAACCTAGAAGCTTCTGTAGAGAGTTATAGGAAAAAAAGAGACACCCAGCCCTTTGATGGCACTTCTGTCTGTCTCTTTCCCCTCTGTCCATCTGCATACCTCACACTCTCTAAATCCTATAATTTATATTGTATTCACTTCCCTCTTCCCAATCTTCCTGACTCTACTTGTTCACTCTCTCAACTCAGTTCAACCCTCTTCTTTTCTTTAAAAAAAACATCTTATCTTTTATTAAAGGACGTCCCTATTTTCACACTGCTTTTTGATATGACATTCTTTCACTTTCTATAAAAGGAAGTGAAGTCGGTATTCGTGAAATATCATTGGTATACTGTCAGTACATTAAACCTTACGTTAGCATTGCCACACTTAGGCAATGCATTTCAGCTTTAGAACGTCTGCTCTTCTTGCCGGGCATAGTGGCGTGTGCCTGTTGTCCTAGCTACTTGAAAGGCTGAGGCTAGTGGATTGCTTGAGCTCAGGGGTTCTGGGCTGCACTCAGGTGTCCATGCTAAGTTGGGCATCAATATGGTGTTCTGGAGGGAGCTCTAGAATTCCAGGTTGTTTAATGAGAGGTGCACCGAACAAGGCTGGAAACAGAGCAGACCAAAGCTTCCGTGTCCATCAGTAGTTGGACAGCACCTGTGAGCAGTAGGTGTTGAGCAGCCTGAGCAAAACAGTGAGACCTAGCCTTTCCTTTTTGACTTAAAAAGGTAGACGTTTACAAGATGGTTATAGCTTACTTTGCCTAAACCAAGACTCTTTTTTCCTTTAAATACAGGAAATATGAGGAACAGATGAACTCGGCCAAACAGGCTAGAATAGCAGTCAATTCTACAGGATGGAGACATAGGGCAATGACAAATTGCAGAAGGAGACAAATGAAAACTATTCTCGCCGTAGAAAAATGGTTGTGTGATTTCTAGCAAAGATGAATAAAAGGAATTTTTTCCTATTCCAGAGCCTGTAGGATTAAACAGGTGTGTCAAGTAAAAAGTAGCCTTAGAAGCTACATTTAGAAATATGCTTCTTAGCTCTTCTGCTGGTTTTGCATTTCCAGTTCTAATTTATTTTCAGATTATCCTTCATTCACACCCATTTATGAAAGAAAAGAAGAAATTGCAGGGTTGTTCGCTGTTCTTGTGAAACATGCAACAAGTGAGATCTGTGTAAGTCTGCAGACTGCGGAGCTACTGGACTTCCACTGCCTAACTATTCCTGACTCAGTACTGTTACATTTTCACTATCTTTAAGAATCTCAGCTTAAAGGAGTTGGGTGACAGACAGTCGAGATCATCCATATGGAAATGTCTGTATCATTACTGAATGTATTCAAGTGGGCACAGTATACAATCAATCATATAGTTATTTAAGTAAAGGTATGCAAAACTGATGAGATCACTTTCCTAGTCAGGGAAACACATTAACTGGAAAGTGCAGGTAGGCCCAAGATAGCTCATCAATATACAACACAGCATTAGTAGCTGATTTTGAGCTGCGAGAGGATGGAGGAATCCAACTTGCGCTCAATAACGATTTCCAAGTGTGCACTAGCCCTTCACTACCACCTCTAATGCAAACGTGTAAATTCATCCCTTTGTAGGAACGGGCCTTGTTTCACCTGCTAATGCTGAACTTACATAGGGCTTATTGACCAGAAGATGTACAACTGTTGCAGCTGTTGAGGCTAGAAACAAGAATGACTCTCTTTTATTCTTTATAAAAGCTCTTGTAGCCCAGCCTTTCCGAACGTCTATATAAGTTCCATTGTTACAGGCGTCATCCATCATTTTCACTCTTACTTTTCTCAATATTGGCTGGTTTGGCAGAACAAGAAGGGACGGCTTCAGGAGAGCTCGAATTGAACCTAGAAGCTTCTGTAGAGAGTTACAGGAAAAAAAGAGACACCCAGCCCTTTGATGGCACTTCTCTCTGTCTCTTTCCCCTCTGTCCATCTGCATACCTCTCACTCTCTAAATCCTATAATTTATATTGTATTCACTTCCCTCTTCCCAATCTTCCTGTCTCTACTTGTTCACTCTCTCAACTCAGTTCAACCCTCTTCTTTTCTTTAAAAAAAACATCTTATCTTTTATTAAAGGACGTCCCTATTTTCACACTGCTTTTTGATATGACATTCTTTCACTTTCTATAAAAGGAAGTGAAGTCGGTATTCGTGAAATATCATTGGTATACTGTCAGTACATTAAACCTTACGTTAGCATTGCCACACTTAGGCAATGCATTTCAGCTTTAGAACGTCTGCTGTTCTCGCCGGGCATAGTGGCGTGTACCTGTTGTCCTAGCTACTTGGGAGGCTGAGGCTAGTGGATTGATTGAGCTCAGGGGTTCTGGGCTGCACTCAGTCTGTGTTGATCAGGTGTCCATGCTAAGTTGGCCATCAATATGGTGTTCTGGAGGGAGATCTAGAATTCCAGGTTGTTTAATGAGAGGTGCACAGACCAAGGCTGGAAACAGAGCAGGCAAAAGCTTCCATGTCCATCAGTAGTAGCACATCACCTGTGAGCAGTAAGTGTTGAACAGCCTGAGCAAAACAGTGAGACCTAGCCTTTTCTTTTTTACTTAAAAAGGTAGACGTTTACAAGATGGTTATAGCTTACTTTGCCTAAACCAAGGCCCTGTTTTCCTTTAAATATAGGAAATATGAGGAACAGATGAACTCGGCCAAACGGGCTAGAATAGCAGTCAATTCTACAGGATGGAGACATAGGGCAATGACAAATTGCAGAAGGAGACAAATGAAAACTATTCTCGCCGTAGAAAAATGGTTGTGTGATTTCTAGCAAAGATGAATAAAAGGAATTTTTTCCTATTCCAGAGCCTGTAGGATTAAACAGGTGTGTCAAGTAAAAAGTAGCCTTAGAAGCTACATTTAGAAATATGCTTCTTAGCCCTTCTGCTGGTTTTGCATTTCCAGTTCTAATTTATTTTCAGATTATCCTTCATTCACACCCATTTATGAAAGAAAAGAAGAAATTGCAGGGTTGTTCGCTGTTCTTGTGAAACATGCAACAAGTGAGATCTGTGTAAGTCCGCAGACTGCGGAGCTACTGGACTTCCACTGCCTAACTATTCCTGACTCAGTACTGTTACATTTTCACTATCTTTAAGAATCTCAGCTTAAAGGAGTTGGGTGACTGACAGTCGAGATCACCCATATGGAAATGTCTGTATCATTACTGAATGTATTCAATTGGGCACAGTATACAATCAATCATATAGTTATTTAAGTAAAGGTATGCAAGACTGATGAGATCACTTTCCTAGTCAGGGAAACACATTAACTGGAAAGTGCAGGTAGGCCCAAGATAGCTCATCAATATACAACACGGCATTAGTAGCTGATTTTGAGCTGCGAGAGGATGGAGGAATCCAACTTGCGCTTAATAACGATTTCCAAGTGTGCACTAGCCCTTCACTACCACCTCTAATGCAAACGTGTAAATTCATCCCTTTGTAGGAACGGGCCTTGTTTCACCTGCTAATGCTGAACTTACATAGGGCTTATTGACCAGAAGATGTACAACTGTTGCAGCTGTTGAGGCTAGAAACAAGAATGACTCTCTTTTATTCTTTATAAAAGCTCTTGTAGCCCAGCCTTTCCGAACGTCTATATAATTTCCATTGTTACAGGCGTCATCCATCATTTTCACTCTTACTTTTCTCAATATTGGCTGGTTTGGCAGAACAAGAAGGGACGGCTTCAGGAGAGCTCGAATTGAACCTAGAAGCTTCTGTAGAGAGTTACAGGAAAAAAAGAGACACCCAGCCCTTTGATGGCACTTCTCTCTGTCTCTTTCCATCTGCATACCTCTCACTCTCTAAATCCTATAATTTATATTGTATTCACTTCCCTCTTCCCAATCTTCCTGTCTCTACTTGTTCACTCTCTCAACTCAGTTCAACCCTCTTCTTTTCTTTAAAAAAACATCTTATCTTTTATTAAAGGACGTCCCTATTTTCACACTGCTTTTTGATATGACATTCTTTCACTTTCTATAAAAGGAAGTGAAGTCGGTATTCGTGAAATATCATTGGTATACTGTCAGTACATTAAACCTTACGTTAGCATTGCCACACTTAGGCAATGCATTTCAGCTTTAGAACGTCTGCTGTTCTCGCCGGGCATAGTGGCGTGTACCTGTTGTCCTAGCTACTTGGGAGGCTGAGGCTAGTGGATTGCCAGAGCTCAGGGGTTCTGGGCTGCACTCAGCTGTGTTGATCAGGTGTCCATGCTAAGTTGGGCATCACTATGGTGTTCTAGAGGGAGCTCTAGAATTCCATGTTGTTTAATGAGAGGTGCACCGACCAAGGCTGGAAACAGAGCAGGCCAAAGATTCCATGTCCATCAGTAGTTGGACAGCACCTGTGAGCATTAGGTGTTGAACAGCCTGAGCAAAACAGTGAGACCTAGCCTTTTCTTTTTTACTTAAAAAGGTAGACGTTTACAAGATGGTTATAGCTTACTTTGCCTAAACCAAGACCCTGTTTTCCTTTAAATACAGGAAATATGAGGAACAGATGAACTCGGCCAAACAGGCTAGAATAGCAGTCAATTCTACAGAATGGAGACATAGGGCAATGACAAATTGCAGAAGGAGACAAATGAAAACTATTCTCGGCGTAGAAAAATGGTTGTATGATTTCTAGCAAAGATGAATAAAAGGAATTTTTTCCTATTCCAGAGCCTGTAGGATTAAACAGGTGTGTCAAGTAAAAAGTAGCCTTAGAAGCTACATTTAGAAGTATGCTTCTTAGCCCTTCCGCTGGTTTTGCATTTCCAGTTCTAATTTATTTTCCGATTATCCTTCATTCACACCCATTTATGAAAGAAAAGAAGAAATTGCAGGGTTGTTCGCTGTTCTTGTGAAACATGCAACAAGTGAGATCTGTGGAAGTCTGCATACTGCGGAGCTACTGGACTTCCACTGCCTAACTATTCCTGACTCAGTACTGTTACATTTTCACTATCTTTAAGAATCTCAGCTTAAAGGAGTTGGGTGACAGACAGTCGAGATCACCCATATGGAAATGTCTGTATCATTACTGAATGTATTCAAGTGGGCACAGTATACAATCAATCATATAGTTATTTATGTAAAGGTATGCAAGACTGATGAGATCACTTTCCTAGTCAGGGAAACACATTAACTGGAAAGTGCAGGTAGGCCCAAGATAGCTCATCAATATACAACACAGCATTAGTAGCTGATTTTGAGCTGCGAGAGGATGGAGGAATCCAACTTGCGCTCAATAACGATTTCCAAGTGTGCACTAGCCCTTCACTACCACCTCTAATGCAAACGTGTAAATTCATCCCTTTGTAGGAACGGGCCTTGTTTCACCTGCTAATGCTGAACTTCCATAGGGCTTATTGACCAGAAGATGTACAACTGTTGCAGCTGTTGAGGCTAGAAACAAGAATGACTCTCTTTTATTCTTTATAAAAGCTCTTGTAGCCCAGCCTTTCCGAACGTCTATATAAGTTCCATTGTTACAGGCGTCATCCATCATTTTCACTCTTACTTTTCTCAATATTGGCTGGTTTGGCAGAACAAGAAGGGACGGCTTCAGGAGAGCTCGAATTGAACCTAGAAGCTTCTGTAGAGAGTTATAGGAAAAAAAGAGACACCCAGCCCTTTGATGGCACTTCTCTCTGTCTCTTTCCCCTCTGTCCATCTGCATACCTCTCACTCTCTAAATCCTATAATTTATATTGTATTCACTTCCCTCTTCCTAATCTTCCTGTCTCTACTTGTTCACTCTCTCAACTCAGTTCAACCCTCTTCTTTTCTTTTAAAAAAACATCTTATCTTTTATTAAAGGACGTCCCTATTTTCACACTGCTTTTTGATATGACATTCTTTCACTTTCTATAAAAGGAAGTGAAGTCGGTATTCGTGAAATATCATTGGTATACTGTCAGTACATTAAACCTTACGTTAGCATTGCCACACTTAGGCAATGCATTTCAGCTTTAGAACGTCTGCTGTTCTCGCCGGGCATAGTGGCGTGTACCTGTTGTCCTAGCTACTTGGGAGGCTGAGGCTAGTGGATTGATTGAGCTCAGGGGCTCTGGGCTGCACTCAGTCTGTGTTGATCAGGTGTCCATGCTAAGTTGGGCATCAATATGGTGTTCTGAAGGGAGATCTAGAATTCCAGGTTGTTTAATGAGAGGTGCACAGACCAAGGCTGGAAACAGAGCAGGCAAAAGCTTCCATGTCCATCAGTAGTAGCACATCACCTGTGAGCAGTAAGTGTTGAACAGCCTGAGCAAAACAGTGAGACCTAGCCTTTTCTTTTTTACTTAAAAAGGTAGACGTTTACAAGATGGTTATAGCTTACTTTGCCTAAACCAAGGCCCTGTTTTCCTTTAAATATAGGAAACATGAGGAACAGATGAACTCGGCCAAACAGGCTAGAATAGCAGTCAATTCTACAGGATGGAGACATAGGGCAATGACAAATTGCAGAAAGAGACAAATGAAAACTATTCTCGCCGTAGAAAAATGGTTGTGTGATTTCTAGCAAAGATGAATAAAAGGAATTTTTTCCTATTCCAGAGCCTGTAGGATTAAACAGGTGTGTCAAGTAAAAAGTAGCCTTAGAAGCTACATTTAGAAATATGCTTCTTAGCCCTTCTGCTGGTTTTGCATTTCCAGTTCTAATTTATTTTCAGATTATCCTTCATTCACACCCATTTATGAAAGAAAAGAAGAAATTGCAGGGTTGTTCGCTGTTCTTGTGAAACATGCAACAAGTGAGATGTGTGTAAGTCCGCAGACTACGGAGCTACTGGACTTCCACTGCCTAACTATTCCTGACTCAGTACTGTTACATTTTCACTATCTTTAAGAATCTCAGCTTAAAGGAGTTGGGTGACTGACAGTCGAGATCACCCATATGCAAATGTCTGTATCATTACTGAATGTATTCAATTGGGCACAGTATACAATCAATCATATAGTTATTTAAGTAAAGGTATGCAAGACTGATGAGATCACTTTCCTAGTCAGGGAAACACATTAACTGGAAAGTGCAGGTAGGCCCAAGATAGCTCATCAATATACAACACGGCATTAGTAGCTGATTTTGAGCTGCGAGAGGATGGAGGAATCCAACTTGCGCTTAATAACGATTTCCAAGTGTGCACTAGCCCTTCACTACCACCTCTAATGCAAACGTGTAAATTCATCCCTTTGTAGGAACGGGCCTTGTTTCACCTGCTAATGCTGAACTTACATAGGGCTTATTGACCAGAAGATGTACAACTGTTGCAGCTGTTGAGGCTAGAAACAAGAATGACTCTCTTTTATTCTTTATAAAAGCTCTTGTAGCCCAGCCTTTCCGAACGTCTATATAATTTCCATTGTTACAGGCGTCATCCATCATTTTCACTCTTACTTTTCTCAATATTGGCTGGTTTGGCAGAACAAGAAGGGACGGCTTCAGGAGAGCTCGAATTGAACCTAGAAGCTTCTGTAGAGAGTTACAGGAAAAAAAGAGACACCCAGCCCTTTGATGGCACTTCTCTCTGTCTCTTTCCCCTCTGTCCATCTGCATACCTCTCACTCTCTAAATCCTATAATTTATATTGTATTCACTTCCCTCTTCCCAATCTTCCTGTCTCTACTTGTTCACTCTCTCAACTCAGTTCAACCCTCTTCTTTTCTTTAAAAAAACATCCTATCTATTATTAAAGGACGTCCCTATTTTCACACTGCTTTTTGATATGACATTCTTTCACTTTCTATAAAAGGAAGTGAAGTCGGTATTCGTGAAATATCATTGGTATACTGTCAGTACATTAAACCTTACGTTAGCATTGCCACACTTAGGCAATGCATTTCAGCTTTAGAACGTCTGCTCTTCTCGCCGGGCATAGTGGCGTGTGCCTGTTGTCCTAGCTACTTGAGAGGCTGAGGCTAGTGGATTGCTTGAGCTCAGGGGTTCTGGGCTGCACTCAGCTGTGTTGATCAGGTGTCCATGCTAAGTTGGGCATCAATATGGTGTTCTGGAGGGAGCTCTAGAATTCCAGGTTGTATAATGAGAGGTGCACCGACCAAGGCTGGAAACAGAGCAGACCAAAGCTTCCATGTCCATCAGTAGTTGGACAGCACCTGTGAGCAGTAGGTGTTGAACAGCCTGAGCAAAACAGTGAGACCTAGCCTTTCCTTTTTTACTTAAAAAGGTAGACGTTTACAAGATGGTTATAGCTTACTTTGCCTAAACCAAGACTCTGTTTTCCTTTAAATACAGGAAATATGAGGAACAGATGAACTCGGCCAAACAGGCTAGAATAGCAGTCAATTCTACAGAATGGAGACATAGGGCAATGACAAATTGCAGAAGGAGACAAATGAAAACTATTCTCGGCATAGAAAAATGGTTGTGTGATTTCTAGCAAAGATGAATAAAAGGAATTTTTTCCTATTCCAGAGCCTGTAGGATTAAACAGGTGTGTCAAGTAAAAAGTAGCCTTAGAAGCTACATTTAGAAATATGCTTCTTAGCCCTTCTGCTGGTTTTGCATTTCCAGTTCTAATTTATTTTCCGATTATCCTTCATTCACACCCATTTATGAAAGAAAAGAAGAAATTGCAGGGTTGTTCGCTGTTCTTGTGAAACATGCAACAAGTGAGATCTGTGTAAGTCCGCAGACTGCGGAGCTACTGGACTTCCACTGCCTAACTATTCCTGACTCAGTACTGTTACATTTTCACTATCTTTAAGAATCTCAGCTTAAAGGAGTTGGGTGACAGACAGTCGAGATCACCCATATGGAAATGTCTGTATCATTACTGAATGTATTCAAGTGGGCACAGTATACAATCAATCATATAGTTATTTATGTAAAGGTATGCAAGACTGATGAGATCACTTTCCTAGTCAGGGAAACACATTAACTGGAAAGTGCAGGTAGGCCCAAGATAGCTCATCAACATACAACACAGCATTAGTAGCTGATTTTGAGCTGCGAGAGGATGAAGGAATCCAACTTGCGCTCAATAACGATTTCCAAGTGTGCACTAGCCCTTCACTACCACCTCTAATGCAAACGTGTAAATTCATCCCTTTGTAGGAACGGGCCTTGTTTCACCTGCTAATGCTGAACTTCCATGGGGCTTATTGACCAGAAGATGTACAACTGTTGCAGCTGTTGAGGCTAGAAACAAGAATGACTCTCTTTTATTCTTTATAAAAGCTCTTGTAGCCCAGCCTTTCCGAACGTCTATATAAGTTCCATTGTTACAGGCGTCATCCATCATTTCCACTCTTACTTTTCTCAATATTGGCTGGTTTGGCAGAACAAGAAGGGACGGCTTCAGGAGAGCTTGAATTGAACCTAGAAGCTTCTGTAGAGAGTTATAGGAAAAAAAGAGACACCCAGCCCTTTGATGGCACTTCTCTCTGTCTGTTTCCCCTCTGTCCATCTGCATACCTCTCACTCTCTAAATCCTATAATTTATATTGTATTCACTTCCCTCTTCCCAATCTTCCTGTCTCTACTTGTTCACTCTCTCAACTCAGTTTAACCCTCTTCTTTTCTTTAAAAAAAACATCTTATCTTTTATTAAAGGACGTCCCTATTTTCACACTGCTTTTTGATATGACATTCTTTCACTTTCTATAAAAGGAAGTGAAGTCGGTATTCGTGAAATATCATTGGTATACTGTCAGTACATTAAACCTTACGTTAGTATTGCCACACTTAGGCAATGCATTTCAGCTTTAGAACGTCTGCTCTTCTCGCCGGGCATAGTGGCGTGTGCCTGTTGTCCTAGCTACTTGAGAGGCTGAGGCTAGTGGATTGCTTCAGCTCAGGCGTTCTGATCAACACTCAGCTGTGTTGATCAGGTGTCCATGCTAAGTTGGGCATCAATATGGTGTTCTGGAGGGAGCTCTAGAATTCCAGGTTGTTTAATGAGAGGTGCACTGACCAAGGCTGGAAACAGAGCAGGCCAAAGCTTCTGTGTCCATCAGTAGTTGGACAGCACCTGTGAGCAGTAGGTGTTGAACAGCCTGAGCAAAACAGTGAGACCTAGCCTTTCCTTTTTTACTTAAAAAGGTAGACGTTTACAAGATGGTTATAGCTTACTTTGCCTAAACCAAGACTCTGTTTTCCTTTAAATACAGGAAATATGAGGAACAGATGAACTCGGCCAAACAGGCTAGAATAGCAGTCAATTCTACAGAATGGAGACATAGGGCAATGACAAATTGCAGAAGGAGACAAATGAAAACTATTCTCGGCGTAGAAAAATGGTTGTGTGATTTCTAGCAAAGATGAATAAAAGGATTTTTTTCCTATTCCAGAGCCTGTAGGATTAAACAGGTGTGTCAAGTAAAAAGTAGCCTTAGAAGCTACATTTAGAAATATGCTTCTTAGCCCTTCTGCTGGTTTTGCATTTCCAGTTCTAATTTATTTTCCGATTATCCTTCATTCACACCCATTTATGAAAGAAAAGAAGAAATTGCAGGGTTGTTCGCTGTTCTTGTGAAACATGCAACAAGTGAGATCTGTGGAAGTCCGCAGACTGCGGAGCTACTGGACTTCCACTGCCTAACTATTCCTGACTCAGTACTGTTACATTTTCACTATCTTTAAGAATTTCAGCTTAAAGGAGTTGGGTGACAGACAGTCGAGATCACCCATATGGAAATGTCTGTATCATTACTGAATGTATTCAAGTGGGCACAGTATACAATCAATCATATAGTTATTTAAGTAAAGGTATGCAAGACTGATGAGATCACTTTCCTAGTCAGGGAAACACATTAACTGGAAAGTGCAGGTAGGCCCAAGATAGCTCATCAATATACAACACAGCATTAGTAGCTGATTTTGAGCTGCGAGAGGATGGAGGAATCCAACTTGCGCTCAATAACGATTTCCAAGTGTGCACTAGCCCTTCACTACCACCTCTAATGCAAACGTGTAAATTCATCCCTTTGTAGGAACGGGCCTTGTTTCACCTGCTAATGCTGAACTTCCATAGGGCTTATTGACCAGAAGATGTACAACTGTTGCAGCTGTTGAGGCTAGAAACAAGAATGACTCTCTTTTATTCTTTATAGAAGCTCTTGTAGCCCAGCCTTTCCGAACGTCTATATAAGTTTCATTGTTACAGGCGTCATCCATCATTTTCACTCTTACTTTTCTCAATATTGGCTGGTTTGGCAGAACAAGAAGGGACGGCTTCAGGAGAGCTCGAATTGAACCTAGAAGCTTCTGTAGAGAGTCATAGGAAACAAAGAGACACCCAGCCCTTTGATGGCACTTCTGTCTGTCTCTTTCCCCTCTGTCCATCTGCATACCTCGCACTCTCTAAATCCTATAATTTATATTGTATTCACTTCCCTCTTCCCAATCTTCCTGTCTCTACTTGTTCACTCTCTCAACTCAGTTCAACCCTCTTCTTTTCTTTTAAAAAAACATCTTATCTTTTATTAAAGGACGTCCCTATTTTCACACTGCTTTTTGATATGACATTCTTTCACTTTCTATAAAAGGAAGTGAAGTCGGTATTCGTGAAATATCATTGGTATACTGTCAGTACATTAAACCTTACGTTAGCATTGCCACACTTAGGCAATGCATTTCAGCTTTAGAACGTCTGCTCTTCTCGCCGGGCATAGTGGCGTGTGCCTGTTGTCCTAGCTACTTGAGAGGCTGAGGCTAGTGGATTGCTTGAGCTCAGGGATTCTGGGCTGCACTCAGCTGTGTTGATCAGGTGTCCATGCTAAGTTGGGCATCAATATGGTGTTCTGGAGGGATCTCTAGAATTCCAGGTTGTTTAATGAGAGGTGCACCGACCAAGGCTGGAAACAGAGCAGACCAAAGCTTCCGTGTCCATCAGTAGTTGGACAGCACCTGTGAGCAGTAGGTGTTGAACAGCCTTTCCTTTTTTACTTAAAAAGGTAGACGTTTACAAGATGGTTATAGCTTACTTTGCCTAAACCAAGACTCTGTTTTCCTTTAAATACAGGAAATATGAGGAACAGATGAACTCGGCCAAACAGGCTAGAATAGCAGTCAATTCTACAGGATGGAGACATAGGGCAATGACAAATTGCAGAAGGAGACAAATGAAAACTATTCTCGCCGTAGAAAAATGGTTGTGTGATTTCTAGCAAAGATGAATAAAAGGAATTTTTTCCTATTCCAGAGCCTGTAGGATTAAACAGGTGTGTCAAGTAAAAAGTAGCCTTAGAAGCTACATTTAGAAATATGCTTCTTAGCCCTTCTGCTGGTTTTGCATTTCCAGTTCTAATTTATTTTCAGATTATCCTTCATTCACACCCATTTATGAAAGAAAAGAAGAAATTGCAGGGTTGTTCGCTGTTCTTGTGAAACATGCAACAAGTGAGATCTGTGTAAGTCCGCAGACTGCGGAGCTACTGGACTTCCACTGCCTAACTATTCCTGACTCAGTACTGTTACATTTTCACTATCTTTAAGAATCTCAGCTTAAAGGAGTTGGGTGACTGACAGTCGAGATCACCCATATGGAAATGTCTGTATCATTACTGAATGTATTCAATTGGGCACAGTATACAATCAATCATATAGCTATTTAAGTAAAGGTATGCAAGACTGATGAGATCACTTTCCTAGTCAGGGAAACACATTAACTGGAAAGTGCAGGTAGGCCCAAGATAGCTCATCAATATACAACACGGCATTAGTAGCTGATTTTGAGCTGCGAGAGGATGGAGGAATCCAACTTGCGCCCAATAACGATTTCCAAGTGTGCACTAGCCCTTCACTACCACCTCTAATGCAAACGTGTAAATTCATCCCTTTGTAGGAACGGGCCTTGTTTCACCTGCTAATGCTGAACTTACATAGGGCTTATTGACCAGAAGATGTACAACTGTTGCAGCTGTTGAGGCTAGAAACAAGAATGACTCTCTTTTATTCTTTATAAAAGCTCTTGTAGCCCAGCCTTTCTGAACGTCTATATAAGTTCCATTGTTACAGGCGTCATCCATCATTTTCACTCTTACTTTTCTCAATATTGGCTGGTTTGGCAGAACAAGAAGGGACGGCTTCAGGAGAGCTCGAATTGAACCTAGAAGCTTCTGTAGAGAGTTACAGGAAAAAAAGAGACACCCAGCCCTTTGATGGCACTTCTCTCTGTCTCTTTCCCCACTGTTCATCTGCATACCTCTCACTCTCTAAATCCTATAATTTATATTGTATTCACTTCCCTCTTCCCAATCTTCCTGTCTCTACTTGTTCACTCTCTCAACTCAGTTCAACCCTCTTCTTTTCTTTAAAAAAAACATCTTATCTTTTATTAAAGGACGTCCCTATTTTCACACTGCTTTTTGATATGACATTCTTTCACTTTCTATAAAAGGAAGAGAAGTCGGTATTCGTGAAATATCATTGGTATACTGTCTGTACATTACACCTTACGTTAGCATTGCCACACTTAGGCAATGCATTTCAGCTTTAGAACGTCTGCTGTTCTCGCCGGGCATAGTGGCGTGTACCTGTTGTCCTAGCTACTTGGGAGGCTGAGGCTAGTGGATTGCTTGAGCTCAGGGGTTCTGGGCTGCACTCAGCTGTGTTGATCAGGTGTCCATGCTAAGTTGGGCATCAATATGGTGTTCTGGAGGGAGCTCTAGAATTCCAGGTTGTTTAATGAGAGGTACACCGACCAAGGCTGGAAACAGAACAGGCCAAAGCTTCCGTGTCCATCAGTAGTTGGACAGCACCTGTGAGCAGTAGGTGTTGAACAGCCTGAGCAAAACAGTGAGACCTATCCTTTTCTTTTTTACTTAAAAAGGTAGACGTTTACAAGATGGTTATAGCTTACTTTGCCTAAACCAAGACCCTGTTTTCTTTTAAATACAGGAAATATGAGGAACAGATGAACTCGGCCAAACAGGCTAGAATAGCAGTCAATTCTACAGAATGGAGACATAGGGCAATGACAAATTGCAGAAGGAGACAAATGAAAACTATTCTCGGCGTAGAAAAATGGTTGTGTGATTTCTAGCAAAGATGAATAAAAGGAATTTTTTCCTATTCCAGAGCCTGTAGGATTAAACAGGTGTGTCAAGTAAAAAGTAGCCTTAGAAGCTACATTTAGAAATATGCTTCTTAGCCCTTCTGCTGGTTTTGAATTTCCAGTTCTAATTTATTTTCCGATTATCCTTCATTCACACCCATTTATGAAAGAAAAGAAGAAATTGCAGGGTTGTTCGCTGTTCTTGTGAAACATGCAACAAGTGAGATCTGTGGAAGTCCGCATACTGCGGAGCTACTGGACTTCCACTGCCTAACTATTCCTGACTCAGTACTGTTACATTTTCACTATCTTTAAGAATCTCAGCTTAAAGGAGTTGGGTGACAGACAGTCGAGATCACCCATATGGAAATGTCTGTATCATTACTGAATGTATTCAAGTGGGCACAGTATACAATCAATCATATAGTTATTTAAGTAAAGGTATGCAAGACTGATGAGATCACTTTCCTAGTCAGGGAAACACATTAACTGGAAAGTGCAGGTAGGCCCAAGATAGCTCATCAATATACAACACAGCATTAGTAGCTGATTTTGAGCTGCGAGAGGATGGAGGAATCCAACTTGCGCTCAATAACGATTTCCAAGTGTGCACTAGCCCTTCACTACTACCTCTAATGCAAACGTGTAAATTCATCCCTTTGTAGGAACGGGCCTTGTTTCACCTGCTAATGCTGAACTTACATAGGGCTTATTGACCAGAAGATGTACAACTGTTGCAGCTGTTGAGGCTAGAAACAAGAATGACTCTCTTTTATTCTTTATAAAAGCTCTTGTAGCCCAGCCTTTCCGAACGTCTATATAAGTTCCATTGTTACAGGCGTCATCCATCATTTTCACTCTTACTTTTCTCAATATTGGCTGGTTTGGCAGAACAAGAAGGGACGGCTTCAGGAGAGCTCGAATTGAACCTAGAAGCTTCTGTAGAGAGTTACAGGAAAACAAGAGACACCCAGCCCTTTGATGGCACTTCTCTCTGTCTCTTTCCCCTCTGTCCATCTGCATACCTCTCACTCTCTAAATCCTATAATTTATATTGTATTCACTTCCCTCTTCCCAATCTTCCTGTCTCTACTTGTTCACTCTCTCAACTCAGTTCAACCCTCTTCTTTTCTTTAAAAAAAACATCTTATCTTTTATTAAAGGACATCCCCATTTTCACACTGCTTTTTGATATGACATTCTTTCACTTTCTGTAAAAGGAAGTGAAGTCGGTATTCTTGAAATATCATTGGCATGCTGTCAGTACATTAAACCTTACTTTAGCATTGTCACACTTAGGAAATGCATTTCAGCTTTAGAATGTCTGCTCTCCTCGCCGGGCATAGTGGCGTGTGCCTGTTGTCCTAGCTACTTGGGAGGTTGATCAGGTGCCCATGCTATGTTGGGCATCAATATGGTGTTCTGGAGGGAGCTCGAGAATTCCAGGTTGTTTAATGAGAGGTGCACCGACCAAGGCTGGAAACAGAGCAGGCCAAAGCTTCTGTGTCCATCAGTAGTAGGACAGCACCTGTGAGCAATAGGTGTTGAACAGCCTGAGCAAAACAGTGAGACCTAGCCTTTCCTTTTTTACTTAAAAAGGTAGACGTTTACAAGATGGTTATAGCTTACTTTGCCTAAACCAAGACTCTGTTTTCCTTTAAATACAGGAAATATGAGGAACAGATGAACTCGGCCAAACAGGCTAGAATAGCAGTTAATTCTACAGAATGGAGACATAGAGCAATGACAAATTGCAGAAGGAGACAAATGAAAACTATTCTCGCCGTAGAAAAATGGTTGTGTGATTTCTAGCAAAGATGAATAAAACGCATTTTTCCTATTCCAGAGCCTGTAGGATTAAACAGGTGTGTCAAGTAAAAAGTAGCCTTAGAAGCTACATTTAGAAATATTGCTTCTTAGCCCTTCTGCTGGTTTTGCACTTCCAGTTCTAATTTATTTTCTGATTAGCCTTCATTCACACCCATTTATGAAAGAAAAGAAGAAATTGCAGGGTTGTTCGCTGTTCTTGTGAAACATGCAACAAGTGAGATCTGTTTTAGTCCGCAGACTGCGGAGCTACTGGACTTCCACTGCCTAACTATTCCTGACTCAGTACTGTTACATTTTCACTATCTTTAAGAATCTCAGCTTAAAGGAGTTGGGTGACAGACAGTCGAGATCACCCATATGGAAATGTCTATATCATTACTGAATGTATTCAATTGGGCACAGTATACAATCAATCATATAGTTCTTTAAGTAAAGGTATGCAAGACGGATGAGATCACTTTCCTAGTCAGGGAAACACATTAACTGGAAAGTGCAGGTAGGCCCAAGATAGCTCATCAATATACAACACGGCATTAGTAGCTGATTTTGAGCTGCGAGAGGATGGAGGAATCCAACTTGCGCTCAATAACGATTTCCAAGTGTGCACTAGTCCTTCACCACCACCTCTAATACAAACGTGTAAATTCATCCCTTTGTAGGAACGGGCCTTGTTTCACCTGCTAAAGATGAACTTACATAGGGCTTATTGGCCAGAAGATGTGCAAATGTTGCAGCTGTTGAGGCTAGAAACAAGAATGACTCTCTTTTATTCTGTATAAAAGCTCTTGTAGCCCAGCCATTCCGAACGTCTATATAAGTTCCACTGTTACAGGCGTCATCCATCATTTTCACTCTTACTTTTCTCAATATTGGCTGGTTTGGCAGAACAAGAAGGGACGGCTTCAGGAGAGCTCGAATTTAACCTAGAAGCTTCTGCAGAGAGTTACAGGAGAAAAAGAGACACCCAGCCCTTTGATGGCTCTTCTCTCTCTGTCTCTTTCCCCTCTGTCCATCTGCGTACCTCTCACTCTCTAAATCCTATAATTTATATTGCATTCACTTCCCTCTTTCCAATCTTCCTGATTCTACTTGTTCACTCTCTCAACTCAGTTCAACCCTCTTCTTTTGTTAAAAAAAAACATCTTATCTTTTATTAAAGGACGTCCCTATTTTCACACTGCTTTTTCATATGACATTCTTTAACTTTCAATAAAAGGAAGTGAAGTCCGTTTTCATGAAATATCATTGGTATACTGTCAGTACAATAAACCTTACGTTAGCAATGCCACACTTAGGCAATGCATTTCACCTTTAGAACGTCTGCTGTACTTGCTGGGCATAGTGGCGTGTGCCTGTTGTCCTAGCTACTTAGGAGACTGAGGCTAGTGGATTGATTGAGCTCAGGGGTTCTGGGCTGCACTCAGTCTGTGTTGATCAGGTGTCCATGCTAAGTTGGGCATCAATATGGTGTTCTGGAGGGAGATCTAGAATTCCAGGTTGTTTAATGAGAGGTGCACAGACCAAGGCTGGAAACAGAGCAGGCCAAAGCTTCCATGTCCATCAGTAGTAGGACAGCACCTGTGAGCAGTAGGTGTTGAACAGCCTGAGCAAAACAGTGAGACCTAGCCTTTTCTTTTTTACTTAAAAAGGTAGATGTTTACAAGATGGTTATAGCTTACTTTGCCTAAACCAAGGCCCTGTTTTCCTTTAAATACAGGAAATATGAGGAACAGATGAACTCGGCCAAACAGGATAGAATAGCAGTCAAATCTACAGAATGGAGACATAGGGCAATGACAAATTGCAGAAGGAGACAAATGAAAACTATTCTCGGCGTAGAAAAATGGTTGTGTGATTTCTAGCAAAGATGAATAAAAGGCATTTTTCCTATTCCAGAGCCCGTAGGATTAAACAGGTGTGTCAAGTAAAAAGTAGCATTAGAAGCTAAATTTAGAAATATGCTTCTTAGCCCTTCTGCTGGTTTTGCACTTCCAGTTCTAATTTATTTTCTGATTAGCCTTCATTCACACCCATTTATGAAAGAAAAGAAGAAATTGCAGGGTTGTTCGCTGTTCTTGTGAAACATGCAACAAGTGAGATCTGTGTAAGTCCGCAGACTGCGGAGCTACTGGACTTCCACTGCCTAACTATTCCTGACTCAGTACTGTTACATTTTCACTATCTTTAAGAATCTCAGCTTAAAGGAGTTGGGTGACAGACAGTCGAGATCACCCATATGGAAATGTCTGTATCATTACTGAATGTATTCAATTGGGCACAGTATACAATCAATCATATAGTTATTTAAGTAAAGGTATGCAAGACTGATGAGATCACTTTCCTAGTCAGGGAAACATATTAACTGGAAAGTGCAGGTAGGCCCAAGATAGGTCAACAATATACAACACGGCATTAGTAGCTGATTTTGAGCTGCGAGAGGATGGAGGAATCCAACTTGCGCTCAATAACGATTTCCAAGTGTGCACTAGCCCTTCACTACCACCTCTAATGCAAACGTGTAAATTCATCCCTTTGTAGGAACGGGCCTTGTTTCACCTGCTAATGCTGAACTTACATAGGGCTTATTGACCAGAAGATGTACAACTGTTGCAGCTGTTGAGGCTAGAAACAAGAATGACTCTCTTTTATTCTTTATAAAAGCTCTTGTAGCCCAGCCTTTCCGAACGTCTATATAAGTTCCATTGTTACAGGCGTCATCCATCATTTTCACTCTTACTTTTCTCAATATTGGCTGGTTTGGCAGAACAAGAAGGGACGGCTTCAGGAGAGCTCGAATTGAACCTAGAAGCTTCTGTAGAGAGTTACAGGAAAAAAAGAGACACCCAGCCCTTTGATGGCACTTCTCTCTGTCTCTTTCCCCTCTGTCCATCTGCATACCTCTCACTCTCTAAATCCTATAATTTATATTGTATTCACTTCCCTCTTCCCAATCTTCCTGTCTCTACTTGTTCACTCTCTCAACTCAGTTCAACCCTCTTCTTTTCTTTAAAAAAAACATCTTATCTTTTATTAAAGGACGTCCCTATTTTCACACTGCTTTTTGATATGACATTCTTTCACTTTCTATAAAAGGAAGTGAAGTCGGTATTCGTGAAATATCATTGGTATACTGTCAGTACATTAAACCTTACGTTAGCATTGCCACACTTAGGCAATGCAGTTCAGCTTTAGAACGTCTACTGTTCTCGCTGGGCATAGTGTCGTGTACCTGTTGTCCTACCTGCTTGGGGGGCTGAGGCTAGTGGATTGCTTGAGCTCAGGGGTTCTGGACTGCACTCAGCTGTGTTGATCAGGTGTCCATGCTAAGTTGGGCATCAATATGGTGTTCTGGAGGGAGCTCTAGAATTCCAGGTTGTTTAATGAGAGGTGCACGCACCAAGGCTGGAAACAGAGCAGGCCAAAGCTTCCGTGTCCATCAGTAGTTGGACAGCACCTGTGAGCAGTAGGTGTTGAACAGCCTGAGCAAAACAGTGAGACCTAGCCTTTTCTTTTTTACTTAAAAAGGTAGACGTTTACAAGATGGTTATAGCTTACTTTGCCTAAACCAAGACCCTGTTTTCCTTTAAATACAGGAAATATGAGGAACAGATGAACTCGGCCAAACAGGCTAGAATAGCAGTCAATTCTACAGAATGGAGACATAGGGCAATGACAAATTGCAGAAGGAGACAAATGAAAACTATTCTCGGCGTAGAAAAATGGTTGTGTGATTTCTAGCAAAGATGAATAAAAGGAATGTTTTCCTATTCCAGAGCCTGTAGGATTAAACAGGTGTGTCAAGTAAAAAGTAGCCTTAGAAGCTACATTTAGAAATATGCTTCTTAGCCCTTCTGCTGGTTTTGCATTTCCAGTTCTAATTTATTTTCCGATTATCCTTCATTCACACCCATTTATGAAAGAAAAGAAGAAATTGCAGGGTTGTTCGCTGTTCTTGTGAAACATGCAACAAGTGAGATCTGTGGAAGTCCGCAGACTGCGGAGCTACTGGACTTCCACTGCCTAACTATTCCTGACTCAGTACTGTTACATTTTCACTATCTTTAAGAATCTCAGCTTAAAAGAGTTGGGTGAGAGACAGTCGAGATCACCCATATGGAAATGTCTGTATCATTACTGAATGTATTCAAGTGGGCACAGTATACAATCAATCATATAGTTATTTAAGTAAAGGTATGCAAGACTGATGAGATCACTTTCCTAGTCAGGGAAACACATTAACTGGAAAGTGCAGGTAGGCCCAAGATAGCTCATCAATATACAACACAGCATTAGTAGCTGATTTTGAGCTGCGAGAGGATGGAGGAATCCAACTTGCGCTCAATAACGATTTCCAAGTGTGCACTAGCCCTTCACTACCACCTCTAATGCAAAAGTGTAAATTCATCCCTTTGTAGGAACGGGCCTTGTTTCACCTGCTAATGCTGAACTTACATAGGGCTTATTGACCAGAAGATGTACAACTGTTGCAGCTGTTGAGGCTAGAAACAAGAATGACTCTCTTTTATTCTTTATAAAAGCTCTTGTAGCCCAGCCTTTCCGAACGTCTATATAAGTTCCATTGTTACAGGCGTCATCCATCATTTTCACTCTTACTTTTCTCAATATTGGCTGGTTTGGCAGAACAAGAAGGGACGGCTTCAGGAGAGCTCGAATTGAACCTAGAAGCTTCTGTGGAGAGTTATAGGAAAAAAAGAGACACCCAGCCCTTTGATGGCACTTCTCTCTGTCTCTTTCCCCTCTGTCCATCTGCATACCTCTCACTCTCTAAATCCTATAATTTATATTGTATTCACTTCCCTCTTCCCAATCTTCCTGTCTCTACTTGTTCACTCTCTCAACTCAGTTCAACCCTCTTCTTTTCTTTAAAAAAAACATCTTATCTTTTATTAAAGGACGTCCCTATTTTCACACTGCTTTTTGATATGACATTCTTTCACTTTCTATAAAAGGAAGTGAAGTCGGTATTCGTGAAATATCATTGGTATACTGTCAGTACATTAAACCTTACGTTAGCATTGCCACACTTAGGCAATGCATTTCAGCTTTAGAACGTCTGCTCTTCTCGCCGGGCATAGTGGTGTGTACCTGTTGTCCTAGCTACTTGAGAGGCTGAGGCTAGTGGATTACTTGAGCTCAGGGGTTCTGGGCTGCACTCAGCTGTGTTGATCAGGTGTCCATGCAAAGTTGGGCATCAATATGGTGTTCTGGAGGGAGCTCTAGAATTCCAGGTTGTTTAATGAGAGATGCACCGACCAAGGCTGGAAACAGAGCAGGCCAAAGCTTCTGTGTCCATCAGTAGTTGGACAGCACCTGTGAGCAGTAGGTATTGAACAGCCTGAGCAAAACAGTGAGACCTAGCCTTTCCTTTTTTACTTAAAAAGGTAGACGTTTACAAGATGGTTATAGCATACTTTGCCTAAACCAAGACTCTGTTTTCCTTTAAATACAGGAAATATGAGGAACAGATGAACTCGGCCAAACAGGCTAGAATAGCAGTCAATTCTACAGGATGGAGACATAGGGCAATGACAAATTGCAGAAGGAGACAAATGAAAACTATTCTCGCCGTAGAAAAATGGTTGTGTGATTTCTAGCAAAGATGAATAAAAGGATTTTTTTCCTATTCCAGAGCCTGTAGGATTAAACAGGTGTGTCAAGTAAAAAGTAGCCTTAGAAGCTACATTTAGAAATATGCTTCTTAGCCCTTCTGCTGGTTTTGCATTTCCAGTTCTAATTTATTTTCAGATTATCCTTCATTCACACCCATTTATGAAAGAAAAGAAGAAATTGCAGGGTTGTTCGCTGTTCTTGTGAAAGATGCAACAAGTGAGATCTGTGTAAGTCCGCAGACTGCGGAGCTACTGGACTTCCACTGCCTAACTATTCCTGACTCAGTACTGTTACATTTTCACTATCTTTAAAAATCTCAGCTTAAAGGAGTTGGGTGACAGACAGTCGAGATCACCCATAGGGAAATGTCTATATCATTACTGAATGTAATCAATTGGGCACAGTATACAATCAATCATATAGTTATTTAAGTAAAGGTATGCAAGACTGATGAGATCACTTTCCTAGTCAGGGAAACACATTAACTGGAAAGTGCAGGTAGGCCCAAGATAGCTCATCAATATACAACACGGCATTGGTAGCTGATTTTGAGCTGCGAGAGGATGGAGGAATCCAACTTGCGCTCAATAACGATTTCCAAGTGTGCACTAGCCCTTCACTACCACCTCTAATGCAAACGTGTAAATTCATCCCTTCGTAGGAACGGGCCTTGTTTCACCTGCTAATGCTGAACTTACATAGGGCTTATTGACCAGAAGATGTACAACTGTTGCAGCTGTAGAGGCTAGAAACAAGAATGACTCTCTTTTATTCTTTATAAAAGCTCTTGTAGCCCAGCCTTTCCGAACGTCTATATAAGTTCCATTGTTACAGGCGTCATCCATCATTTTCACTCTTACTTTTCTCAATATTGGCTGGTTTGGCAGAACAAGAAGGGACGGCTTCAGGAGAGCTCGAATTGAACCTAGAAGCTTCTGTAGAGAGTTACAGGAAAAAAAGAGACACCCAGCCCTTTGATGGCACTTCTCTCTGTCTCTTTCCCCTCTGTCCATCTGCATACCTCTCACTCTCTAAATCCTATAATTTATATTGTATTCACTTCCCTCTTCCCAATCTTCCTGTCTCTACTTGTTCACTCTCTCAACTCAGTTCAACCCTCTTCTTTTCTTTAAAAAAAACATCTTATCTTTTATTAAAGGACATCCCTATTTTCACACTGCTTTTTGATATGACATTCTTTCACTTTCTGTAAAAGGAAGTGAAGTCGGTATTCATGAAATATCATTGGCATGCTGTCAGTACATTAAACCTTACTTTAGCATTGTCACACTTAGGCAATGCATTTCAGCTTTAGAATGTCTGCTCTCCTCGCCGGGCATAGTGGCGTGTGCCTGTTGTCCTAGCTACTTGGGAGGTTGATCAGGTGCCCATGCTATGTTGGGCATCAATATGGTGTTGTGGAGGGAGCTCGAGAATTCCAGGTTGTCTAATGAGAGGTGCACCGACCAAGGCTGGAAACAGAGCAGGCCAAAGCTTCCGTATCCATCAGTAGTAGGACAGCACCTGTGAGCAGTAGGTGTTGAACAGCCTGAGCAAAACAGTGAGACCTAGCCTTTCCTTTTTTACTTAAAAAGGTAGACGTTTACAAGATGGTTATAGCTTACTGTGCCTAAACCAAGACTCTGTTTTCCTTTAAATACAGGAAATATGAGGAACAGATGAACTCGGCCAAACAGGCTAGAATAGCAGTCAATTCTACAGAATGGAGACATAGGGCAATGACAAATTGCAGAAGGAGACAAATGAAAACTATTCTCGGTGTAGAAAAATGGTTGTGTGATTTCTAGCAAAGATGAATAAAAGGCATTTTTCCTATTCCAGAGCCCGTAGGATTAAACAGGTGTGTCAAGTAAAAAGTAGCCTTAGAAGCTAAATTTAGAAATATGCTTCTTAGCCCTTCTGCTGGTTTTGCACTTCCAGTTCTAATTTATTTTCTGAATAGCCTTCATTCACACCCATTTATGAAAGAAAAGAAGAAATTGCAGGGTTGTTCGCTGTTCTTGTGAAACATGCAACAAGTGAGATCTGTGTAAGTCCGCAGACTGCGGAGCTACTGGACTTCCACTGCCTAACTATTCCTGACTCAGTACTGTTACATTTTCACTATCTTTAAGAATCTCAGCTTAAAGGAGTTGGGTGACAGACAGTCGAGATCACCCATATGGAAATGTCTTTATCATTACTGAATGTATTCAATTGGGCACAGTATACAATCAATCATATAGTTATTTAAGTAAAGGTATGCAAGACTGATGAGATCACTTTCCTAGTCAGGGAAACACATTAACTGGAAAGTGCAGGTAGGCCCAAGATAGCTCATCAATATACAACACGGCATTAGTAGCTGATTTTGAGCTGCGAGAGGATGGAGGAATCCAACTTGCGCTCAATAACGATTTCCAAGTGTGCACTAGCCCTTCACAACCACCTCTAATGCAAACGTGTAAATTCATCCCTTTGTAGGAACGGGCCTTGTTTCACCTGCTAAAGCTGAATTTACATAGGGCTTATTGGCCAGAAGATGTGCAAATGTTGCAGCGGTTGAGGCTAGAAACAAGAATGACTCTCTTTTATTCTTTATAAAAGCTCTTGTAGCCCAGCCATTCTGAACGTCTATATAAGTTCCACTGTTACAGGCGTCCTCCATCATTTTCACTCTTACTTTTCTCAATATTGGCTGGTTTGGCAGAACAAGAAGGGACGGCTTCAGGAGAGCTCGAATTGAACCTAGAAGCTTCTGCAGAGAGTTACAGGAGAAAAAGAGACACCCAGCCCTTTGATGGCTCTTCTCTCTCTGTCTCTTTCCCCTCTGTCCATCTGCGTACCTCTCACTCTCAAAATCCTATAATGTATATTGTATTCACTTCCCTCTTCCCAATCTTCCTGATTCTACTTGTTCACTCTCTCAACTCAGTTCAACCCTCTTCTTTTGTTTAAAAAAAACATCTTATCTTTTATTAAAGGACGTCCCTATTTTCACACTGCTTTTTGATATGACATTCTTTCACTTTCTATAAAAGGAGGTGAATTCGGTATTCATGAAATATCATTGGTATACTGTCAGTACATTAAACCTTACTTTAGCATTGCCACACTTAGGCAATGCATTTCAGCTTTAGAACGTCTGCTGTTCTTGCTGGGCATAGTGGCGTGTGCCTGTTGTCCTAGCTACTTGGGAGGATGAGGCTAGTGGTATTGCTTGAGCTCAGGGGTTCAGGGCTGCACTCAGCTATGTTGATCAGGTGTCCATGCTAAGTTGAGCATCAATATGGTGTTCTGGAGGGAGCTCTAGAATTCCATGTTGTTTAATGAGAGGTGCACCGACCAAGGCTGGAAACAAAGCAGGCCAAAGCTTCTGTGTCCATCAGTAGTAGGACAGCACCTGTGACCAGTAGGTATTGAACAGCCTGAACAAAACTGTGAGACCTAGCCTTTCCTTTTTTACTTAAAAAGGTAGATGTTTACAAGATGGTTATAGCTTACTTTGCCTAAACCAAGACTCTGTTTTCCTTTAAATACAGGAAATATGAGGAACAGATGAACTCGGCCAAACAGGCTAGAATAGCAGTCAATTCTACAGGATGGAGACATAGGGCAATGACAAATTGCAGAAGGAGACAAATGAAAACTATTCTCGGCGTAGAAAAATGGTTGTGTGATTTCTAGCAAAGATGAATAAAAGGCATTTTTCCTATTCCAGAGCCTGTAGGATTAAACAGGTGTGTCCAGTAAAAAGTAGCCTTAGAAGATAAATTTAGAAATATGCTTCTTAGCCCTTCTGCTGGTTTTGCACTTCCAGTTCTAATTTATTTTCTGATTAGCCTTCATTCACACCCATTTATGAAAGAATAGAACAAATTGCAGGGTTGTTCGCTGTTCTTGTGAAACATCCAACAAGTGAGATCTGTGTAAGTCCGCAGACTAAGGAGCTACTGGACTTCCACTGCCTAATTATCCCGGACTCAGTACTGTTACATTTTCACTATCTTTAAGAATCTCAGCTTAAAGGAGTTGGGTGACAGACAGTCGAGATCACCCATATGGAAATGTCTATATCATTACTGAATGTAATCAATTGGGCACAGTATACAATCAATCATATAGGTATTTAAGTAAAGGTATGCAAGACTGATGAGATCACTTTCCTAGTCAGGGAAACACATTAACTGGAAAGTGCAGGTAGGCCCAAGGTAGCTCATCAATATACAACACGGCATTAGTAGCTGATTTTGAGCTGCGAGAGGATGGAGGAATCCAACTTGCGCTCAATAACGATTTCCAAGTGTGCACTAGCCCTTGACCACCACCTCTAATGCAAACGTGTAAATTCCTCCCTTTGTAGGAACGGGCCTTGTTTCACCTGCTAAAGCTGAACTTACATAGGGCTTATTGGCCAGAAGATGTACAACTGTTGCAGCTGTTGAGGCTAGAAACAAGAATGACTCTCTTTCATTCTTTATAAAAGCTCTTGTAGTCCAGCCTTTCCGAACTTCTATATAAGTTCCACTGTTACAGGCGTCATCCATCGTTTTCACTCTTACGTTTCTCAATATTGGCTGGTTTGGCAGAACAAGAAGGGACGGCTTCAGGAGAGCTCGAATTGAACCTAGAAACTTCTGCAGAGAGTTACAGGAAAAAAAGAGACACCCAGCCCTTTGATGGCTCTTCTCTCTCAGTCTCTTTCCCCTCTGTCCATCTGCGTACCTCTCACTCTCTAAATCCTATAATGTATATTGTATTCACTTCCCTCTCCCCAATCTTCCTGATCCTACTTGTTCACTCTCTCAACTCAGTTCAACCCTCTTCTTTTGTTTTAAAAAAAATCTTATCTTTTATTAAAGGACGTCCCTATTTTCACACTGCTTTTTGATATGACATTCTTTCACTTTCTATAAAAGGAAGTGAAGTCGGTATTCATGAAATATCATTGGTATACTGTCAGTACATTAAACCTTACGTTAGCATTGCCACACTTAGGCAATGTATTTCAGCTTTAGAACGTCGGCTGTCCTCGCTGGGCATAGTGACGTGTGCCTGTTGTCCTAGCTACATGGGAAGCTGAGGCTAATGGATTGCTTGCGCTCCGGGGTTTTGGGCTGCACTCAGCTGTGTTGATCAGGTGTCCATGGTAAGTTGGGCATCAATATGGTGTTCTGGAGGGAGATCTAGAATTCCAGGTTGTTTAATGAGAGGTGCACCGACCAAGGCTGGAAACAGAGCAGGCCAAAGCTTCCGTGTCCATCAGTAATAGGACAGCACCTGTGAGCAGTAAGTGTTGAACAGCCTGAGCAAAACAGTGAGACCTAGCATTTCCTTTTTTTACTTAAAAAGGTAGACGTTTACAAGGTGGTTATAGCTTACTTTGCCTAAACCAAAACTCTGTTTTCCTTTAAATACAGGAAATATGAGGAACAGATGAACTCGGCCAAATAGGCTAGAATAGCAGTCAATTCTACAGAATGGAGACATAGGGGAATGACAAATTGCAGAAGGAGACAAATGAAAACTATTCTCGGCGTAGAAAAATGGTTCTGTGATTTCTAGCAAAGATGAATAAAAGGCATTTTTCCTATTCTAGAGCCTGTAGGATTAAACAGGTGTGTCAAGTAAAAAGTAGCGTTAGAAGCTCAATTTAGAAATATGCTTCTTAGCCCTTCTGCTAGTTTTGCACTTCCAGTTCTAATTTATTTGCTGATTAGCCTTCATTCACACCCATTTATGAAAGAAAAGAAGAAATTGCAGGGTTGTTCGCTGTTCTTGTGAAACATGCAACAAGTGAGATATGTGTAAGTCCGCAGACTGCGGAGCTACTGGACTTCCACTGCCTAACTATTGCTGTCTCAGTACTGTTACATTTTGACTATCTTTAAGAATCTTAGCTTAAAGGAGTTGGGTGACAGTCAGTCGAGATCACCCATATGGAAATGTCTTTATCATTACTGAATGTATTTAATTGGGCACTGTATAAAATCAATCATATATTTATTTAAGTAAAGGTATGCAAGACTGATGAGATCACTTTCCTAGTCAGGGAAACACATTAACTGGAAAGTGCAGGTAGGCCCAAGATAGCTCATCAATATACAACACGGCATTAGTAGCTGATTTTGAGCTGCGAGAGGATGGAGGAATCCAACTTGCGCTCAATAACGATTTCCAAGTGTGCACTAGCCCTTGACCACCACCTCTAATGCAAACGTGTAAAATTCATCCCTTTGTAGGAACGGGCCTTGTTTTGTCACGTGGGCTCTCATTATTCTAAATGAGACTACTGGATTTCTAGGTAGTAGGATCTATAACGGTGTGGGGGACTGAGTCTGACCCACGTGTAAAGAACTCTGTCACCCTAAATCCGGTTTTTGCTCCGGCTAACTAGCAGTGCCTCATTTCTCCCATGTGGAAGGAATGATTTGGCAGCCGAGCGCATGACATCTTTGGAACTTCTCAGGGAAGTCGTGGTTACTCAGATCCAAACCAACTCTCTTATTTCCAATATGATCTCATGTACAAATGACAAAGACAGTATAAGTTTTATATAATGTTTTAATAAAACGACTGTATTTTAGATATTAAGGCGTGAGCCGCAATAACCAGAATGATACAACACAGTAGGATTGTAATAGTTACCAGGAGAGTAAAACATAAAAACAAAGCTATCATATTGTCAAACAGTTTCTACTCTCCCTCTGCTTGTTCTATCTAGAGCACAGCATGTTAAGCTTCTAGCTTGCCTATTAGAATCACTGTGGAGACATCAGCCCTCATACCTGAGCAAAGACCTGTGATCTTGGTTCAGCATCTGCAACGAGGCAGTCAGCGTCAAGTTGTGGTTCCCTGGTCGGAATCTCCCTCTTGCGTGTATTGGGACAAGGAAGTGATTTTATAACTAACATGTCATCGTGATCACAGTAAAATAACAGTACGAAGCCTAATAAAAAGCATGTAGAGCAAAGTGCACAGAGGCTCTAAGCTGTCAGCAAATGAATAAAATATATTCAGGGCAAAGTGCACAAAGGCCTAAAGCCTGAAGCTAAAGCGCAATGAATACGTAAAACTAACCACACTACACCCTACCCTTGTCGGTAGCAAGTGGTTCCAATAATAAAAAAGGATGCCCTAAATATAAACAATACCTAAAACAATTATTTCGACAAGGTGAGAAGACAACAAAGTCATAAATTTAGGTAACATGTGATCATAAAGCCAAATTCAATATAGTGTCAATTTCGTAAAAATCCAATCGTCAGATAGAAGCAATAGAACGCAGGAGTTCCTCCACTTCGATATATGTCAATATCGGAAGATACACGCCACAAAGCACCATGGAGCAGGTGTGATCCAAAGCCCCAAAACCATTCAGGGCGGCACCCCGTGCAGGGCCTATGAAAGAGACAATACCATCTTCCTCCAGGAAGGGAGTCTCATAAACTGCCTCACGAAGCAAGCGCATCCGTAGTGCACAAGTCCGGGAATGAGCCCTAATCGGGAACATCAACAGATCAGTATCGACCATTGGAGGGCGCTGAAATGAGAGACAGAGAGCCAGTGCATGTTCAAACGAGCACCAAAGGCATCGAAACACGGGTTGCACACAATCCAAAACCGGTCTGAATGACAGAGACCAGTCGCACTCCAAATGTCCCAGGAGTGTCGCTCCAAAATGCTGCATCATGCGTTCACGACACAGCTGCGCTGACGGGAGCAGCAATACAGGATCTCGTTGTGACGGGACAGCCATTGCGAAAGAATAGCAACAACAGCAAGACTCCAGCCAATAAAGCCAAAGTAATCGGGAAACCCCCAAAAATGCTTCCGAAAATAGAATGTGTAGCCGAAGGTATCAAACCGAATATGGAAGAGAAGGTATGAGCAAAACCAACACCAACGACTTTGAAAAAATGTGCAATACCAGCAGTGCTGGATGCATTAAATATACGTCCCACAAGTTCACCGAAGTGATTCGGAAAGTTAGTATTCAAAAGGGACTGTATCTCTGCCGATGACCTTGCCACCTGAAGTGCGTAGGTCTCGCTAGCAGATGTAAGGGCCACATGCTTTTGAAACAATAAAGCTTTTAGGCGACTCAACTTGTCGAAATCAACCTTGGAAGTAGCAATATGAGGTCAGATGTCTGCTACCTCCCTAAATTGAGTGGGGGGAAACAACACATTCCCGCAGCACGTAACGGCCTTGTTGACAACGACGATGTAAACTATTCCGGCACGCATGCCACAGCAGCGTTCGCTGTTAAGAATAATGTAACTACCGTTAGAAAGCACCTGGAAAGTGTGTTTAATAACCGGGACTGGAACTCCCTTCAGATAACAAGCGAAGTTAGCAATCGAAGCGTTACACGCCCCGTGCAAAGACAGCTGTTTACAAACCATTGAATGGCTCACAGAAGCTTCGCATTCGCTGCCGCTAAGAAAAACCTCCTTCAAACCATTAACACATCTGTACTGGAAGGGAAGGTCCCACACCTCGTGTATGTAACTGTCTCCCAATAGTTCATATCTACCCACCGGAATGTGCTTCAAACACGAAGTAAATTGCAAAGTAGAGATAGGCAAATTAATAACCCCATGGATCAACCATTCAGCTGACGGAATCTCAGCTACCGTGAAAGGCAGTTTCTCTAATTTCTCAATATCTAACATAACATATGTCGCTTCCTTTTTAGCCATCAGTTGTTGTTGACGAGTCAAATTAAAAGAGATAAAGATCTCTCTGGCACGAACGTGCTGCCATGGAACGCGACCCGCCTTCAAGGTCTGAAGAGTCCAACCCAGCTGCATGATGGACCGCGTCTGACTCTGCCCATGATATAAAGAAGACATGTCCGATTTAATAATGTCAATGGCAGAGGAAACAATGCTGTCAATCGTGTAAACACGTTCAGAAAGGGTATGCATGCCATTATCAACAACAGACAAAGTCTGCATCAGATTTTCTTGATCAATCTGGCTCAACCGGGCTGCAGCCTCTTGTTGTGAAAGCTTCCAAATCTCATTATAAACCTCGTATAAGAACCTTTTCTTCTGTGGGACTTTGGGACCTGACAAAAAATCTGGTAAATCAGTATTATTAGACAGTAACGTGAGATGTGACTTAACTGCATCCAGCGTGGATGACTTCAACCATTGCTGACAAAGCTTCCCCACACGGTATGTAGTTATAATATCAGCATGTTCTGGTGAAACGTAACGAGGGTCTGCCCTACTAGTCCTGAACCCCCCTGAAGAGGTGACAAAACGTTGATGACACATATTAGTGTCTACAGGCCATAATAACCACCCGCCTCGATGTAACGATGAAGTGTTAAGCGTACCATTCTGGACCCAATGTGTAAAGTCACTGAAAGTAGCATTCACATAGTGCTGCCAATTTTTTAATTTAGAAGGGACAGGTATACTAGGCAAATTCAACTCCCTAATCGTCGCTAAGCCCAAACAGCTAGTCTGTTGTACTGTGTCATTGAGGAAAATCATCTCCACAGGGATAATACATGCTCTAAATAACGTGTCCCTGCCTTGCATTTGCCAATTTTTCGTACCCCAAACAATTTTCAAGTCAACAGTTTTGAACCAGTATTCATATCCCTCGACCGACAGTTTAGATACAAACAAATTGGAATATAGTAATTTAGTATCGGTCAATAACATTTGCTTATTAGATCACGGTGTAATTTTAAAATAGTAGGACTTAGCATTACGTGGATCATGCCCAGCAAAATATGCAAATTTTTCATAATACGTTTTTGAACTCCCTTGTGGAGGAGTCGAGCAATGTTCCCATTGCACATAATTAAACATGGGCTTAGGGCTACTAGCTTTATGAATAAAGTGGTGTCCATAATAGTTGTAACAAAACATGTCACCATGATTATCTCTAAACTGGTAAGCATCTTCATCGTCATAGACAGTATAATATTGCAAATCCGTTAGCATAGAATCTACTGTCTTCACATCCCAATCATCAGAAACAATGCCAGGTATAACAATATCATTCATTGATAATTTGAGGACATACGGTATTTAAAACAATTCAGTGGGACCATATATATCAAACATTACTTTATCCCACACAATTCCATCCGGAACTGGTATAGCAGAAATGTTCACTGTGGACAAGTCTCTTCGAACCATATGAGACGAAAAATGCGGTTTTAACACAGTCTCCACGTGCTCAATGTCAGATCGATCAGGAAGAAAATGACCATGTATTATCAGAAAAAATGTAACCACAAATCCCAACCATAATAAAATAGTCATCACGGCCAAAAGCAGCCAAACATTGTTCCAAGGAAAAACAAAATATGTTTGTTTAAGCCATCCCAGCAGCCGTCGTGGACCGTGGACAGAAGACATCGAGGACGAGGAGCCAGACCCATCATTATCAGCGTCGTTGAAGCAGCCAGAAGCAGTTCTAGCAAAAGGTGCAACTGTGAACGAAGAAGCAGACGGAGGCTCTCGCCGTGGCACGCTATAAACCACATGTTCAGAAACGTCAGTAGAACGTACAGCAATTTGATCACAAGATTCCATATTAATCGCCGTCGGTGGAACAATCGCAAGATCATCATCCACCCTCCCCAAGCTCGGAGAGGAAACAGTGTCGGTGAAAATCACCTGCAGCGGGACTTCCTCCCCAGTAGTGAGAGGGATTCCGGAACTACTGGGTGTCCCTCTTGGTCTGCTGTGCAGAATCGGCCACATGTTGTAACTTGACATTATCAATGGAAACAAAACGATTTCCTTTGGCCCCTCGCAGCGGCGGTAAAATCACAGTTCTCGTGCCGCTCACCCCCAACACAGGGACAGGTTCTCGATAAGAAGGACCAAATTCTTTTTTAACTGTGACCTTTTCACGCACTAGATCCCCAATCCTGGGTATCCAACCAGTAGGTGTTACTGGCTCATCCTTAATTCCTGAGGAGGCAGCACTGGCAGAAGAGTTATCTTCACGGAATTGTTGTAAATCCTGCAAAACAGTGACACGATCATTTATGTCAAAGGGCGTATCTGCCGCCTCCACACCAGGACCATCTAGATCAGGAACATACATTTGTGTTCCAAACAGGCACTCATATGAAGTACGACCCCCCAGTGACCTTCTAGGCAAGTTATTAAGTGCTCTCTGTACTCCATATAGGTGGGCTAGCCAACCACGACCCGTACCTATAACTCTGGCCGTTAAGGACTGCTTTAAATCACGATTTAAACGCTCCACGACAGAATTTCCCTCGGGATGAAATGGAGACGAGAATTGGAGTTGGACCCCCAACGAAGCCATGGTGTCCCTGAATGCCTTAGAGGCAAAAGCAGGGCCCTGGTCCGAATGAAAAGCCACAACTGCAAATATATCGACAAAGATGCGCAAATCTTTAATAACAGTTCGAGCGTCAGCCGAGCGTTGTGGCCATACCCATACAAATCTGGAGCACGAATCTACAGCAACCAATATATATTTGTATGCACTATCTGGTGTCAGCGGACCACAATGATCCAAGTACACACACTGTAATGGTTTATTTGAAATCAGAAGGGGTGTCTGCTGCGGGCGTCTAGCCGACGACGCTTTAATTTGTTGACAAACGTCACAACAAAGGACATATTGCTTCGTCTCTTTATAGAGACCAGGCCACCAGTAACGAGCCTGTAAAAGTGAAATCGTGGCAGCCACCCCAGCATGTGCAGAAGCCACCCCCTCATGTGCTGCAGAAATCAATCGAGGTCTCTCAATCTTATTGGGAATTTCACGTACACCAATGCCTGGAATTGTAACAGTAGCATTCAGCGCACCATTCAAGCAGTAACTATATTTAGAAGGAAATCCTTTAGGAAAGGGCGTGCCAGCAGCCGTAGCCTTTATGGCAGCCAAAATTTCTGTGTCTGGTTTGAAACTCGAACGAGTCACTGCGGCCACAGTGGCGACAGCCACTGCCGATTTCGCGGCTTCATCAGCCAAAGTATTCCCAGCAACGTGTATTCCAACGCCCCGGTGTCCAAGTGTATGCACAACATGGACATTAGGAAGCGTCTCCTTCAGATCCGCAACCTTACCCCACAACATTTTATGTTTAATGGTGTTGCCTTTAGAATCTCTGAACCAATTCATCTTCCAATAGTGTAAATATTCGTTGAAAGACTGCACACAGTAGTAGGAGTCACAGACCAGCAATGTTAAAAGTGCCGGATCCGCGTGCTCCAACGCTAACAATAGAGCTTTGAGCTCAGCCAGCTGTGCCGTGCAATCTCCCAAGGTTTTAGTAAAAGTATGTCGGGGGCAGAACACTTCCCCTCCATAGTGCCGCTCACCACCACACATGCAGCAGAATACTGTTGTTTAGTCCCAACCGCTGGTTGCGCAGAGCCATCAGTATACAAGACCACTTCATATTGGTCAATAGGCAACGTACCAGCAGGAACAGGGTATTCCATTTCGTATTGAAGAAATTCTTGAGTCTGCAGTTTAGGGTCAAATACATAATCTACATCAGTGGCTGTCAAAGACGTAGCCCATTGTATCCATCGCGGGTGTAAAGCTTTCGAATTAGGAACACTCACTTTTGTAACAGCCTCTAAGGCCGGAACCGGGGAAACGACAACTATGCGTTGACCCTGGGCCAGCGGTCTTTCTTTAATAACATCCATTTGTACTGCAGTGAGAATTTTCTCAGTTTGTGCAAAACGTTGCTCTGCAGCAGAATATAAGTGAGACTTGTATGCAATCTGGACTGTCTCCCCTTCATGAAAGGTGACATAAGTAAACCCAACAGCCCCAGGTATCACCCTGATCACTAAATGTGTCTTATTGTCCCGTGTGTGTAAGTGTTTAACTGCTAAGAGATCACTCTGTAATTCTCGCAGTATGTGTGTATGTTCAATCGTCCAAAATCTACTCGAAAAATTCAGGCGAATCAACTCGTATAAGGGTTTTATACGCGTTGCATAATCAGGAATGTAAGTTCTGCCAAAATTCAGAAACCCCAACAATGACTGGAGCTTCCGAACCGTATTAGGAGGCTGCAATAAAGCACATTTCTCCAAAAAATGTGGCGCTAGGCTCTTGCCCTCACTCGACAACTCATATCCCAGGAAAATGACGCTGAAGAAGGCAATCTTTGATTTCTTAAAATTAAACTTATAGCCAATATCAGCAAACCCCACAACAATGCGCGATACACGCCTTAGATGTTGCAGAATCTCATCATCTGTCAGATATATGTCATCAACATATGATAATGCTTCAGGGTCGAACTCATGCAGCATTTCATTTACACGAGCCGAAAACAGTCCTGGGCTATTCTTATACCCCTGAGGCAAACGACAACATTTTTTCTGAGAGCCAAACGCACTGAAACAGGTATAGTCCTGACTCTCGGGCGCTATATTCTGGCAGAAAAATCCATTCGAGATATCTAATGTTGTCTTGTATTTTTTACGCACTATATTATTCATAAGCGCTGCGCTGTGTGAATTCTGTATTGCATATGTGCGTGTATGACTATTCAAATGTCGGTAATCCACCACTATCCTATATGAATGGTCCGGTTTAGCAACCGGAAACAAGGGATTATTCATCGGCGAGACACAGGGCTCAATTACACCCTGATACTCCAATTGTGTAAGAATTTTTCTAACCGATGCCCTAGCTTCAAATTTGAAAGGATATTGCGGTTGTGGCTGAGGTTCGCCCTTTATCGGAATTACATGATAAGGTGATTGTCTGTCCCACCCCACATTATTTCTATACAAGGCGGGAGCTTGTGCTAGAGCCCATGATTTACTATAGGACTCCGCTAGTTCTTTCGGAACAAGTGGTGAGAAGGAAGGTGTAATAACCTCCTCCCCAACCGGACAGTCGCGAACCAAGTCAGGTGGCCAATCTTGTTCGGCCAGCAGAACATCATATGATTTCACCACATGGTCCCAAAAAATGGCGTCTATAATACGGTCAATGTCCCCTTCCAATCGCAGAGTCACTTCATATACTCTATCAGGATCAGAGACTCGCATATCTGCCGTTTCGACTTGTATGAAGTCATCAGTTGCTTTCACCTCCAGATGCTCTAGAAGACTCCGGCGAACTATTGTGACCTCTGCCGCGCTGTCTAAAAGTGCTAATACCCATGTCTTGTTCGTCAAGAGAACTCTCTTCTTGAGCGGCATGTCTAACTGAGACAGCTGCCACTTTCTTCTTTTTAAATTGCTGTTTTTGTTGCAGCGGTTTCTCTTCTTGTTTAATAGAAACCTCTGCTGAGCGTTGTGAATCCTGTCTCGGTTTCACGTACTCCGTCCTCCGCTCTGACCGCCCACCTCTCTCACTTCTCTTTTCCGAGGAGTCCTGAAAGGAACGAGATTGGCGTGTATCAGTATATTGATATCTATCAGGAGTCTTCAAAGTATCCCTATTCCTGAGATTATACTTATTCTGTGGTGTCTCCGGTTGCGGAGACTGTCCATCATCTTTCTTAGGTGTTTGCTGTTTCTTTTCCCAGCGCTTTTTCAAACCCTCAGGTTGTTGCTGTTTAGCATTATCTTTATTATTTTTACCCTGTAACTGGGGTTTTTGTGGTCTAGCCCCTAGGCTATCACGACCAATACTAGAATATGTTTCCGCTATTATCCTCGGAAGCTCCCGCTCCTGATTAAGCAGCGGAGCATCCCGAAGACGCATTCGCACTGCTAGTGCTACTGCCTCTCCTTTGAGATTACTCAAAATAATAGAAGAAACTGTGGCAAAATTGCCCAGCAACTGCATGCCCAAATCCAAGGCAGGGGCAGCCCCATATTCATCCTGAATCTGTTTAAGTACGTCTGGTAAATTAGCTAATGTCGGTGTACCGTGTGCCGTAGTGTAGAGCGCGGCAAATACCGTGCCCCAGGTATTACAAAGGTCCACCGGAGGAACCATCCCGTACGGCAAACACATCGTCAAAATTCTATGTTTATCCTGAGGTCCCGTATGGGGAAATACTGCTTCCAGCGTATTAATTTTTTGCGCCAGCCAAAATGGAGTCTCCTCTCGTTTAGCCGGCACTTTACCCATTACCGAGTGCACAGTGGCCGGATTAATACCCAGAACCACAGCCTGTGGGTGCGCTGGAGCAGCACGCGCTGCATTCGTATTTAGTGTCTGCATGACAAACTGAACTAATCGTCTATATGTAGCCGTTAATTCTGTATATAAACGACAAACTTCAACCACTGCCAATTGAGCAACCGCAGGATGTGCTGTATATGTAGCCAATAAAGGCCAGTGGACCCAACCTAACTTGTGCTACTGTGTGTGGGAGGGCGCCATCAAGCCAATTATGGTGTTCTTGATAAGATAGAGGTATTTCTAAATAAGCGTAAGCCCTGTACTGTCCAGGGACATTCGCAACTGTGTATTCGTGAAAAGTATTTGTTCCCCCATCCACTGCTGGAAATCCGACCCAAGAATAAAAAAGTTCCGTTCTATAGGCTGCACGGGCGTCCACCACAAAAGTGACCGGACCCCCCTGGACTGTCAGTCCATGTGTAAACAGATGTCCTGTGAGTGGGTGACGCATATTAATTGCTACATTCACTACATTAGGATTTGCCATTTTTTATAAAAAATAGCTTCAGGTCAGAGAAGGCACACCAATATCGGGGTTTTCCTTTTCAAATTTCAAGCTTGAACAACCAACCACTAAGCAACAGGAACCATCTATGCCGTGGCGGCGGAAACCCTCAGCCCCACGGACGTCTCTGTATACGGAACCGAGGAGTCAAAATATATATGAGACCAAGAGAGTCAGTCGGACCTAATCATTAGAGCCAGACCAAACGTTGGCGGCGCCATGTCGCGTGGGCTCTCATTATTCTAAATGAGACTACTGGATTTCTAGGTAGCAGGATCTATACCGGTGTGGGGGACTGAGTCTGACCCACGTGTAAAGAACTCTGTCACCCTAAATCCGGTTTTTGCCCCGGCTAACTAGCAGTGCCTCATTTCTCCCATGTGGAAGGAATGATTTGGCAGCCGAGCGCATGACATCTTTGGAACTTCTCAGGGAAGTCGTGGTTACTCAGATCCAAACCAACTCTCTTATTTCCAATATGATCTCATATACAAATGACAAAGACAGTATAAGTTTTATATAATGTTTTAATAAAACGATTGTATTTTAGATATTAAGGCGTGAGCCGCAATAACCAGAACGATACAACACAATAGGATTGTAATAGTTACCAGGAGAGTAAAACATAAAAACAAAGCTATCATATTGTCAAACAGTTTCTACTCTCCCTCTGCTTGTTCTATCTAGAGCACAGCATGTTAAGCTTCTAGCTTGCCTATTAGAATCACTGTGGAGACATCAGCCCTCATACCTGAGCAAAGACCTGTGATCTTGGTTCAGCATCTGCAACGAGGCAGTCAGCGTCAAGTTGTGGTTCCCTGGTCGGAATCTCCCTCTTGCGAGTATTGGGACAAGGAAGTGATTTTATAACTAACATGTCATCGTGATCACAAAATGTCCCTACGCAGGAATGCCAAGTCTAAACTCTTACCACGTCTATCGGCAATGTACCAGACTGTATCCTTGACTGAAGCACAGAGTAAATATGTTATGGAGAACTCCAGTGCTGAAGTAGGCAAAACAGTGTGATATGAATAAAAAACAACACCGTAGAACTGGCTATTTGAAAAATAACAGTACGAAGCATAATAAAAAGCATGTAGAGCAAAGTGCACAGAGGCTCTAAGCTGTCAGCAAATGAATAAAATATATTCAGGTGCACAAAGGCCTAAAGCCTGAAGCTAAAGCGCAATGAATACGAAAACTAACCACACTACAGTTTCACCTGCTAAAGCTGAACTTACATAGGGCTTATTGGCCAGAAGATGTGCAACTGTTGCAGCTGTTGAGGCTAGAAACAAGAATGACTCTCTTTTATTCTTTATAAAAGCTCTTGTAGCCCAGCCTTTCCGAACGTCTATATAAGTTCCACTGTTACAGGCGTCATCCATCATTTTCACTCTTACATTTCTCAATATTGGCTGGTTTGGCAGAACAAGAAGGGACGGCTTCAGGAGAGCTCGAATTGAACCTAGAAGCTTCTGCAGAGAGTTACAGGAAAAAAAGAGACATCCAGCCCTTTGATGGCTCTTCTCTCTGTCTCTTTCCCCTCTGTCCATCTGCGTACCTCTCACTCTCTAAATCCTATAATTTATACTGTATTCACTACCCTCTTCCCAATCTTTCTGACTCTACTTGTTCACTCTCTCAACTCAGTTCAACCCTCTTCTTTTCTTTAAAAAAAAATCTTATCTTTTATTAAAGGACGTCCCTATTTTCACACTGCTTTTTGATATGACATTCTTTCACTTTCTATAAAAGGAAGTGAAGTCGGTATTCATGAAATATCATTGGTATACTGTCAGTACATTAAACCTTACTTTAGCATTGCCACACTTAGGCAATGCATTTCAGCTTTAGAACGTCTGCTGTTCTTGCCGGGCATAGTGGCGTGTGCCTGTTGTCCTAGCTACTTGGGAGGCTGAGGCTAGTGGATTGCTTGAGCTCAGGGGTTCTGGGCTGCACTCAGCTGTGTTAATCAGGTGTCTATGCTAAGTTGGGCATCAATATGGTGTTCTGGAGGGAGCTCTACATTTCCAGGTTGTTTAATGAGAGGTGCACCGACCAAGGCTGGAAACAGAGCAGGCCAAAGCTTCTGTGTCCATCAATAGTAGGACAGCACCTGTGAGCAGTAGGTGTTGAACAGCCTGAGCAAAACAGTAAGACCTAGCCTTTCCTTTTTTACTTAAAAAGGTAGACGTTTACAAGATGGTTATAGCTTACTTTGCCTAAACCAAGACTCTGTTTTCCTTTAAATACAGGAAATATGAGGAACAGATGAACTCGGCCAAACAGGCTAGAATAGCAGTTAATTCTACAGAATGGAGACATAGAGCAATGACAAATTGCAGAAGGAGACAAATGAAAACTATTCTCGACGTAGAAAAATGGTTGTGTGATTTCTAGCAAAGATGAATAAAAGGAATTTTTTCCTATTCCAGAGCCTGTAGGATTAAACAGGTGTGTCAAGTAAAAAGTAGCCTTAGAAGCTACATTTAGAAATATGCTTCTTAGCCCTTCTGCTGGTTTTGCATTTCCAGTTCTAATTTATTTTCAGATTATCCTTCATTCACACCCATTTATGAAAGAAAAGAAGAAATTGCAGGGTTGTTCGCTGTTCTTGTGAAACATGCAACAAGTGAGATCTGTGGAAGTCCGCAGACTGCGGAGCTACTGGACTTCCACTGCCTAACTATTCCTGACTCAGTACTGTTACATTTTCACTATCTTTAAGAATCTCAGCTTAAAGGAGTTGGGTGACTGACAGTCGAGATCACCCATATGGAAATGTCTGTATCATTACTGAATGTATTCAATTGGGCACAGTATACAATCAATCATATAGTTATTTAAGTAAAGGTATGCAAGACTGATGAGATCACTTTCCTAGTCAGGGAAACACATTAACTGGAAAGTGCAGGTAGGCCCAAGATAGCTCATCAATATACAACACGGCATTAGTAGCTGATTTTGAGCTGCGAGAGGATGGAGGAATCCAACTTGCGCTTAATAACGATTTCCAAGTGTGCACTAGCCCTTCACTACCACCTCTAATGCAAACGTGTAAATTCATCCCTTTGTAGGAACGGGCCTTGTTTCACCTGCTAATGCTGAACTTACATAGGGCTTATTGACCAGAAGATGTACAACTGTTGCAGCTGTTGAGGCTAGAAACAAGAATGACTCTCTTTTATTCTTTATAAAAGCTCTTGTAGCCCAGCCTTTCCGAACGTCTATATAATTTCCATTGTTACAGGCGTCATCCATCATTTTCACTCTTACTTTTCTCAATATTGGCTGGTTTGGCAGAACAAGAAGGGACGGCTTCAGGAGAGCTCGAATTGAACCTAGAAGCTTCTGTAGAGAGTTACAGGAAAAAAAGAGACACCCAGCCCTTTGATGGCACTTCTCTCTGTCTCTTTCCCCTCTGTCCATCTGCATACCTCTCACTCTCTAAATCCTATAATTTATATTGTATTCACTTCCCTCTTCCCAATCTTCCTGTCTCTACTTGTTCACTCTCTCAACTCAGTTCAACCCTCTTCTTTTCTTTAAAAAAACATCTTATCTTTTATTAAAGGACGTCCCTATTTTCACACTGCTTTTTGATATGACATTCTTTCACTTTCTATAAAAGGAAGTGAAGTCGGTATTCGTGAAATATCATTGGTATACTGTCAGTACATTAAACCTTACGTTAGCATTGCCACACTTAGGCAATGCATTTCAGCTTTAGAACGTCTGCTGTTCTCGCCGGGCATAGTGGCGTGTACCTGTTGTCCTAGCTACTTGGGAGGCTGAGGCTAGTGGATTGCCAGAGCTCAGGGGTTCTGGGCTGCACTCACCTGTGTTGATCAGGTGTCCATGCTAAGTTGGGCATCACTATGGTGTTCTGGAGGGAGCTCTAGAATTCCATGTTGTTTAATGAGAGGTGCACCGACCAAGGCTGGAAACAGAGCAGGCCAAAGCTTCCATGTCCATCAGTAGTTGGACAGCACCTGTGAGCATTAGGTGTTGAACAGCCTGAGCAAAACAGTGAGACCTAGCCTTTTCTTTTTTACTTAAAAAGGTAGACGTTTACAAGATGGTTATAGCTTACTTTGCCTAAACCAAGACCCTGTTTTCCTTTAAATACAGGAAATATGAGGAACAGATGAACTCGGCCAAACAGGCTAGAATAGCAGTCAATTCTACAGAATGGAGACATAGGGCAATGACAAATTGCAGAAGGAGACAAAAGAAAACTATTCTCGGCGTAGAAAAATGGTTGTGTGATTTCTAGCAAAGATGAATAAAAGGATTTTTTTCCTATTCCAGAGCCTGTAGGATTAAACAGGTGTGTCAAGTAAAAAGTAGCCTTAGAAGCTACATTTAGAAATATGCTTCTTAGCCCTTCTGCTGGTTTTGCACTTCCAGTTCTAATTTATTTTCTGAATAGCCTTCATTCACACCCATTTATGAAAGAAAAGAAGAAATTGCAGGGTTGTTCGCTGTTCTTGTGAAACATGCAACAAGTGAGATCTGTGTAAGTCCGCAGACTGCGGAGCTACTGGACTTCCACTGCCTAACTATTCCTGACTCAGTACTGTTACATTTTCACTATCTTTAAGAATCTCAGCTTAAAGGAGTTGGGTGACAGACAGTCGAGATCACCCAAATGGAAATGTCTATATCATTACTGAATGTATTCAATTGGGCACAGTATACAATCAATCATATAGTTATTTAAGTAAAGGTATGCAAGACTGATGAGATCACTTTCCTAGTCAGGGAAACACATTAACTGGAAAGTGCAGGTAGGCCCAAGATAGCTCATCAATATACAACACGGCATTAGTAGCTGATTTTGAGCTGCGAGAGGATGGAGGAATCCAACTTGCGCTCAATAACGATTCCCAAGTGTGCACTAGCCCTTCACCACCACCTCTAATGCAAACGTGTAAATTCATCTCTTTGTAGGAACTGGCCTTGTTTCACCTGCTAAAGCTGAACTTACATAGGGCTTATTGGCCAGAAGATGTGCAAATGTTGCAGCTGTTGAGGCTAGAAATAAGAATGACTCTCTTTTATTCTTTATAAAAGCTCTTGTAGCCCAGCCATTCCGAACGTCTATATAAGTTCCACTGTTACAGGCGTCATCCATCATTTTCACTCTTACTTTTCTCAATTTTGGCTGGTTTGGCAGAACAAGAAGGGACGGCTTCAGGAGAGCTCGAATTGAACCTAGAAGCTTCTGCAGAGAGTTACAGGAAAAAAAGAGACACCCAGCCCTTTGATGGCTCTTCTCTCTGTCTCTTTCCCCTCTGTCCATCTGCGTACCTCTCACTCTCTAAATCCTATAATTTATATTGTATTCACTTCCCTCTTCCCAATCTTCCTGATTCTACTTGTTCACTCTCTCAACTCAGTTCAACCCTCTTCTTTTGTTTAAAAAAAACATGTTATCTTTTATTAAAGGACGTCCCTATTTTCACACTGCTTTTTGATATGACATTCTTTCACTTTCTATAAAAGGAAGTGAAGTCGGTATTCATGAAATATCATTGGTATACTGTCAGTACATTAAACCTTACTTTAGCATTGCCACACTTAGGCAATGCATTTCAGCTTTAGAACTTCTGCTGTTCTTGCCGGGCATAGTGGCGTGTGCCTGTTGTCCTAGCTGCTTGGGAGGCTGAGGCTAGTGGATTGCTTGAGCTCAGGGGCTCTGGGCTGCACTCAGTTGTGTTGATCAGGTGTCTATGCTAAGTTAGGCATCAATATGGTGTTCTGGATGGAGCTCTAGATTTCCAGGTTGTTTTATGAGAGGTGCACCGACCAAGGCTGGAAACAGGGCAGGCCAAAGCTTCTGTGTCCATAAGTAGTAGGACAGCACCTGTGAGCAGTAGGTGTTGAACAGACTGAGCAAAACAGTGAGACCTAGCCTTTCCTTTTTTACTTAAAAAGGTAGACGTTTACAAGATGGTTATAGCTTACTTTGCCTAAACCAAGACTCTGTTTTCATTTAAATACAGGAAATATGAGGAACAGATGAACTCGGCCAAACAGGCTAGAATAGCAGTCAATTCTACAGAATGGAGACATAGGGCAATGACAAATTGCAGAAGGAGACAAATGAAAACTATTCTCGGCGTAGAAAAATGGTTGTGTGATTTCTAGCAAAGATGAATAAAAGGCATTTTTCCTATTCCAGAGCCTGTAGGATTAAACAGGTGTGTCAAGTAAAAAGTAGCCTTAGAAGCTAAATTTAGAAATATGCTTCTTAGCCCTTCAGCTGGTTTTGCACTTCCAGTTCTCATTTATTTTCTGATTAGCCTTCATTCACACCAATTTATGAAAGAAAAGAAGAAATTGCAGGGCTGTTCGCTGTTCTTGTGAAACATGCAACAAGTGAGATCTGTGTAAGTCCGCAGACTGCGGAGCTACTGGACTTCCACTGCCTAACTATTCCTGACTCAGTACTGTTACATTTTCACTATCTTTAAGAATCTCAGCTTAAAGGAGTTGGGTGACAGACAGTCGAGATCACCCATATGGAAATGTCTATATCATTACTGAATGTATTCAATTGGGCACAGTATACAATCAATCATATAGTTATTTAAGTAAAGGTATGCAAGACTGATGAGATCACTTTCCTAGTCAGGGAAACACATTAACTGGAAAGTGAAGGTAGGCCCAAGATAGCTCATCAATATACAACACAGCATTAGTAGCTGATTTTGAGCTGTGAGAGGATGGAGGACTCCAACTTGCGCTCAATAACGATTTCCAAGTGTGCACTAGCCCTTCATCACCACCTCTAATGCAAACGTGTAAATTCATCCCTTTGTAGGAACGGGCCTTATTTCACCTGCTAAAGCTGAACTTACATAGGGCTTATTGGCCAGAAGATGTGCAACTGTTGCAGCTGTTGAGGCTAGAAACAAGAATGACTCTCTTTCATTCTTTATAAAAGCTCTTGTAGTCCAGCCTTTCCGAACATCTATATATGTTCCACTGTTACAGGCGTCATCCATCGTTTTCACTCTTACTTTTCTCAATATTAGCTGGTTTGGCAGAACAAGAAGGGACGCCTTCAGGAGAGCTCGAATTGAACCCAGAAGCTTCTGCAGAGAGTTACAGGAAAAAAAGAGACACCCAGCCCTTTGATGGCTCTTCTCTCTCTCTGTCTCTTTCCCCTCTGTCCATCTGCGTACCTCTCACTCTCTAAATCCTATAATGTGTATTGTATTCACTTCCCTCTTCCCAATCTTCCTGATTCTACTTGTTCACTCTCTCAACTCAGTTCAACCCTCTTTTTTTCTTTCTTTAAAAAAAACATCTTATCTTTTATTAAAGGATGTCCCTATTTTCACACTGCTTTTTGATATGACATTCTTTCACTTTTTATAAAAGGAAGTGAAGTCGGTATTCATGAAATATCATTGGTATACTGTCAGTACATTAAACCTTACTTTAGCATTGCCACACTTAGGCAATGCATTTCAGCTTTAGAACGTCTGCTGTTCTTGCCGGGAATAGTGGCGTGTGCCTGTTGTCCTAGCTACTTGGGAGGCTGAGGCTAGCGGATTGCTTGAGCTCAGGGTTTCTGGGCTGCACTCAGCTGTGTTGATCATGTGTCCATGCTAAGATGGGCATCAATATGGTGTTCTGGAGGGAGCTCTAGAATTCCAGGTTGTTTAATGAGAGGTGCACTGACCAATGCTGGAAACAGAGCAGGCCAAAGCTTCCATGTCCATCAGTAATAGGACAGCACCTGTGAGCAGTAGGTATTGAACAGCCTGAGCAAAACAGTGAGACCTAGCCTTTCCTTTTTTACTTAAAAAGGTAGACGTTTACAAGGTGGTGTAGGAAGTTGGCTCTGTATGCACTATTTCAAAGTAAGGAATAGTATGCACAGAGTCCAAGGGTTCCCCTTAGAGGTAAGATAGTGGCAAAAAGAGATAATACTAATGCTCTATTTTGTGGTAGTGTGGTCGAGCAGTAGGCGTATCAAAGGAGTAGTGTTAAGCATTTGTTGTACATACACACAGGCAATAAATGAGGAACACACACTCAGAGACAAATCCAGGCCAATAGGTTTTGTTATAGAAAAATATATTTTCTTAGTTTATTTTAAGAACCACAGGTCCAAATTCTACATGTAATATCTCATTTGAAAGGTATTGCAGGTACGTACTTTAGGAACTTTGAATAATCACAATAGCATATATACTTTTTACATAAAACACAATAAGCTGTTTTAAAAGTGGACACAGTGCAATTTTCACAGTTTCTGGGGGAGGTAAAGTATTGTTAGTTCTTGCAGGTAAGTAAACCACCTACGGGGTTCCAATTGGGGTCCAAGGTAGCCCACCGGTGGGGGTTCAGAGCAACCCCAAAGTCACCACACCAGCAGCTCAGGGCCGGTCAGGTGCAGAGTTCAAAGTGGTGCCCAAAACGCATAGGCTTCAATGGAGAGAAGGGGGTGCCCCGGTTCCAGTCTGCCAGCAGGTAAGTACTGGCGTCTTCGGAGGGCAGACCAGGGGGGTTTTGTAGGGCACCGGGGGGGACACAAGTCCACACAGAAAGTACACCCTCAGCAGCGCGGGGCGGCCGGGTGCAGTGTGCAAACAAGCGTCGGGTTCGCAATGTAAATCAATGGGAGACCAAGGGGTCTCTTCAGCGGTGCAGGCAGGCAAGGGGGGGGGGCTCCTCGGGGTAGCCACCACCTGGGCAAGGGAGAGGGCCTCCTGGGGGTCACTCCTGCACTGAAGTTCCGATCCTTCAGGTGCTGGGGGCTGCGGGTTCAGGGTCTTTTCCAGCCGTCGGGATTTTAGAGTCAGACAGTCGCGGTCAGGGGGAGCCTCGGGATTCCCTCTGCAGGCGTCGCTGTGGGGGCTCAGGGAGGACAACTTTGGTTACTCACGGTCTTGGAGTCGCCGGAGGGTCCTCCCTGAGGTGTTGGTTCTCCACCAGTCGAGTCGGGGTCGCCGGGTGCAGTGTTGCAAGTCTCACGCTTCTTGCGGGGAGTTGCAGGGGTCTTTAAATCTGCTCCTCTGTAACAAAGGTGCAGTCTTTTTTGAGCAGGGCCGCTGTCCTCGGGAGTTTCTTGTCTTTCTTGAAGCAGGGCAGTCCTCTGAGGATTCAGAGGTCGCTGGTCCTGGGGAAAGCGTCACTGGAGCAGGTTTCTTTAGAAGGCAGGAGACAGGCCGGTAGGTCTGGGGCCAAAGCAGTTGGTGTCTTCTTTTCTTCTTCTGCAGGGGTCTTTCAGCTCAGCAGTCCTCTTCTTCTTGTAGTTGCAGGAATCTGATTTCCTAGGTTCTGGGGAGCCCCTAAATACTGAATTTAGGGGTGTGTTTAGGTCTGGGAGGGCAGTAGCCAATAGCTACTGTCCTTGAGGGTGGGTACACCCTCTTTGTGCCTCCTCCCTGAGGGGAGGGGGACACATCCCTGTTCCTATTGGGGGAATCCTCCTTCTACAAGATGGAGGATTTCTAAAAGTCAGAGTCACCTCAGCTCAGGACACCTTAGGGGCTGTCCTGACTGGCCAGTGACTCCTCCTTGTTTTTCTCATTATCTCTCCTGGACTTGCCGCCAAAAGTGGGGGCTGGGTCCAGGGGGGGCGGGCATCTCCACTAGCTGGAGTGCCCTGGGGCATTGTAACACGAAGCTTGAGCCTTTGAAGCTCACTGCTAGGTGTTACAGTTCCTGCAGGGGGGAGGTGTGAAGCACCTCCACCCAGAGCAGGCTTTGTTTCTGTCCTCAGAGAGCTCAAAGGCTCTCACCGCATGGGGTCAGAAACTCGTCTCTCAGCAGCAGGCTGGCAGAGACCAGTCAGTCCTGCACTGAACAATTGGGTAAAATACAGGGGGCATCTCTAAGATGCCCTCTATGTGCATTTTCTAATAAATCCAACACTGGCATCAGTGTGGGTTTATTATTCTGAGAAGTTTGGTACCAAACTTCACAGTATTCAGTGTAGCCATTATGGAGCTGTGGAGTTCGTTTTTGACAGACTCCCAGACCATATTCTCTTATGGCTACCCTGCACTTACAATGTCTAAGGTTTTGCTTAGACAGTGTAGGGGCATAGTGCTCATGCACTAATGCCCTCACCTGTGTTATAGTGCACCCTGCCATAGTGCTGTAAGGCCTGCTAGAGGGGTGACTTACCTATGCCACAGGCAGTATGAGGTTGGCATGGCACCCTGAGGGGAGTGCCATGTCGACTTAGTCATTTTCTCCCCCCCAGCACACACAACCTGGCAAGCAGTGTGTCTGTGCTGAGTGAGGGGTCCCTAGGGTGGCATAAGACATGCTGCAGCGCTTAGAGACCTTCCCTGGCATCAGGGCCCTTGGTACCAGGGGTACCAGTTACAAGGGCCTTACCTGGGTGCCAGGGTTGTGCCAATTGTGGAAACAATGGTACATTTTAGGTGAAAGAACACTGGTGCTGGGGCCTGGTTAGCAGGGTCCCAGCAAACTTCTCAGTCAAGTCAGCATCAGTATCAGGCAAAAAGTGGGGGGTAACTGCAACAGGGAGCCATTTCTTTACAGGTGGTTATAGCTTACTTTGCCTAAACCAAGACTCTGTTTTCCTTTAAATACAGGAAATATGAGGAACAGATGAACTCGGCCAAATAGGCTAGAATAGCAGTCAATTCTACAGAATGGAGACATAGGGCAATGACAAATTGCAGAAGGAGACAAATGAAAACTATTCTCGGTGTAGAAAAATGGTTGTGTGATTTCTAGCAAAGATGAATAAAAGGCATTTTTCCTATTCCAGAGCCTGTAGGATTAAATAGGTGTGTCAAGTAAAAAGTAGCCTTAGAAGCTAAATTTAGAAATATGCTTCTTAGCCCTTCTGCTAGTTTTGCACTTCCAGTTCTAATTTATTTTCTGATTAGCCTTCATTCACACCCATTTATGAAAGAAAAGAAGAAATTGCAGGGTTGTTCGCTGTTCTTGTGAAACATGCAACAAGTGAGATATGTGTAAGTCCGCAGACTGCGGAGCTACTGGACTTCCACTGCCTAATTATTGCTGACTCAGTACTGTTACATTTTCACTATCTTTAAGAATCCTAGCTTAAAGGAGTTGGGTGACAGACAGTCGAGATCACCCATATGGAAATGTCTTTATCATTACTGAATGTATTTAATTGGGCACTGTATAAAATCAATCATATATTTATTTAAGTAAAGGTATGCAAGACTGATGAGATCACTTTCCTAGTCAGGGAAACACATTAACTGGAAAGTGCAGGTAGGCACAAGATAGCTCATCAATATACAACACGGCATTAGTAGCTGATTTTGAGCTGCGAGAGGATGGAGGAATCCAACTTGCGCTCAATAACGATTTCCAAGTGTGCACTAGCCCTTGACCACCACCTCTAATGCAAACGTGTAAATTCATCCCTTTGTAGGAACGGGCCTTGTTTCACCTGCTAAAGCTGAACTTACATAGGGCTTATTGGCCAGAAGATGTGCAACTGTTGCAGCTGTTGAGGCTAGAAACAAGAATGACTGTCTTTTATTCTTTATAAAAGCTCTTGTAGCCCAGCCTTTCTGAACGTCTATATAAGTTCCACTGTTACAGGCGTCATCCATCATTTTCACTCTTACATTTCTCAATATTGGCTGGTTTGGCAGAACAAGAAGGGACGGCTTCAGGAGGGGTCGAATTGAACCTAGAAGCTTCTGCAGAGAGTTACAGGAGAAAAAGAGACACCCAGCCCTTTGATAGCTCTTCTCTCTCTGTCTCTTTCCCCTCTGTCCATCTGCGTACCTCTCACTCTCTAAATCCTATAATTTATATTGTATTCACTTCCCTCTTCCCAATCTTCCTGATTCTACTTGTTCACTCTCTCAACTCAGTTCAACCCTCTTCTTTTGTTTAAAAAAAACATCTTATCTTTTATTAAAGGACGTCCCTATTTTCACAATGCTTTTTGATATGACATTCTTTCACTTTCTATAAAAGGAAGTGAAGTCGGTATTCATGAAATATCATTGGTATACTGTCAGTACATTAAACCTTACTTTAGCATTGCCACACTTAGGCAATGCATTTCAGCTTTAGAACGTCTGCTGTTCTTGCCGGGCATAGTGGCGTGTCCCTGTTGTCCTAGCTACTTGGAAGGCTGAGGCTAGTGTATTGCTCGAGCTCAGGGGTTCTGGGCTTCACTCAGCTGTGTTGATCAGGTGTCCATGCTAAGTTGGGCATCAATATGCTGTTCTGGAGGGAGCTCTAGAATTCCAGGTTGTTTAATGAGAGGTGCACCGACCAAGGCTGGAAACAGAGCAGGCCAAAGCTTCTATGTCCATCAGTAGTAGGACAGGACCTGTGAGCAGTAGGTGTTGAACAGACTGAGCAAAACAGTTTGACCTAGACTTTCCTTTTTTACTTAAAAAGGTAGACGTTTACAAGATGGTTATAGCTTACTTTGCCAAAACCAAGACTCTGTTTTCCTTTAAATACAGGAAATATGAGGAACAGATGAACTCGGCCAAACAGGCTAGAATAGCAGTCAATTCTACAGAATGGAGACATAGGGCAATGACAAATTGCAGAAGGAGACAAATGAAAACTCTTCTCGGCGTAGAAAAATAGTTGTGTGATTTCTAACAAAGATGAATAAAAGGCATTTTTCCTATTCCAGAGCCTGTAGGATTAAACAGGTGTGTCAAGTAAAAAGTAGCCTTAGAAGCTAAATTTCGAAATATGCTTCTTAGCCCTTCTGCTGGTTTTGCACTTCCAGTTCTAATTTATTTTCTGATTAGCCTTCATTCACACCCATTTATGAAAGAAAAGAAGAAATTGCAGGGTTGTTCGCTGCTCTTGTGAAACATGCAACAAGTGAGATCTGTGTAAGTCCGCAGACTGCGGAGCTACTGGACTTCCACTGCCTAACTATTGCTGACTCAGTACTGTTACATTTTGACTATCTTTAAGAATCTCAGCTTAAAGGAGTTGGGTGACAGACAGTCGAGATCACCCATATGGAAATGTCTATATCATTACTGAATGTATTTAATTGGGCACTGTATAAAATCAATCATATATTTATTTAAGTAAAGGTATGCAAGACTGATGAGATCACTTTCCTAGTCAGGGAAACACATTAACTGGAAAGTGCAGGTAGGCCCAAGATAGCTCATCAATATACAACACGGCATTAGTAGCTGATTTTGAGCTGCGAGAGGATGGAGGAAACTAACTTGCGCTCAATAACGATTTCCAAGTGTGCACTAGCCCTTGACCACCACTTCTAATGCAAATGTGTAAATTCATCCCTTTGTAGGAACGGGCCTTGTTTCACCTGCTAAAGCTGAACTTACATAGGGCTTATTGGCCAGAAGATGTGCAACTGTTGCAGCTGTGGAGGCTAGAAACAAGAATGACTCTCTTTTATTCTTTATAAAAGCTCTTGTAGCCCAGCCTTTCCGAACGTCTATATAAGTTCCACTGTTACAGGCGTCATCCATCATTTTCACTCTTAGTTTTCTCAATATTGGCTGGTTTGGCAGAACAAGAAGGGACGTCTTCAGGAGAGCTCAAATTGAACCTAGAAGCTTCTGCAGAGAGTTACAGGAAAAAAAGAGACACCCAGCCCTTTGATGGCTCTTCTCTCTGTCTCTTTCCCCTCTGTCCATCTGCGTACCTCTCACTCTCTAAATCCTATAATTTATATTGTATTCACTTTCCTCTTCCCAATCTTCCTGACTCTACTTGTTCACTCTCTCAACTCAGTTCAACCCTCTTCTTTTCTTTTAAAAAAACACCTTATCTTTTATTAAAGGACGTCCCTATTTTCACACTGCTTTTTGATATGACATTCTTTCACTTTGTATAAAAGGAAGTGAAGTCGGTATTCATGAAATATCATTGGTATACTGTCAGTACATTAAACCTTACGTTGGCATTGCCACACTTAGGCAATGCATTTCAGCTTTAGAAGGTCTGCTCTTCTTGCCGGGCGTAGTGGCGTGTGCCTGTTGTCCTAGCTACTTGGCAGGCTGAGGCTAGTTGATTGCTTGAGCTCAGCGGTTCTGGCCTGTACTCAGCTGTGTTGATAAGTTGTCCATGCTAAGTTGGGCATCAATATGGTGTTCTGGAGGGAGCTCTAGAATTCCAGGTTGTTTAATGAGAGGTGCACTGACCAAGGCTGGAAACAAAGCAGGCTAAAGCTTCTGTGTCCATCAGTAGTAGGACAGCACCTGCAACCAGTAGGTGTTGAACAGCCTGAGCAAAACAGTGAGACCTAGCCTTTCCTTTTTTACTTAACAAGGTAGACGTTTACAAGATGGTTATAGCTTACTTTGCCTTAACCAAGACCCTGTTTTCCTTTAAATACAGGAAATATGAGGAACAGATGAACTCGGCCAAACAGGCTAGAATAGCAGTCAATTCTACAGGAGGGAGACATAGGGTAATGACAAATTGCAGAAGGAGACAAATGAAAACTATTCTCGGCGTAGAAAAATGGTTGTGTGATTTCTAGCAAAGATTAATAAAAGGCATTTTTCCTATTCCAGAGCCTGTAGGATTAAACAGGTGTGTCAAGTAAAAAGTAGCCTTAGAAGCTTAATTTAGAAATATGCTTCTTAGCCCTTCTGCTAGTTTTGCACTTCCAGTTCTAATTTATTTTCGGATTAGCCTTCATTCACACCCATTTATGAAAGAAAAGAAGAAATTGCAGGGTTGTTCGCTGTTCTTGTGAAACATGCAACAAGTGAGATCTGTGTAAGTCCGCAGACTGCGGAGCTACTGGACTTCCACTGCCTAACTATTCCTGACTCAGTACTGTTACATTTTCACTATCTTTAAGAATCTCAGCTTAAAGGAGTTGGGTGACAGACAGTCGAGATCACCCATATGGAAATGTCTATATCATTACTGAATGTATTCAATTGGGCACAGTATACAATCAATCATATAGTTATTTAAGTAAAGGTATGCAAGACTGATGAGATCACTTTCCTAGTCAGGGAAACACATTAACTGGAAAGTGCAGGTAGGCCCAAGATAGCTCATCAATATACAACACGGCATTAGTAGCTGATATTGAGCTGTGAGAGGATGGAGGAATCCAACTTGCGCTCAATAACGATTTCCAAGTGTGCACTAGCCCTTCACCACCACCTCTAATGCAAACGTGTAAATTCATCCCTTTGTAGGAACGGGCCTTGTTTCACCTGCTAAAGCTGAACTTACATAGGGCTTATTGGCCAGAAGATGAGCAATGTTGCAGCTGTTGAGGCTAGAAACAAGAATGACTCTCTTTTATTCTTTATAAAAGCTCTTGTAGCCCAGCCTTTCCGAACGTCTATATAAGTTCCACTGTTACAGGCGTCATCCATCATTTTCACTCTTAGTTTTCTCAATATTGGCTGGTTTGGCAGAACAAGAAGGGACGGCTTCAGGAGAGCTCGAATTGAACCTAGAAGCTTCTGCAGAGAGTTACAGGAAAAAAAGAGACACCCAGCCCTTTGATGGCTCTTCTCTCTGTCTCTTTCCCCTCTGTCCATCTGCGTACCTCTCACTCTCTAAATCCTATAATTTATATTGTATTCACTTTCCTCTTCCCAATCTTCCTGACTCTACTTGTTCACTCTCTCAACTCAGTTCAACCCTCTTCTTTTCTTTAAAAAAAACACCTTATCTTTTATTAAAGGACGTCCCAATTTTACACTGCTTTTTGATATGACATTCTTTCACTTTCTATAAAAGGAAGTGAAGTCGGTATTCATGAAATATCATTCGTATACTGTCAGTACATTAAACCTTACGTTGGCATTGCTACATTACTGAATGTATTTAATTGGGCACTGTATAAAATCAATCATATATTTATTTAAGTAAAGGTATGCAAGACTGATGAGATCACTTTCCTAGTCAGGGAAACACATTAACTGGAAAGTGCAGGTAGGCCCAAGATAGCTCATCAATATACAACACGGCATTAGTAGCTGATTTTGAGCTGCGAGAGGATGGAGGAATCCAACTTGCGCTCAATAACGATTTCCAAGTGTGCACTAGCCCTTGACCACCACCTCTAATGCAAACTTGTAAATTCATCCCTTTGTAGGAACGGGCCTTGTTTTGTCGCGTGGGCTCTCATTATTCTAAATGAGACTACTGGATTTCTAGGTAACAGGATCTATAACGGTGTGGGGGACTGAGTCTGACCCACGTGTAAAGAACTCTGTCACCCTAAATCCGGTTTTTGCTCCGGCTAACTAGCAGTGCTTAATTTCTCCCATGTGGAAGGAATGATTTGGCAGCCGAGCGCATGACATCTTTGGAACTTCTCAGGGAAGTCGTGGTTACTCAGATCCAAACCAACTCTCTTATTTCCAATATGATCTCATATACAAATGACAAAGACAGTATAAGTTTTATATAATGTTTTAATAAAACAACTGTATTTTAGATATTAAGGCGTGAGCCGCAATAACCAGAACGATACAACACAGTAGGATTGTAATAGTTACCAGGAGAGTAAAACATAAAAACAAAGCTATCATATTGTCAAACAGTTTCTACTCTCCCTCTGCTTGTTCTATCTAGAGCACAGCATGTTAAGCTTCTAGCTTGCCTATTAGAATCACTGTGGAGACATCAGCCCTCATACCTGAGCAAAGACCTGTGATCTTGGTTCAGCATCTGCAACGAGGCAGTCAGCGTCAAGTTGTGGTTCCCTGGTCGGAATCTCCCTCTTGCGTGTATTGGGACAAGGAAGTGATTTTATAACTAACATGTCATCGTGATCACAAAATGTCCCTACGCAGGAATGCCAAGTCTAAACTCTTACCACGTCTATCGGCAATGTACCAGACTGTATCCTTGACTGAAGCACAGAGTAAATATGTTATGGAGAACTCCAGTGCTGAAGTAGGCAAAACAGTGTGATATGAATAAAAAACAACACCGTAGAACTGGCTATTTGAAAAATAACAGTACGAAGCCTAATAAAAAGCATGTAGAGCAAAGTGCATAGAGGCTCTAAGCTGTCAGCAAATGAATAAAATATATTCAGGGCAAAGTGCACAAAGGCCTAAAGCCTGAAGCTAAAGCGCAATGAATACGTAAAACTAACCACACTACACCCTCCCCTTGTCGGTAGCAAGTGGTTCCAATAATAAAAAAGGATGCCCTAAATATAAACAATACCTAAAACAATTATTTCGACAAGGTGAGAAGACAACAAAGTCATAAATTTAGGTAACATGTGATCATAAAGCCAAATTCAATATAGTGTCAATTTTGTAAAAATCCAATCGTCAGATAGAAGCAATAGAACGCAGGAGTTCCTCCACTTCGATATATGTCAATATCGGAAGATCCACGCCACAAAGCACCATGGAGCAGGTGTGATCCAAAACCCCAAAACCATTCAGGGCGGCACCCCGTGCAGGGCCTATGAAAGAGACAATACCATCTTCCTCCAGGAAGGGAGTCTCATAAACTGCCTCACGAAGCAAGCGCATCCGTAGTGCACAAGTCCGGGAATGAGCCCTAATCGGGAACATCAACAGATCAGTATCGACCATTGGAGGGCGTTGCAATGAGAGACAGAGAGCCAGTGCATGTTCAAACAAGCACCAAAGGCATCGAAACACGGGTTGCACACAATCCAAAACCGGTCTGAATGACAGAGACCAGTCGCACTCCAAATGTCCCAGGAGTGTCGCTCCAAAATGCTGCATCATGCGTTCACGACACAGCTGCGCTGACGGGAGCAGCAATACAGGATCTCGTCGTGACGGGACAGCCATTGCGAAAGAATAGCAACAACAGCAAGTCTCCAGCCAATAAAGCCAAAGTAATCGGGAAACCCCCAAAAATGCTTCTGAAAATAGAATGTATAGCCGAAGGTATCAAACCGAATATGGAAGAGAAGGTATGAGCAAAACCAACACCAACGACTTTGAAAAAATGTGCAATACCAGCAGTGCTGGATGCATTAAATATACGTCCCACAAGTTCACCGAAGTGATTCGGAAAGTTAGTATTCAAAAGGGACTGTATCTCCGCCGATGACCTTGCCACCTGAAGTGCGTAGGTCTCGCTAGCAGATGTAAGGGCCACATGCTTTTGAAACAATAAAGCTTTTAGCCGACTCAACTTGTCGAAATCAACCTTGGAAGTAGCAATATGAGGCCAGATGTCTGCTACCTCCCTAAATTGAGTGGGGGGAAACAACACATTCCCGCAGCACGTAACGGCCTTGTTGACAACGACGATGTAAACTATTCCGGCACGCATGCCACAGCAGCGTTCGCTGTTAAGAATAATGTAACTGCCATTAGAAAGCAACTGGAAAGTGTGTTTAATAACCGGGACTGGAACTCCCTTCAGATAACAAGCGAAGTTAGCAATCGAAGCGTTACACGCCCCGTGCAAGGACAGCTGTTTACAAACCATTGAATGGCTGACAGAACCTTCGCATTCGCTGCCGCTAAGAAAAACCTCCTTCAAACCATTAACACATCTGTACTGGAAGGGAAGGTCCCACACCTCGTGTATGTAACTGTCTCCCAATAGTTCATATCTACCCACCGGAATGTGCTTCAAACACGAAGTAAATTGCAAAGTAGAGATAGGCAAATTAATAACCCCATGGATCAACCATTCAGCTGACGGAATCTCAGCTACCGTGAAAGGCAGTTTCTCTAATTTCTCAATATCTAACATAACATATGTCGCTTCCTTTTTAGCCATCAGTTGTTGTTGACGAGTCAAATTAAAAGAGATAAAGATCTCTCTGGCACGAACGTGCTGCCATGGAACGCGACCCGCCTTCAAGGTCTGAAGAGTCCAACCCAGCTGCATGATGGACCGCGTCTGACTCTGCCCATGATATAAAGAAGACATGTCCGATTTAATAATGTCAATGGCAGAGGAAACAATGCTGTCAATCGTGTAAACACGTTCAGAAAGGGTATGCATGCCATTATCAACAACAGACAAAGTCTGCATCAGATTTTCTTGATCAATCTGCCTCAACCGGGCTGCAGCCTCTTGTTGTGAAAGCTTCCAAATCTCATTATAAACCTCGTATAAGAACCTTTTCTTCCGTGGTACTTTGGGACCTGACAAAAAATCTTGTAAATCAGTATTATTAGACAGTAACGTGAGATGTGACTTAACTGCATCCAGCGTGGATGACTTCAACCATTGCTGACAAAGCTTCCCCACACTGTATGTAGTTATAATATCAGCATGTTCTGGTGAAACGTAACGAGGGTCTGCCCTACTAGTCCTGAACCCCCCTGAAGAGGTGACAAAACGTTGATGACACATATTAGTGTCTACAGGCCATAATAACCACCCGCCTGGATGTAACGATGAAGTGTTAAGTGTACCATTCTGGACCCAATGTGTAAAGTCACTGAAAGTAGCATTCACATAGTGCTGCCAATTTTTTAATTTAGAAGGGACAGGTATACTAGGCAAATTCAACTCCCTAATCGTCGCTAAGCCCAAACAGCTAGTCTGTTGTACTGTGTCATTGAGGAAAATCATCTGCACAGGAATAATACATGCTCTAAATAACGTGTCCCTGCCTTGCATTTGCCAATTTTTCGTACCCCAAACACTTTTCAAGTCAACAGTTTTGAACCAGTATTCATATCCCTCGACCGACAGTTTAGATACAAACAAATTGGAATATAGTAATTTAGTATCAGTCAATAACATTTGCTTATTAGATCACGGTGTAATTTTAAAATAGTAGGACTTAGCATTACGTGGATCATGCCCAGCAAAATATGCACATTTTTCATAATACGTTTTTGAACTCCCTTGTGGAGGAGTCGAGCAATGTTCCCATTGCACATAATTAAACATGGGCTTAGGGCTACTAGCTTTATGAATAAAGTGGTGTCCATAATAGTTGTAACAAAACATGTCACCATGATTATCTCTAAACTGGTAAGCATCTTCATCGTCATAGACAGTATAATATTGCAAATCCGTTAGCATAGAATCTACTGTCTTCACATCCCAATCATCAGAAACAATGCCAGGTATAACAATATCATTCATTGATAATTTGAGGACATACGGTATTTGAAACAATTCAGTGGGACCATCCGGAACTGGTATAGCAGAAATGTTCACTGTGGACAAGTCTCTTCGAACCATATGAGACGAAAAATGCGGTTTTAACACAGTCTCCACGTGCTCAATGTCAGATCGATCAGGAAGAAAATGACCATGTATTATCAGAAAAAATGCAACCACAAATCCCAACCATAATAAAATAGTCATCACGGCCAAAAGGAGCCAAAAATAGTTCCAAGGAAAAACAAAATATGTTTGTTTAAGCCATCCCAGCAGCCGTCGTGGACCGTGGACAGAAGACATCGAGGACGAGGAGCCAGACCCATCATTATCAGCGTAGTTGAAGCAGCCAGAAGCAGTTCTAGCAAAAGGTGCAACTGTGAACGAAGAAGCAGACAGAGGCTCTCGCCGTGGCACGCTATAAACCACATGTTCAGAAACGTCAGTAGAACGTACAGCAATTTGATCACAAGATTCCATATTAATCGCCGTCGGTGGAACAATCGCAAGATCATCATCCACCCTCCCCAAGCTCGGAGAGGAAACAGTGTCGGTGAAAATCACCTGCAGCGGGACTTCCTCCCCAGTAGTGAATGGGATTCCGGAACTACTGGGTGTCCCTCTTGGTCTGCTGTGCAGAATCGGCCACATGTTGTAACTTGACATTATCGATGGAAACAAAACGATTTCCTTTGGCCCCTCGCAGCGGCGGTAAAATCACAGTTCTCGTGCCGCTCACCCCCAACACAGGGACAGGTTCTCGATAAGAAGGACCAAATTCTTTTTTAACTGCGACCTTTTCACGCACTAGATCCCCAATCCTGGGTATCCAACCAGTAGGTGTTACTGGCTCATCCTTAATTCCTGAGGAGGCAGCACTGGCAGAAGAGTTATCTTCACGGAATTGTTGTAAATCCTGCAAAACAGTGACACGATCATTTATGTCAAAGGGCGTATCTGCCGCCTCCACACCAGGACCATCTAGATCAGGAACATACATTTGTGTTCCAAACAGGCACTCATATGAAGTACGACCCCCCAGTGACCTTCTAGGCAAGTTATTAAGTGCTCTCTGTACTCCATATAGGTGGGCTAGCCAACCACGACCCGTACCTATAACTCTGGCCGTTAAGGACTGCTTTAAATCACGATTTAAACGCTCCACGACAGAATTTCCCTCGGGATGAAATGGAGACGAGAATTGGAGTTGGACCCCCAACTAAGCCATGGTGTCCCTGAATGCCTTAGAGGCAAAAGCAGGGCCCTGGTCCGAATGAAAAGCCGCAAATGCAAATATATCGACAAAGATGCGCAAATCTTTAATAACAGTTTGAGCGTCAGCCGAGCGTTGTGGCCATACCCATACAAATCTGGAGCACGAATCTACAGCAACCAATATATATTTGTATGCACTATCTGGTGTCAGCGGACCACAATGATCCAAGTACACACACTGTAATGGTTTATTTGAAATCAGAAGGGGCGTCTGCTGCGGGCGTCTAGCCGACGATGCTTTAATTTGTTGACAAACGTCACAACAAAGGACATATTGCTTCGTCTCTTTATAGAGACCAGGCCACCAGTAACGAACCTGTAAAAGTGAAATCGTGGCAGCCACCCCAGCATGTGCAGAAGCCACCCCCTCATGTGCTGCAGAAATCAATCGAGGTCTCTCAATCTTATTGGGAATTTCACGTACACCAATGCCTGGAATTGTAACAGTAGCATTCAGTGCACCATTCAAGCAGTAACTATATTTAGAAGGAAATCCTTTAGGAAAGGGCGTGCCAGCAGCCGTAGCCTTTATGGCAGCCGAAATTTCTGTGTCTGGTTTGAAACTCGAACGAGTCACTGCGGCCACAGTGGCGACAGCCACTGCCGATTTCGCGGCTTCATCAGCCAAAGTATTCCCAGCAACGTGTATTCCAACGCGCCGGTGTCCAAGTGTATGCACAACATGGACATTAGGAAGCGTCTCCTTCAGATCCGCAACCTTACCCCACAACATTTTATGTTTAATGGTGTTGCCTTTAGAATCTCTGAACCCATTCATCTTCCAATAGTGTAAATATTCGTTGAAAGACTGCACACAGTAGTAGGAGTCACAGACCAGCAATGTTAAAAGTGCCGGATCCGCGTGCTCCAATGCTAACAATAGAGCTTTGAGCTCAGCCAGCTGTGCCGTGCAATCTCCCAAGGTTTTAGTAAAAGTATGTCGGGGGCAGAACACTTCCCCCTCCATAGTGCCGCTCACCACCGCACATGCAGCAGAATACTGTTGTTTAGTCCCAACCGCTGGTTGCGCAGAGCCATCAGTATACAAGACCACTTCATATTGGTCAATAGGCAACGTACCAGCAGGAACAGGGTATTCCATGTCGTATTGAAGAAATTCTTGAGTCTGCAGTTTAGGGTCAAATACATAATCTACATCAGTGGCTGTCAAAGACGTAGCCCATTGTATCCATCGCGGGTGTAAAGCTTTCGAATTAGGAACACTCGCTTTTGTAACAGCCTCTAAGGCCGTAACCGGGGAAACAACAACTATGCGTTGACCCTGGGCCAGCGGTCTTTCTTTAATAACAGCCATCTGTACTGCAGTGAGAATTTTCTCAGTTTGTGCAAAACGTTGCTCTGCAGCAGAATACAAGTGAGACTTGTATGCAATCGGGACTGTCTCCCCTTCATGAAAGGTGACATAAGTAAACCCAACAGCCCCAGGTATCACCCTGATCACTAAATGTGTCTTATTGTCCCATGTGTGTAAGTGTTTAACTGCTAAGAGATCACTCTGTAATTCTCGCAGTATGTGTGTATGTTCAATCGTCCAAAATCTACTCGAAAAATTCGGGCGAATCAACTCGTATAAGGGTTTTATACGCGTTGCATAATCAGGAATGTAAGTTCTGCCAAAATTCAGAAACCCCAACAATGACTGGAGCTTCCGAACCGTATTAGGAGGCTGCAATAAAGCACATTTCTCCAAAAAATGTGGCGCTAGGCTCTTGCCCTCACTCGACAACTCATATCCCAGGAAAATGACACTGAGGAAGGCAATCTTTGATTTCTTAAAATTAAACTTATAGCCAATATCAGCAAACCCCACAACAATGCGCGATACACGCCTTAGATGTTGCAGAATCTCATCATCTGTCAGATATATGTCATCAACATATGATAATGCTTCAGGGTCGAACTCATGCAGCATTTCAGTTACACGAGCCGAAAACAGTCCTGGGCTATTCTTATACCCCTGAGGCAAACGACAAAAAAATTTCTGAGAGCCAAACGCACTGAAACAGGTATAGTCCTGACTCTCGGGCGCTATATTCTGGCAGAAAAATCCATTCGAGATATCTAATGTTGTCTTGTATTTTTTACGCACTATATTATTCATAAGCGCTGCGCTGTGTGAATTCTGTATTGCATATGTGCGTGTATGACTATTCAAATGTTGGTAATCCACCACTATCCTATATGAATGTTCCGGTTTAGCAACCGGAAACAAGGGATTATTAATCGGAGAGACACAGGACTCAATTACACCCTGATACTCCAATTGTGTAAGAATTTTTCTAACCGATGCCCTAGCTTCAAATTTGAAAGGATATTGCGTTTGTGGCTGAGGTTCGCCCTTTATCGGAATTACATGATAAGGTGATTGTCTGTCCCACCCCACATTATTTCTATACAAGGCGGGAGCTTGTGCTAGAGCCCATGATTTACTATAGGACTCCGCTAGTTCTTTCGGAACAAGTGGTGAGAAGGAAGGTGTAATAACCTCCTCCCCAACCGGACAGTCGCGAACAAAGTCAGGTGGCCAATCTTGTTCGGCCAGCAGAACATCATATGATTTCACCACATGGTCCCAAAAAATGGCGTCTATAATACGGTCAATGTCCCCTTCCAATCGCAGAGTCACTTCATATACTCTATCAGGATCAGAGACTCGCATATCCGCCGTTTCGACTTGTATGAAGTCATCAGTTGCTTTCACCTCCAGATGCTCTAGAAGACTCTGGCGAACTATTGTGACCTCTGCCACGCTGTCTAACAGTGCTAACGCCCATGTCTTGTTCGTCAAGAGAACTCTCTTCTTGAGCGGCATGTCTAACTGAGACTGCTGCCACTTTCTTCTTTTTAAATTGCTGTTTTTGTTGCAGCGGTTTCTCTTCTTGTTTAATAGAAACCTCCGCTGAGCGTTGTGAATCCTGTCTCGGTTTCACGTACTCCGTCCTCCGCTCAGACCGCCCACCTCTCTCACTTCTCTTTTCCGAGGAGTCCTGAAAGGAACGAGATTGGCGTGTATCAGTATATTGATATCTATCAGGCTTCTTCAAAGTATCCCTATTCCTGAGATTATACTTATTCTGCGGTGTCTCCGGTTGCGGAGACTGTCCACTATCTTTCTTAGGTGTTTGCTGTTTCTTTTCCCAGCGCTTTTTCGAACCCTCAGGTTGTTGCTGTTTAGCATTATCTTTTTTATTTTTACCCTGTAACTGGGGTTTTTGTGGTCTAGCCCCTAGGCTATCACAACCAATACTAGAATATGTTTCCGCTATTATCCTCGGAAGCTCCCGCTCCTGATTAAGCAGCGGAACATCCCGAAGATGCATTCGCACTGCTAGTGCTACTGCCTCTCCTTTGAGATTACTCAAAATAATAGAAGAAACTATGGCAAAATTGCCCAGCAACTGCATGCCCAAATCCAAGGCAGGGGCAGCCCCATATTCATCCTGAATCTGTTTAAGTACGTCCGGTAAATTAGCTAATGTCGGTGTACCGTGTGCCGTAGTGTAGAGCGCGGCAAATACCGTGCCCCAGGTATTACAAAGGTCCACCGGAGGAACCATCCCGTACGGCAAACACATTGTCAAAATTCTATGTTTATCCTGAGGTCCCATATGGGGAAATACTGCTTCCAGCGTATTAATTTTTTGCGCCAGCCAAAATGGAGTCTCCTCTCGTTTAGCCGGCACTTTACCCATTACCGAGTGCACAGTGGCCGGATTAATACCCGGAACCACAGCCTGTGGGTGCGCTGGAGCAGCACGCGCTGCATTCGTATTTAGTGTCTGCATGACAAACTGAACTAATCGTCTATATGTAGCCGTTAATTCTGTATATAAACGACGAACTTCAAGCACTGCCAATTGAGCAACCGCAGGATGTGGTGTATATGTAGCCAATAACGGCCAGGTAGGACCATCATTACTCAGTGGACCCAACCTAACTTGTGCTACTGTGTGTGGGAGGGCGCCATCAAGCCAATTATGGTGTTCTTGATAAGATAGAGGTATTTCTAAATAAGCGTAAGCCCTGTACTGTCCAGGGACATTCGCAACTGTGTATTCGTGAAAAGTATTTGTTCCCCCATCCACTGCTGGAAATCCGACCCAAGAATAAAAAAGTTCAGTTCTATAGGCTGCACGGGCGTCCACCACAAAAGTGACCGGACCCCCCTGGACTGTCAGTCCATGTGTCAACAGATGTCCTGTGAGCGGGTGACGCATATTAATTGCTACATTCACTACATTAGGATTCGCCATTTTTTATAAAAAATAGCTTCAGGTCAGAGAAGGCACACCAATATCGGGGTTTTCCTTTTCAAAGTTCAAGCTTGAACAACCAACCACTAAGCAACAGGAAGCACCTATGCCGTGGCGGCGGAAACCCTCAGCCCCACGGACGTCTCCGTATACGGAACCGAGGAGTCAAAATATATATGAGACCAAGAGAGTCAGTCGGACCTAATCATTAGAGCCAGACCAAACGTTGGCGGCGCCATGTCGCGTGGGCTCTCATTATTCTAAATGAGACTACTGGATTTCTAGGTAGCAGGATCTATAACGGTGTGGGGGACTGAGTCTGACCCACGTGTAAAGAACTCTGTCACCCTAAATCCGGTTTTTGCCCCGGCTAACTAGCAGTGCCTCATTTCTCCCATGTGGAAGGAATGATTTGGCAGCCGAGCGCATGACATCTTTGGAACTTCTCAGGGAAGTCGTGGTTACTCAGATCCAAACCAACTCTCTTATTTCCAATATGATCTCATATACAAATGACAAAGACAGTATAAGTTTTATATAATGTTTTAATAAAACGACTGTATTTTAGATATTAAGGCGTGAGCCGCAATAACCAGAACGATAAAACACAGTAGGATTGTAATAGTTACCAGGAGAGTAAAACATAAAAACAAAGCTATCATATTGTCAAACAGTTTCTACTCTCCCTCGGCTTGTTCTATCTAGAGCACAGCATTTTAAGCTTCTAGCTTGCCTATTAGAATCACTGTGGAGACATCAGCCCTCATACCTGAGCAAAGACCTGTGATCTTGGTTCAGCATCTGCAACGAGGCAGTCAGAGTCAAGTTGTGGTTCCCTGGTCGGAATCTCCCTCTTGCGTGTATTGGGACAAGGAAGTGATTTTATAACTAACATGTCATCGTGATCACAAAATGTCCCTACGCAGGAATGCCAAGTCTAAACTCTTACCAAATCTATCGGCAATGTACCAGACTGTATCCTTGACTGAAGCACAGAGTAAATATGTTATGGAGAACTCCAGTGCTGAAGTAGGCAAAACAGTGTGATATGAATAAAAAACAACACCGTAGAACTGGCTATTTGAAAAATAACAGTACGAAGCCTAATAAAAAGCATGTAGAGCAAAGTGCACAGAGGCTCTAAGCTGTCAGCAAATGAATAAAATATATTCAGGGCAAAGTGCACAAAGGCCTAAAGCCTGAAGCTAAAGCGCAATGAATACGTAAAACTAACCACACTACAGTTTCACCTGCTAAAGCTGAACTTACATAGGGCTTATTGGCCAGAAGATGTGCAACTGTTGCAGCTTTTGAGGCTAGAAACAAGAATGACTCTCTTTTATTCTTTATAAAAGCTCTTGTAGCTCAGCTTTTCCGAACGTCTATATAAGTTCCACTGTTACAGGCGTCATCCATCATTTTCACTCTTACATTTCTCAATATTGGCTGGTTTGGCAGAACAAGAAGGGACGGCTTCAGGAGAGCTCGAATTGAACCTAGAAGCTTCTGCAGAGAGTTACAGGAAAAAAAGAGACACCCAGCCCTTTGATGGCTCTTCTCTCTGTCTCTTTCCCCTCTGTCCATCTGCGTACCTCTCACTCTCTAAATCCTATAATTTATACTGTATTCACTTCCCTCTTCCCAATCTTTCTGACTCTACTTGTTCACTCTCTCAACTCAGTTCAACCCTCTTCTTTTCTTTAAAAAAAAATCTTATCTTTTATTAAAGGACGTCCCTATTTTCACACTGCTTTTTGATATGACATTCTTTCACTTTCTATAAAAGGAAGTGAAGTCGATATTCATGAAATATCATTGGTATACTGTCAGTACATTAAACCTTACTTTAGCATTGCCACACTTAGGCAATGCATTTCAGCTTTAGAACGTCTGCTGTCCTTGCCGGGCATAGTGGCGTGTGCCTGTTGTCGTAACTACTTGGGAGGCTGAGGCTAGTGCATTGCTTGAGCTCAAGGGTTCTGGGCTGCACTCAGCTGTGTTGATCAGGTGTCCATGCTAAGTTGGGCATCAATATGGTGTTCCGGAGGGAGCTCTAGAATTCCACGTTGTTTAATGAGAGGTGCACTGACCAAGGCTGGAAACAGAACAAGCCAAAGCTTCTGTGTCCATTAGTAGTAGGACAGCACCTGTGAGCAGTAGGTGTTGAACAGCCTGAGCAAAACAGGGAGACCTAGCCTTTCATTTTTTACTTAAAAAGGTAGATGTTTACAAGGTGGCTATAGCTTACTTTGCCTAAACTAAGACTCTGTTTTCCTTTAAATACAAGAAATATGAAGAACAGATGAACTCGGCCAAACAGGCTAGAATAGCAGTCAAGTCTACAGGATGGAGACATAGGGCAATGACAAATTGCAGAAGGAGACAAATGAAAACTATTCTCGGCGTAGAAAAATGGTTGTGTGATTTCTAGCAAAGATGAATAAAAGGCATTTTTCCTATTCCAGAGCCTGTAGGATTAAACAGGTGTGTCAAGTAAAAAGTAGCCTTAGAAGCTAAATTTAGAAATATGCTTCTTAGCCCTTCTGCTGGTTTTGCACTTCCAGTTCTAATTTATTTTCTGATTAGCCTTCATTCACACCCATTTATGAAAGAAAAGAAGAAATTGCAGGGTTGTTCGCTGTTCTTGTGAAACATGCAACAAGTGAGATCTGTGTAAGTCCGCAGACTGCGGAGCTACTGGACTTCCCCTGCCTAACTATTGCTGACTCAGTACTGTTACATTTTGACTATCTTTAAGAATCTCAGCTTAAAGGAGTTGGGTGACAGACAATCGAGATCACAGGTAGGGAAATGTCTATATCATTACTGAATGTATTTAATTGGGCACTGTATAAAATCAATCATATATTTATTTAAGTAAAGGTATGCAAGACTGATGAGATCACTTTCCTAGTCAGGGAAACACATTAACTGGAAAGTGCAGGTAGACCCAAGATAGCTCATCAATATACAACACGGCATTAGTAGCTGATTTTGAGCTGCGAGAGGATGGAGGAATCCAATTTGCGCTCAATAACGATTTCCAAGTGTGCACTAGCCCCTGACCACCACCTCTAATGCAAACGTGTAAATTCATCCCTTTGTAGGAACGGGCCTTGTTTCACCTGCTAAAGCTGAACTTACATAGGGCTTATTGGCCAGAAGATGTGCAACTGTTGCAGCTGTTGAGGCTAGAAACAAGAATGACTCTCTTTTATTCTTTATAAAAGCTCTTGTAGCCCAGCCTTTCCGAACGTCTATATAAGTTCCACTGTTACAGGCGTCATCCATCATTTTCACTCTTACATTTCTCAATATTGGCTAGTTTGGCAGAACAAGAAGGGACGGCTTCAGGAGAGCTCGAATTGAACCTAGAAGCTTATGCAGAGAGTTACAGGAAAAAAAGAGACACCCAGCCCTTTGATGGCTCTTCTCTCTGTCTCTTTCCCCTCTGTCCATCTGCGTACCTCTCACTCTCTAAATCCTATAATTTATATTGTATTCACTTCCCTCTTCCCAATCTTTCTGACTCTACTTGTTCACTCTCTCAACTCAGTTCAACCCTCTTCTTTTCTTTAAAAAAAACATCTTATCTTTTATTAAAGGACGTCCCTATTTTCACACTGCTTTTTGGTATGACATTCTTTCACTTTCTATAAAAGGAAGTGAAGTCGGTATTCATGAAATATCATTGGTATACTGTCAGTACATTAAACCTTACTTTAGCATTGCCACACTTAGGCAATGCATTTCAGCTTTAGAACGTCTGCTGTCCTCGCCGGGCATAGTGGCGTGTGCCTGTTGTCCTAGCTACTTGGGAGGCTGAGGCTAGTGGATTGCTTGAGCTCAGGGGTTCTAAGCTGCACTCAGCTGTGTTGATCAGGTGTCTATATTAAGTTGGTCATCAGTATGGTGTTCTGGAGGGAGCTCTAGAATTCCAGGTTGTTTAATGAGAGGTGCACTGACCAATGCTGAAAACAGAGCAAGCCAAAGCTTCCATGTCCATCAGTAATAGGACAGCACCTGTGAGCAGTAGGTATTGAACAGACTGAGCAAAACAGTGAGACCTAGCCTTTCCTTTTTTACTTAAAAAGGTAGACGTTTACAAGATGGTTATAGCTTACTTTGCCTAAACCAAGACCCTGTTTTCCTCTAAATACAGGAAATATGAGGAACAGATGAACTCGGCCAAATAGGCTAGAATAGCAGTCAATTCTACAGAATGGAGACATAGGGCAATGACAAATTGCAGAAGGAGACAAATGAAAACTATTCTCGGCGTAGAAAAATGGTTGTGTGATTTCTAGCAAAGATGAATAAAAAGCATTTTTCCTATTCCAGAGCCTGTAGGATTAAACAGGTGTGTCAAGTAAAAAGTAGCCTTAGAAGCTAAATTTAGAAATATGCTTCTTAGCCCTTCTGTTAGTTTTGCACTTCCAGTTCTAATTTATTTTCTGATTAGCCTTCATTCACACCCATTTATGAAAGAAAAGAAGAAATTGCAGGGTTGTTCGCTGTTCTTGTGAAACATGCAACAAGTGAGATCTGTGTAAGTCCGCAGACTGTGGAGCTACTGGACTTCCACTGCCTAACTATTCCTGACTCAGTACTGTTACATTTTGACTATCTTTAAGAATCTTAGCTTAAAGGAGTTGGGTGACAGACAGTCGAGATCACCCATATGGAAATGTCTATATCATTACTGAATGTATTCAATTGGGCACAGTATACAATCAATCATATAGTTATTTAAGTAAAGGTATGCAAGACTGATGAGATCACTTTCCTAGTCAGGGAAACACATTAACTGGAAAGTGCAGGTAGGCCCAAGATAGCTCATCAATATACAACACGGCATTAGTAGCTGATTTTGAGCTGCGAGAGGATGGAGGAATCCAACTTGTGCTCAATAACGATTTCCAAGTGTGCACTAGCCCTTGACCACCACCTCTAATGCAAACGTGTAAATTCATCCCTTTGTAGGAACGGGCCTTGTTTCACCTGCTAAAGCTGAACTTACATAGGGCTTATTGGCCAGAAGATGTGCAACTGTTGCAGCTGTTGAGGCTAGAAACAAGAATGACTCTCTTTTATTCTTTATAAAAGCTCTTGTAGCCCAGCTTTTCCGAACGTCTATATAAGTTCCACTGTTACAGGCGTCATCCATCATTTTCACTCTTACATTTCTCAATATTGGCTGGTTTGGCAGAACAAGAAGGGACGGCTTCAGGAGAGCTCGAATTGAACCTAGAAGCTTCTGCATAGAGTTACAGGAAAAAAAGAGACAACCAGCCCTTTGATGGCTCTTCTCTCTGTCTCTTTCCCCTCTGTCCATCTGCGTACCTCTCACTCTCTAAATCCTATAATTTATATTGTATTCACTTCCCTCTTCCCAATCTTTCTGACTCTACTTGTTCAGTCTCTCAACTCAGTTCAACCCTCTTCTTTTCTTTTAAAAAAACATCTTATCTTTTATTAAAGGATGTCCCTATTTTCACACTGCTTTTTGGTACGACATTCTTTCACTTTCTATAAAAGTGTGAGAAAACAGGGCTGATTGCAGAGGCCCCCTAACTTTTTGCCCCCATTTTCCACTTTATGCTGGTGTTTTCCTGACTCTAATGGTGCCCTGGGTACTGCTAACCAGTCCCAGGGCCTGTGCTCTGTGTAAAATCAATATGCAAATTAGGCTAATTATAATTGGCTAAGTTAACCTACCTATAAGTCCCTAGTATATGGTAGGGCATGTAGGTTTAGGGACCACAGCATAGGTGGTGCACACCTAGGTGCACTGCTGAGGTGCCCAGTGTCATTTTAAAGGCAGGCCTGCCTTGCTGGCTGCTTTTAAATTAAAGTTATATGCAAATTTGACTTTGGAATTAAAAGTAGTTCCAAAGTCTTAAACTACCTTATTTTTACATATAAGTCACCCCTAAGGTGTGCCCTATGTGCCCCTAGGGCTGGGTGCCATGTAACTATAAGCAGGGACTTTATAAAAATAGATTTATAAACCCCGGTGAGGTAAAAACAGCCAAATTCGTTTTTCCCTCATTGAAGTAAATGGCCTTCATAGGCTAGAATGGGGAGACTTTATTTTAAATTTTAAAGTCTCCTTAAATGTTGCATACCAAGAATTTGGTATGAAATTAATTGTTGTAATAAATCCCACAACTTCCAGTTGTGGGATTTAATATAACTTGTTCAGGTAAAAAGTTTTAGACTTTACCTAAAAAGTTGCCAATTTCAGCCCTGCATTGTTTTTGCTGCTGTGCTCTGATTGGCCAGCCTGTAGCAGCTTAGGCAAGCTGCCTTGATGAGGTGTGAAGTGGCCTGGCTTCACACAAAGGAACGTGCTTGTGGGAGAGAATCTCCCCTCAGCAGATGGTGAGGCAGGAAGGGGGAGGGCTGCCAAACTGGTCTTCAAAGGCAGAGAAAGACATTTGGAGCAACCAGCAACACCCCCACATCCTGCAACCCCAGACAACTAGGTGCCCCCTTGATTAGATTAGGAGAGGGCAGGAGAGGGGTGTGTTTATGATTTTTAGCCACCCCAGTGGTTGGGCTCAGCCAGATGTAACCTCCAAAAATCAGATTCAGCCATGTTGGATTTTTAGAGACTGTTGCCTTTTGGGATGGATTTTTGCCACACTTCCCAGGAAGTGGTCATCACAGGGGGACGACCCTGTACCTGATTGGAGGACCAGGACCCCCCTGCTTTTCACCCAGAAGCAAGGATAAAACTGGCAGACCTGCCCCCACACCTCAGATCCCCACCAGAATTCAACAAGAAAAGAACTAAAGGAGAAGAAGGACTGCCCTGCTGGACCCCTGGCCTGCACCTGGAACCTGCACTCAGAAGGACTGCACCAGCTGCACACTTGAGCTTCACCACAAGAAGGACTTTGCCTGGCTTCAACTGGTTCAAGGAGGGACTCCCTGTTTGCTACAGGTGAAAAATTGCTATCCAGAGTCCCCCTGTACCAACTCCTGAAAAGTGACCAGCTGACCACTGTCCAGTGGCCAAAAAGGAGTTTGCGCCAGGTGCATTCTGGGAGTTGAAGTCCGCACCCCTCAAGGACCATCACAGAACTTCTGGACCCTTGGGGTGAGCTGTGGACCCCAAAAGAACCTTAAAAGGACATCTGGGTGAAGCCCCAGAAGTTTGGAAAAGATTTGAGAATTTTTGAAAAAAAGCTCCAGAGAGGGACCGACCCGCTGCGGAAATTCTAGCCGGCTTACCTCAACCGCGACCCGGCCTGACTTGGTGGTTCGTCCCGGTAAAGAAAACCCTCCGAAAAAGAGACTAAGTCCGAAGGTAAAAAGTTGACCGGGACCTCCCAGCCATCGTATCCGAGAAGGGCTCCACGGACGTCGGATCAAGATCCAGGTTTACCCCGGTCGAAGGATGTTCACCTAAAAAAAACGACTAAGTCGGAAGGTAAAAATCTCCACCGAGGAATCCAGCATCGCGTATCCGGACAAGGGCTCCAGGAGGTCGGATTCGACTGGCAGGTTCGTCCCGCTGAAGAAAAATCTTCAAAATAAAGACTAAGTCAGAAGGTAACTTTTTGACCGAGGCCTCCCGCGACCTGTAGCAGAGCAGGGCTCCATCGCGGTCGGCCTGAAAGTTTGACTTTGTCCCGGTCCTGGTGCAACCAGATGACCCGATTGGCGCTTTTTGTTTCTAAGCGCTAGAAAAAGTAATAATTCTTTAAAAATTCATATCTCCGGTTCCCTTTATCCGATTTTATTCGTTTTTGTGTCATTTTAAAGATAAAAATATAAACTATTTTTATCAATTGGTTTTGGATTTTTAAACTGTTTCCTGTGTTTTATTTAATTACTGTTTTGTGATATTTGAATGCTTTACACTCTGTCTCCTAAGTTAAGCCTTGACGCTCGTTGCCAAGCTACCAAGGGTTGAGCTGGGATTAATTTACTGAGACCTAACTGTACCTAGGTGGAGGTTAGTGGCTTGTTGCTAGGTGTAGGTACCTACCTGCCCTTACCAATAACCCATTTTCCAACAAAAAGGAAGTGAAGTCGGTATTCATGAAATATCATTGGTATACGGTCAGTACATTAAACCTTACTTTAGCATTGCCACACTGCCACACAATGCATTTCAGCTTTAGAACATCTGCTGTCCTTGCTGGGCATAGTGGCGTGTGCCTGTTGTCTTAGCTACTTGGGAGGCTGAAGCTAGGGGATTGCTTGAGCTCAGGGGTTCTGGGCTGCACTCAGCTGTGTTGATCAGGTGTCCATGCTAAGTTGGGCATCAATATGGTGTTCTGGAGGGAGCTCTAGAATTCCAGGTTGTTTAATGAGAGGTGCACCGACCAAGGCTGGAAACAGAGCAGGCCAAAGCTTCTGTGTCCATCAATAGTAGGACAGCACATGTGAGCAGTAGGTGTTGAACAGCCTGAGCAAAACAGTGAGACCTAGCCTTTCCTTTTTTACTTAAAAAGGTAGACGTTTACAAGATGGTTATAGCTTACTTTGCCTAAACCAAGACTCTGTTTTCCTTTAAATACAGGAAATATGAGGAACAGATGAACTCAGCCAAACAGGCTAGAATAGCAGTTAATTCTACAGAATGGAGACATAGAGCAATGACAAATTGCAGAAGGAGACAAATGAAATCTATTCTCGGCGTAGAAAAATGGTTGTGTGATTTCTAGCAAAGATGAATAAAAGGCATTTTTCCTATTCCAGAGCCTGTAGGATTAAACAGGTGTGTCAAGTAAAAAGTAGCCTTAGAAGCTAAATTTAGAAATATGCTTCTTAGCCCTTCTGCTGGTTTTGCACTTCCAGTTCTTATTTATTTTCTGATTAGCCTTCATTCACACCCATTTATGAAAGAAAAGAAGAAATTGCAGGGTTGTTCGCTGTTCTTGTGAAACATGCAACAAGTGAGATTTGTGTAAGTCCGCAGACTGCGGAGCTACTGGACTTCCACTGCCTAACTATTCCTGACTCAGTACTGTTACATTTTCACTACTCTTTAAGAATCTCAGCTTAAAGGAGTTGGGTGACAGACAGTCGAGATCACCCATATGGAAATGTCTATATCATTACTGAATGTATTCAATTGGGCACAGTATACAATCAATCATATAGTTATTTAAGTAAAGGTATGCAAGACTGATGAGATAACTTTCCTAGTCAGGGAAACACATTAACTGGAAAGTGAAGGTAGGCCCAAGATAGCTCATCAATATACAACACGGCATTAGTAGCTGATTTTGAGCTGCGAGAGGATGGAGGAATCCAACTTGCGCTCAATAACGATTTCCAAGTGTGCACTAGCCCTTCACCACCACCTCTAAAGCAAACGTGTAAATTCATCCCTTTGTAGGAACGGGCCTTGTTTCACCTTCTAAAGTTGAACTTACATAGGGCTTATTGGCCAGAAGATGTGCAAATGTTGCAGCTGTTGAGGCTAGAAACAAGAATGACTCTCTTTTATTCTTTATAAAAGCTCTTGTAGCCCAGCCATTCCGAACGTCTATATAAGTTCCACTGTTACAGGCGTCATCCATCATTTTCACTCTTACTTTTCTCAATATTGGCTGGTTTGGCAGAACAAGAAGGGACGGCTTCAGGAGAGCTCGAATTGAACCTAGAAGCTTCTGCAGAGAGTTACAGGAAAAAAAGAGACACCCAGCCCTTTGATGGCTCTTCTCTTTGTCTCTTTCCCCTCTGTCCATGTGCGTACCTCTCACTCTCTAAATCCCATAATTTATATTGTATTCACTTCCCTCTTCCCAATCTTCCTGATTCTACTTGTTCACTCTCTCAACTCAGTTCAACCCTCTTCTTTTCTTTAAAAAAACATCTTATCTTTTATTAAAGGACGTCCCTATTTTCACACTGCTTTTTGATATGACATTCTTTCACTTTCTATAAAAGGAAGTGAAGTCGGTATTCATGAAATATCATTGGTATACTGTCAGTACATTAAACCTTACTTTAGCATTGCCACACTTAGGCAATGCATTTCAGCTTTAGAACTTCTGCTGTTCCTGCCAGGCATAGTGGCGTGTGCCTGTTGTCCTAGCTACTTGGGAGGTGAGGCTAGTGGATTGCTTGAGCTCAGGGGTTCTGGGCTGCACTCAGGTGTCTATGCTAAGTTGGGCATCAATATGGTGTTCTGGAGGGAGCTCTACATTTCCAGGTTGTTTTATGAGAGGTGCACCGACCAAGGCTGGAAACAGAGCAGGCCAAAGCTTCTGTGTCCATAAGTAGTAGGACAGCAACTGTGAGCTGTAGGTGTTGAACAGACTGAGCAAAACAGTGAGACCTAGCCTTTCCTTTTTTACTTAAAAAGGTAGACGTTTACAAGATGGTTATAGCTTACTTTGCCTAAACCAAGACTCTGTTTTCCTTTAAATACAGGAATACGAGGAACAGATGAACTCGGCCAAACAGGCTAGAATAGCAGTCAATTCTACAGGATGGAGACATAGGGCAATGACAAATTGCAGAAGGAGACAAATGAAAACTATTCTCGGCGTAGAAAAATGGTTGTGTGATTTCTAGCAAAGATGAATAAAAGGCATTTTTCCTATTCCAGAGCCTGTAGGATTAAACAGGTGTGTCAAGTAAAAAGTAGCCTTAGAAGCTCAATTTAGAAATATGCTTCTTAGCCCTTCTGCTGGTTTTGCACTTCCAGTTCTTATTTATTTTCTGATTAGCCTTCATTCACACCCATTTATGAAAGAAAAGAAGAAATTGCAGGGTTGTTCGCTGTTCTTGTGAAATATGCAACAAGTGAGATCTGTGTAAGTCCGCAGACTGCGGAGCTACTGGACTTCCACTGCCTAACTATTCCTGACTCAGTACTGTTACATTTTCACTATCTTTAAGAATCCCAGCTTAAAGGAGTTGGGTGACAGACAGTCGAGATCACCCATATGGAAATGTCTATATCATTACTGAATGTATTCAATTGGGAACAGTATACAATCAATCATATAGTTATTTAAGTAAAGGTATGCAAGACTGATGAGATCACTTTCCTAGTCAGGGAAACACATTAACTGGAAAGTGAAGGTAGGCCCAAGATAGCTCATCAATATACAACACGGCATTAGTAGCTGATTTTGAGCTGCGAGAGGATGGAGGAATCCAACTTGCGCTCAATAACGATTTCCAAGTGTGCACTAGCCCTTGACCACCACCTCTAATGCAAACATGTAAATTCATCCCTTTGTAGGAACGGGCCTTGTTTCACCTTCTAAAGTTGAACTTACATAGGGCTTATTGGCCAGAAGAAGTGCAACTGTTGCAGCTGTTGAGGCTAGAAACAAGAATGACTCTCTTTTATTCTTTATAAAAGCTCTTGTAGCCCAGCCTTTCCGAACGTCTATATAAGTTCCACTGTTACAGGCGTCATCCATCATTTTCACTCTTACTTTTCTCAATATTGGCTGGTTTGGCAGAACAAGAAGGGACGGCTTCAGGAGAGCTCGAATTGAACCTAGAAGCTTCTGCAGAGAGTTACGGGAAAAAAAGAAACACCCAGCCCTTTGATGGCTCTTCTCTCTGTCTCTTTGCCCTCTGTCCATCTGCGTACCTCTCACTCTCTAAATCCTATAATTTATATTGTATTCACTTCCCTCTTCCCAATCTTCCTGACTCTATTTGTTCACTCTCTCAACTCAGTTCAACCCTCTTCTTTTCTTTAAAAAAATTTTTTATCTTTTATTAAAGGACGTCCCTATTTTTACACTGCTTTTTGATATGACATTCTTTCACTTTCTATAAAAAGAAGTGAAGTCGGTATTCATGAAATATCATTGGTATACTGTCAGTACATTAAACCTTACTTTAGCATTGCCACACTTAAGCAATGCATTTCAGCTTCAGAACGTCTGCTGTTCTTGCTGGGCATAGTGGCGTGTGCCTGTTGTCTTAGCTACTTGGGAGGCTGAGGCTAGTGGATTGCTCGAGCTCAGGGGTTCTGGGCTGCACTCAGCTGTGTTGATCAGGTGTCCATACTAAGTTAGGCATCAATATGGTCTTCTGGAGGGAGCTCTAGAATTCCAGGTTGGTTAATGAGAGGTGCACCGACCAAGGATGGAAACAGAGCAGGCCAAAGATTTTGTGTCTATCAGTAGTAGGACAGCACCTGTGAGCAGTAGGTGTTAAACATCCTGAGCAAAACAGTAAGACCTAGCCTTTCCTTTTTTACTTAAAAAGGTAGACGTTTACAAGATGGTTATAGCTTACTTTGCCTAAACCAAGACTCTGTTTTCCTTTAAATACAGGAAATATGAGGAACAGATGAAATCGGCCAAACAGGCTAGAATAGCAGTCAATTCGACAGGATGGAGACCTAGGGCAATGACAAATTGCAGAAGGAGACAAATGAAAACTATTCTCGGCGTAGAAAAATGGTTGTGTGATTTCTAGCAAAGATGAATAAAAGGCATTTTTCCTATTCCAGAGCCTGTAGGATTAAACAGGTGTATCAAGTAAAAAGTAGCCTTAGAAGCTAAATTCAGAAATATGCTTCTTAGCCCTTCTGCTGGTTTTGCACTTCCAGTTCTAATTTATTTTCTGATTAGCCTTCATTCACACCCATTTATGAAAGAAAAGAAGAAATTGCAGGGTTGTTCGCTGTTCTTGTGAAACATGCAACAAGTGAGATCTGTGTAAGTCCGCAGACTGCGGAGCTACTGGACTTCCACTGCCTAACTATTGCTGACTCAGTACTGTTACATTTTCACTATCTTTAAGAATCTCAGCTTAAAGGAGTTGGGTGACAGACAGTCGAGATCACCCATATGGAAATGTCTATATCATTACTGAATGTATTTAATTGGGCACTGTATAAAATCAATCATATATTTATTTAAGTAAAGGTATGCAAGACTGATGAGATCACTTTCCTAGTCAGGGAAACACATTACCTGGAAAGTGCAGGTAGACCCAAGATAGCTCATCAATATACAACACGGCATTAGTAGCTGATTTTGAGCTGCAAGAGGATGGAGGAATCCAATTTGCGCTCAATAACGATTTCCAAGTGTGCACTAGCCCTTGACCACCACCTCTAATGCAAACGTGTAAATTCATCCCTTTGTAGGAACGGGCCTTGTTTCACCTGCTAAAGCTGAACTTACATAGGGCTTATTGGCCAGAAGATGTGCAACTGTTGCAGCTGTTGAGGCTAGAAACAAGAATGACTCTCTTTTATTCTTTATAAAAGCTCTTGTAGCCCAGCCTTTCCGAACGTCTATATAAGTTCCACTGTTACAGGCGTCATCCATCATTTTCACTCTTACATTTCTCAAAATTGGCTGGTTTGGCAGAACAAGAAGGGACGGCTTCAGGAGAGCTCAAATTGAACCTAGAAGCTTCTGCAGAGAGTTACAGGAAAAAAAGAGACACCCAGCCCTTTGATGGCTCTTCTCTCTGTCTCTTTCCCCTCTGTCCATCTGCGTACCTCTCACTCTCTAAATCCTATAATTTATATTGTATTCACTTCCCTCTACCCAATCTTCCTGACTCTACTTGTTCACTCTCTCAACTCAGTTCAACCCTCTTCTTTTCTTTAAAAAAAACATCTTATCTTTTATTAAAGGACGTCCCTATTTTCACACTGCTTTTTGGTATGACATTCTTTCACTTTCTATAAAAGGAAGTGAAGTCGGTATTCATGAAATATCATTGGTATACTGTCAGTACATTAAACCTTACTTTAGCATTGCCACACTTAGGCAATGCATTTCAGCTTTAGAACGTCTGCTGTCCTCGCCGGGCATAGTGGCGTGTGCCTGTTATCCTAGCTACTTGGGAGGCTGAGGCTAGTGGATTGCTTGAGCTCAGGGTTTCTGGGCTGCACTCAGCTGTGTTGATGAGGTGTCCATGCTAAGTTGGGCATCAATATGGTGTTCTGGAGGGAGCTCTAAAATTCCAGGTTGTTTAATGAGAGGTGCACCGACCAAGGCTGGAAACAGAGCAGGCCAAATCTTCCGTGTCCATCAGTAGTAGGACAGCACCTGTGAGCAGTAGGTGTTGAACAGCCTGAGCAAAACAGTAAGACCTACCCTTTCCTTTTTTACTTAAAAAGGTAGACGTTTACAAGATGGTTATAGCTTACTTTGCCTAAACCAAGACTCTGTTTTCCTTTAAATACAGGAAATATGAGGAACAGATGAACTCGGCCAAACAGGCTAGAATAGCAGTCAATTCTACAGGATGGAGACATAGGGCAATATCAAATTGCAGAAGGGGACAAATGAAAACTATTCTCGGCGAAGAAAAATGGTTGTGTGATTTCTACCAAAGATGAATAAAAGGCATTTTTCCTATTCCAGAGCCTGTAGGATTAAACAGGTGTGTCAAGTAAAAAGTAGCCTTAGAAGCTAAATTTAGAAATATGCTTCTTAGCCCTTCTGCTGGTTTTGCACTTCCAGTTCTAATTTATTTTCTGATTAGCCTTCATTCACACCCATTTATGAAAGAAAAGAAGAAATTGCAGGGTTGTTCGCTGTTCTTGTGAAACATGCAATAAGTGAGATCTGTGTAAGTCCGCAGACTGCGGACCTACTGGACTTCCACTGCCTAACTATTCCTGACTCAGTACTGTTACATTTTCACTATCTTTAAGAATCTCAGCTTAAAGGAGATGGGTGACAGACAGTCGAGATCACCCATATGGAAATGTCTATATCATTACTGAATGTATTCAATTGGGCACAGTATATAATCAATCATATAGTTATTTAAGTAAAGGTATGCAAGACTGATGAGATCACTTTCCTAGTCAGGGAAACACATTAACTGGAAGTTGCAGGTAGGCCCAAGATAGCTCATCAATATACAACACGGCATTAGTAGCTGATTTTGAGCTGCGAGAGGATGGAGGAATCCAACTTGCGCTCAATAACGATTTCCAAGTGTGCACTAGCCCTTGACCACCACCTCTAATGCAAACGTGTAAATTCATCCCTTTGTAAGAACGGGCATTGTTTCACCTGCTAAAGCTGAACTTACATAGGGCTTATTGGCCAGAAGATGTGCAACTGTTGCAGCTGTTGAGGCTAGCAACAAGAATGACTCTCTTTTATTCTTTATAAAAGCTCTTGTAGCCCAGCCTTTCCGAACGTCTATATAAGTTCCACTGTTACAGGCGTCATCCATCATTTTCACTCTTACTTTTCTCAATATTGGCTGGTTTGGCAGAACAAGAAGGGACGGCTTCAGGAGAGCTCGAATTGAACCTAGAAGCTTTTGCACAGAGTTACAGGAAAAAAAGAGACACCCAGCCCTTTGATGGCTCTTCTCTCTGTCTCTTTCCCCTCTGTCCATCTGCGTACCTCTAACTCTCTAAATCCTATAATTTATATTGTATTCACTTCCCTCTTCCCAATCTTCCTGTCTCTACTTGTTCACTCTCTCAACTCAGTTCAACCCTCTTCTTTTCTTTAAAAAAAACATCTTATCTTTTATTAAAGGACGTCCCTATTTTCACACTGCTTTTTGGTATGACATTCTTTCACTTTCTATAAAAGGAAGTGAAGTCGGTATTCATGAAATATCATTGGTATACTGTCAGTACATTAAACCTTACTTTAGCATTGCCACACTTAGGCAATGCATTTCAGCTTTAGAACGTCTGTTGTTCTTGCCGGGCATAGTGGCGTGTGCCTGTTGTCCTAGCTACTTGGGAGGCTGAGGCTAGTGGATTGTTCAAGCTCAGGGGTTTTGGGCTGCACTCAGCTGTGTTGATCAGGTGTCCATGTTAAGTTGGGCATCAATATGGTGTTCTGGAGGGAGCTCTAGAATTCCAGGTTGTTTAATGAGAGGTGCACCGACCAAGGTTGGAAACAGAGCAGGCCAAAGCTTCCATGTCCATCAGTAGTAGGACAGCACCTGTGAGCAGTAGGTGTTGAACAGCCTGAGCAAAACAGTGAGACCTAGCCTTTCCTTTTTTACTTAAAAAGGTAGACGTTTACAAGATGGTTATAGCTTACTTTGCCTAAACCAAGACTCTGTTTTCCTTTAAATACAGGAAATATGAGGAACAGATGAACTCGGCCAAAGAGGCTAGAATAGCAGTCAATTCTACAGGATGGAGACATAGGGCAATATCAAATTGCAGAAGGGGACAAATGAAAACTATTCTCGGCGTAGAAAAATGGTTGTGTGATTTCTAGCAAAGATGAATAAAAGGCATTTTTCCTATTCGAGAGCCTGTAGGATTAAACAGGTGTGTCAAGTAAAAAGTAGCCTTAGAAGCTAAATTTAGAAATATGCTTCTTAGCCCTTCTGCTGGTTTTCCACTTCCAGTTCTAATTTATTTTCTGATTAGCCTTCATTCACACCCATTTATGAAAGAAAAGAAGAAATTGCAGGGTTGTTCGTTGTTCTTGTGAAACATGCAACAAGTGAGATCTGTGTAAGTCCGCAGACTGCGGACCTACTGGACTTCCACTGCCTAACTATTCCTGACTCAGTATTGTTACATTTTCACTATCTTTAAGAATCTCAGCTTAAAGGAGTTGGGTGACAGACAGTCGAGATCACCCATATGGAAATGTCTATATCATTACTGAATGTATTCAATTGGGCACAGTATACAATCAATCATATAGTTATTTAAGTAAAGGTATGCAAGACTGATAAGATCACTTTCCTAGTCAGGTAAACACATTAACTGGAAGGTGCAGGTAGGCCCAAGATAGCTCATCAATATACAACACGGCATTAGTAGCTGATTTTGAGCTGCGAGAGGATGGAGGAATCCAACTTGCGCTCAATAACGATTTCCAAGTATGCACTAGCCCTTGACCACCACCTCTAATGCAAACGTGTAAATTCATCCCTTTGTAGGAACGGGCATTGTTTCACCTGCTAAAGCTGAACTTACATAGGGCTTATTGGCCAGAAGATGTGCAACTGCTGCAGCTGTTGAGGCTAGAAACAAGAATGACACTCTTTTATTCTTTATAAAAGCTCTTGTAGCCCAGCCTTTCCGAACGTATATATAAGTTCCACTGTTACAGGCGTCATCCATCATTTTAACTATTACTTTTCTCAATATTGGCTGGTTTGGCAGAACAAGAAGGGACGGCTTGAGAAGAGCTCGAATTGAACCTAGAAGCTTCTGCACAGAGTTACAGGATAAAAAGAGACACCCAGCCCTTTGATGGCTCTTCTCTCTGTCTCTTTCCCCTCTGTCCATCTGCGTACCTCTCACTCTCTAAATCCTATAATTTATATTGTATTCACTTCCCTCTTCCCAATCTTCCTGTCTCTACTTGTTCACTCTCTCAACTCAGTTCAACCCTCTTCTTTTCTTTAAAAAAAACATCTTATCTTTTATTAAAGGACGTCCCTATTTTCACACTGCTTTTTGATATGACATTCTTTCACTTTCTATAAAAGGAAGTGAAGTCGGTATTCATGACATATCATTGGTATACTGTCAGTACATTAAACCTTACTTTAGCATTGCCACACTTAGGCAATGCATTTCAGCTTTAGAACGTCTGCTGTTTTTGCTGGGCATAGTGGCGTGTGCCTGTTGTCCTAGCTACTTGGAATGCTGAGGCTAGTGTATTGCTCGAGCTCAGGGGTTCTGGGCTTCACTCAGCTGTGTTGATCACGTGTCCATGCTAAGTTGGGCATCAATATGGTGTTCTGGAGGGAGCTCTAGAATTCCAGGTTGTTTAATGAGAGGTGCACCGACCAAGGCTGGAAACAGAGCAGGCCAAAGCTTCTATGTCCATCAGTAGTAGGACAGCACCTGTGAGCAATAGGTGTTAAACAGCCTGAGCAAAACAGTAAGACCTAGCCTTTCCTTTTTTACTTAAAAAGGTAGACGTTTACAAGATGGTTATAGCTTACTTTGCCTAAACCAAGACTCTGTTTTCCTTTAAATACAGGAAATATGAGGAACAGATGAACTCGGCCATACAGGCTAGAATAGCAGTCAATACTACAGGATGGAGACATAGGGCAATGACAAATTGCAGAAGGAGACAAATGAAAACTATTCTCGGCGTAGAAAAATGGTTGTGTGATTTCTAGCAAAGATGAATAAAAGGCATTTTTCCTATTCCAGAGCCTGTAGGATTAAACAGGTGTGTCAAGTAAAAAGTAGCCTTAGAAGCTAAATTTAGAAATATGCTTCTTAGCCCTTCTGCTGGTTTTGCACTTCCAGTTCTAATTTATTTTCTGATTAGCCTTCATTCACACCCATTTATGAAAGAAAAGAAGAAATTGCAGGGTTGTTCGCTGTTCTTCTGAAACATGCAACAAGTGAGATCTGTGTAAGTCCGCAGACTGCGGAGCTACTAGACTTCCACTGCCTAACTATTCCTGACTCAGTACTGTTACATTTTCACTATCTTTAAGAAATTCAGCTTAAAGGAGTTGGGTGACAGACAGTCGAGATCACCCATATGGAAATGTCTATATCATTACTGAATGTATTTAAATGGGCACAGTATACAATCAATCATATAGTTATTTAAGTAAAGGTATGCAAGACTGATGAGATCACTTTCCTAGTCAGGGAAACACATTAACTGGAAGGTGCAAGTAGGCCCAAGATAGCTCATCAATATTTAACACGGCATTAGTAGCTGATTTTGAGCTGCGAGAGGATGGAGGAATCCAACTTGCGCTCAATAACGATTTCCAAGTGTGCACTAGCCCTTGACCACCACCTCTAATGCAAACGTGTAAATTCATCCCTTTGTAGGAACAGGCATTGTTTCACCTGCTAAAGCTGAACTTACATAGGGCTTATTGGCCAGAAGATGTGCAACTGTTGCAGCTGTTGAGGTTAGAAACAAGAATGACTCTATTTTATTCTTTATAAAAGCTCTCGTAGCCCAGCCTTTCCGAACGTCTATATAAGTTCCACTGTTATAGGCGTCATCCATCATTTTCACTATTACTTTTCTCAATATTGGCTGGTTTGGCAGAACAAGAAGGGACGGCTTCAGAAGAGCTCGAATTGAACCTAGAAGCTTCTGCACAGAGTTACAGGAAAAAAAGAGACACCCAGCCCTTTGATGGATCTTCTCTCTGTCTCTTTCCCCTCTGTCCATCTGCGTACCTCTCACTCTCTAAATCCTATAATTTATATTGTATTCCCTCTTCCCAATCTTCCTGTCTCTACTTGTTCACTCTCTCAACTCAGTTCAACCCTCTTCTTTTCTTTAAAAAAATCATCTTATCTTTTATTAAAGGACATCCCTATTTTCACACTGCTTTTTGATATGACATTCTTTCACTTTCTATAAAAGGAAGTGAAGTCGGTATTCATGAAATATCATTGGTATACTGTCAGTACATTAAACCTTACTTTAGCATTGCCACACTTAGGCAATGCATTTCAGCTTTAGAACGTCTGCTGTTCTTGCTGGGCATAGTGGCGTATGCCTGTTGTCCTAGTTACTTGGGAGGCTGAGGCTAGTGGATTGCTCGAGCTCAGGGGTTCTGGGCTGCACTCAGCTGTGTTAATCAGGTGTCCATGCTAAGTTGGGCATCAATATGGTGTCCTGGAGGGAGCTCTAGAATTCCAGGTTGGTTAATGAGAGGTGCACTGACCAAGGCTGGAAACAGAGCAGGCCAAAGCATTCATGTCCGTCAGTAGTAGGACAGCACCTGTGAGCAGTAAGTGTTGAACAGCCTGAGCAAAACAGTAAGACCTAGCCTTTCCTTTTTTACTTAAAAAGGTAGACGTTTACAAGATGGTTATAGCTTACTTTGCCTAAACCAAGACTCTGTTTTCCTATAAATACAGGAAATATGAGGAACAGATGAACTCGGCCAAACAGGCTAGAATAGCAGTCAATTCTACAGGATGGAGACATAGGGCAATGACAAATTGCAGAAGGGGACAAATGAAAACTATTCTCGGCGTAGAAAAATGGTTGTGTGATTTCTAGCAAAGATGAATAAAAGGCATTTTTCCTATTCCAGAGCCTGTAGGATTAAACAGGTGTGTCAAGTAAAAAGTAGCCTTAGAAGCTAAATTTAGAAATATGCTTCTTAGCCCTTCTGCTGGTTTTGCACTTCCAGTTCTAATTTATTTTCTGATTAGCCTTCATTCACACCCATTTATGAAAGAAAAGAAGAAATTGCAGGGTTGTTCGCTGTTCTTGTGAAACATGCAACAAGTGAGATCTGTGTAAGTCCGCAGACTGCGGACCTACTGGACTTCCACTGCCTAACTATTCCTGACTCAGTACTGTTACATTTTCACTATCTTTAAGAATCTCAGCTTAAAGGAGTTGGGTGACAGACAGTCCAGATCACCCATATGGAAATGTCTATATCATTACTGAATGTATTCAATTGGGCACAGTATACAATCAATCATATAGTTATTTAAGTAAAGGTATGCAAGACTGATGAGATCACTTTCCTAGTCAGGGAAACACATTAACTGGAAGGTGCAGGTAGGCCCAAGATAGCTCATCAATATACAACACGGCATTAGTAGCTGATTTTGAGCTGCGAGAGGATGGAGGAATCCAACTTCCGCTCAATAACGATTTCCAAGTGTGCACTAGCCCTTGACCACCACCTCTAATGCAAACGTGTAAATTCATCCCTTTGTAGGCACGGGCATTGTTTCACCTGCTAAAGCTGAACTTACATAGGGCTTATTGGCCAGAAGATGTGCAACTGTTGCAGCTGTTGAGGCTAGAAACAAGAATGACTCTCTTTTATTCTTTATAAAAGCTCTTGTAGCCCAGCCTTTCCGAACGTCTATATAAGTTCCACTGTTACAGGCGTCATCCATCATTTTCACTCTTACTTTTCTCAAAATTGGCTGGTTTGGGAGAACAAGAAGGGACGGCTTCAGGAGAGCTCAAATTGAACATAGAAGCTTCTGCAGATAGTTACAGGAAAAAAAGAGACAACCAGCCCTTTGATGGCTCTTCTCTCTTTCTCTTTCCCCTCTGTCCATCTGCGTAACTCTCACTCTCTAAATCCTATAATTTATATTGTATTCACTTCCCTCTTCCCAATCTTCCTCACTCTACTTCTTCACTCTCTCAACTCAGTTCAACCCTCTTCTTTTCTTTAAAAAAAACATCTTATCTTTTATTAAAGGACGTCCCTATTTTCACACTGCTTTTTGATATGACATTCTTTCACTTTCTATAAAAGGAAGTGAAGTTGGTATTCATGACATATCAATGGTATACTGTCAGTACATTAAACCTTACTTTAGCATTACCACACTTATGCAATGCATTTCAGCTTTAGAACGACTGCTGTTCTTGCTGGGCATAATGGCGTGTGCCTGTTGTCCTAGCTACTTGGAATGATGAGGCTAGTGTATTGCTCGAGCTCAGGGGTTCTGGGCTTCACTCAGCTGTGTTGATCAGGTGTCCATGCTAAGTTGGGCATCAATATGGTGTTCTGGAGGGAGCTCTAGAATTCCAAGTTGTTTAATGAGAGGTGCACCGACCAAGGCTGGAAACAGAGCAGGCCAAATCTTCTATGTCCATCAGTAGTAGGACAGCACTGTGAGCAATAGGTGTTGAACAGCCTGAGCAAAACAGTAAGACCTAGCCTTTCCTTTTTTACTTAAAAAGGTAGACGTTTACAAGATGGTTATAGCTTACTTTGCCTAAAACAAGACTCTGTTTTCCTTTAAATACAGGAAATATGAGGAACAGATGAACTCGGCCAAACAGGCTAGAATAGCAGTCAATTCTACAGGATGGAGACATAGGGCAATGACAAATTGCAGAAGGAGACAAATGAAAACTATTCTCGGCGTAGAAAAATGGTTGTGTGATTTCTAGCAAAGATGAATAAAAGGCATTTTTCCTATTCCAGAGCCTGTAGGATTAAACAGGTGTGTCAAGTAAAAAGTAGCCTTAGAAGCTAAATTTCGAAATATGCTTCTTAGCCCTTCTGCTGGTTTTGCACTTCCAGTTCTAATTTATTTTCTGATTAGCCTTCATTCACACCCATTTATGAAAGAAAAGAAGAAATTGCAGGGTTGTTCGCAGTTCTTCTGAAACATGCAACAAGTGAGATCTGTGTAAGTCCGCTGACTGCGGACCTACTGGACTTCCACTGCCTAACTATTCCTGACTCAGTACTGTTACATTTTCACTATCTTTAAGAATCTCAGCTTAAAGGAGTTGGGTGACAGACAGTCCAGATCACCCATATGGAAATGTCTATATCATTACTGAATGTATTCAATTGGGCACAGTATACAATCAATCATATAGTTATTTAAGTAAAGGTATGCAAGACTGATGAGATCACTTTCCTAGTCAGGGAAACACATTAACTGGAAGGTGCAGGTAGGCCCAAGATAGCTCATCAATATACAACACGGCATTAGTAGCTGATTTTGAGCTGCGAGAGGATGGAGGAATCTAACTTGCGCTCAATAACGATTTCCAAGTGTGCACTAGCCCTTGACCACCACCTCTAATGCAAACGTGTAAATTCATCCCTTTGTAGGAACGGGCATTGTTTCACCTGCTAAAGCTGAACTTACATAGGGCTTATTGGCCAGAAGATGTGCAACTGTTGCAGCTGTTGAGGCTAGAAACAAGAATGACTCTCTTTTATTCTTTATAAAAGCTCTTGTAGCCCAGCCTTTCCGAACGTCTATATAAGTTCCACTGTTACAGGCGTCATCCATCATTTTCACTCTTACTTTTCTCAAAATTGGCTGGTTTGTCAGAACAAGAAGGGACGGCTTCAGGAGAGCTCGAATTGAACCTAGAAGCTTCTGCAGAGAGTTACAGGAAAAAAAGAGACACCCAGCCCTTTGATGGCTCTTCTCTCTGTCTCTTTCCCCTCTGTCCATCTGCGTACCTCTCACTCTCTAAATCCTATAATTTATATTGTATTCACTTCCCTCTTCCCAATCTTCCTGTCTCTACTTGTTCACTCTCTCAACTCAGTTCAACCCTCTTCTTTTCTTTTAAAAAAACATCTTATCTTTTATTAAAGGACGTCCCTATTTTTACACTGCGTTTTTATATGACATTCTTTCACTTTCTATAAAAGGAAGTGAAGTCGGTATTCATGAAATATCATTGGTATACTGTCAGTACATTAAACCTTACTTTAGCATTGCCACACTTAGGCAATGCCTTTCAGCTTTAGAACGTCTGCTGTTCTTGCCAGGCATAGTGGCGTATGCCTGTTGTCCTAGTTACTTGGGAGGCTGAGGCTAGTGGATTGCTCGAGCTCAGGGGTTCTGGGTTGTACTCAGCTGTGTTAATCAGGTGTCCATGCTAAGTTGGGCATCAATATGGTGTCCTGGAGGGAGCTTTAGAATTCCAGGTTGGTTAATGAGAGGTGCACCAACCAAGGCTGGAAACAGAGCAGGCCAAAGCTTTCATATCCGTCAGTAGTAGGACAGCACCTGTGAGCAGTAGGTGTTGAACAGCCTGAGCAAAACAGTAAGACCTAGCCTTTCCTTTTTTACTTAAAAAGGTAGACGTTTACAAGATGGTTATAGCTTACTTTGCCTAAACCAAGACTCTGTTTTCCTATAAATACAGGAAATATGAGGAACAGATGAACTCGGCCAAACAGGCTAGAATAGCAGTCAATTCTACAGGATGGAGACATAGGGCAATGACAAATTGCAGAAGGGGACAAATGAAAACTATTCTTGGCGTAGAAAAATGGTTGTGTGATTTCTAGCAAAGATTAATAAAAGGCATTTTTCCTATTCCAGAGCCTGTAGGATTAAACAGGTGTGTCAAGTAAAAAGTAGCCTTAGAAGCTAAATTTAGAAATATGCTTCTTAGCCCTTCTGCTGGTTTTGCACTTCCAGTTCTAATTTATTTTCTGATTAGCCTTCATTCACACCCATTTATGAAAGAAAAGAAGAAATTGCAGGGTTGTTCGCTGTTCTTATGAAACATGCAACAAGTGAGATCTGTGTAAGTCTGCAGACTGCGGACCTACTGGACTTCCACTGCCTAACTATTCCTGACTCAGTACTGTTACATTTTCACTATCTTTAAGAATCTCAGCTTAAAGGAGTTGGGTGACAGACAGTCCAGATCACCCATATGGAAATGTCTATATCATTACTGAATGTATTCAATTGGGCACAGTATACAATCAATCATATAGTTATTTAACCCCTTCTGTGCCGCGGACGTAGTGGTTACGTCCTGCGGCACAGTGCTGCTGTGCCGAGGACGTAACCACTACGTCCTCGGCACACAGCCCAGAGGGAGCGCTCTCGCTCCCTCTGTGGGGTTCCCCCCCACCCCCCCAAGTCAGGGATGGAAGGGGAAGCCCTTCCCCTCCCACCCCCGACCCCCTCCAACCCCCCCTGTGACGTCAGCGCGCGAGCGCGCGCTGATTAGTCACAGGGTCTCCCCCATCGCGCTGGAAGCAGAGCTTCCAGCGCGATTGAAAAAGAAATGCTTTTGCATTTCTTTTTCAATCCCATGGGGGAGGCCCCGAGAGGCTTCAAAGGGAAGGAAATGTATTTCCTTCCCTTTGAAGTCTCTCACAGGTTTCAAAAGCCGGATTGCTTGCAATCCGGCTTTTGAAACCCCACTAGACACCAGGGATTTTTTTTTTTTTCTTGAAATTGGCAAAAGGGAGCGACCCCTTGGGCAAGGGTCGCTCCCAGGGGGGCATTTTTTTAGGAAGGCCTTTTCTGCCCCCCCTGGGGGCAGATTGGCCTATTATTAGGCCGATCTGCCCCCAGGGGGGGCAGAAACCTCTAGGCACCAGGGACCATTTTTTTTTTTTTTTGTGATGAATTCTTTTTTTTTAGGTGGGGAGCGATCCCTTAGGCAAGGGTCGCTCCCCTACGGGGCAATATATATTTAGGCCATTTCTGCATTGGCCTATTTTGATAAGGCCAATCTGCCCCCAAGGGGGGAAGAAACCATTAGACACCAGGGAGTTTGTTTTTGCGCGCGAATGTCACGCAACAAAGCGACCCCTTTGGCAAGGGTCGCTCCCAGGGGGGGCAATTTTTTGGGAAGGCCTTTTCTGCCCCCCCTGGGGGCAGATCGGCCTATTATTAGGCCGATCTGCCCCAGGGGGGGAAGAAACCTCTAGGCGCCAGGGCAATTTTTTTTTTTGTGTTTTTTTTTTTTTGTTCTTTTTTTTTTTTTAGAGATGGGGAGCGACCCATCAGGCAAGGGTCGCTCCCCTGGGGGGCAAATTGTATTTAGACCATTTCTGCCCCCCTGGGGGCAGATTGGCCGATTTTAGGTCCATCTGCCCCCAAGGGGGCAGAAACCACTAGGCACCGGGATTTGTTTTTTGGCGCCAATGTCACGCAGGGGGAGCGACCCCGTAGGCAAGGGTCGCTCCCGGGGGGGGGGGGTGGGGGGTCAAATTTATTTTAGGCCATTTCTGCCCCCCCGGGGGACAGATCGGCCTATTATTAGGCCGAACTGCCCCCGGGGGGGGGCAGAACACTCTAGGCGCCAGGGCAATTTTTTTTTTGTGTTTTTTTTTTTTGTTGTTTCTTTTTTTAGAGATGGGGAGCGACCCATCAGGCAAGGGTCGCTCCCCTGGGGGGGCAAATTGTATTTAGACCATTTCTGCCCCCCTGGGGGCAGATTGGCCAATTTTAGGTCAATCTGCCCCCTAGGGGGCAGAAACCACTAGGCACCGGGGATTTGTTTTTTGGCGCCAATGTCACGCAGGGGGAGCGACCCCGTAGGCAAGGGTCGCTCCCGGGGGGGGATGGGGGTTGGGGGGGCAAATTTATTTTAGGCCATTTCTGCCCCCCCGGGGGACAGATCGGCCTATTATTAGGCCGAACTGCCCCCGGGGGGGGGGGCAGAACACTCTAGGCGCCAGGGCAATTTTTTTTTTGTGTTTTTATTTTTTGTTGTTTCTTTTTTTAGAGATGGGGAGCGACCCATCAGGCAAGGGTCGCTCCCCTGGGGGGGCAAATTGTATTTAGACCATTTCTGCCCCCCTGGGGGCAGATTGGCCAATTTTAGGTCAATCTGCCCCCTAGGGGGCAGAAACCACTAGGCACCGGGGATTTGTTTTTTGGCGCCAATGTCACGCAGGGGGAGCGACCCCGTAGGCAAGGGTCGCTCCCGGGGGGGGGGGGGTGGGGGGGGCAAATTTATTTTAGGCCATTTCTGCCCCCCCGGGGGACAGATCGGCCTATTATTAGGCCGAACTGCCCCCCGGGGGGGGCAGAACACTCTAGGCACCAGGGCAAATTTTTTTTTGTGTGTTTTTTTTTTTGTTGTTTCTTTTTTTAGAGATGGGGAGCGACCCATCAGGCAAGGGTCGCTCCCCTGGGGGGGGCAAATTGTATTTAGACCATTTCTGCCGCCCTGGGGGCAGATTGGCCAATTTTAGGTCAATCTGCCCCCAAGGGGGCAGAAACCACTAGGCACCGGGGATTTGTTTTTTGGCGCCAATGTCACGCAGGGGGAGCGACCCCGTAGGCAAGGGTCGCTCCCGGGGGGGGATGGGGGTTGGGGGGGCAAATTTATTTTAGGCCATTTCTGCCCCCCCGGGGGACAGATCGGCCTATTATTAGGCCGAACTGCCCCCGGGGGGGGGGGCAGAACACTCTAGGCGCCAGGGCAATTTTTTTTTTGTGTTTTTATTTTTTGTTGTTTCTTTTTTTAGAGATGGGGAGCGACCCATCAGGCAAGGGTCGCTCCCCTGGGGGGGCAAATTGTATTTAGACCATTTCTGCCCCCCTGGGGGCAGATTGGCCAATTTTAGGTCAATCTGCCCCCTAGGGGGCAGAAACCACTAGGCACCGGGGATTTGTTTTTTGGCGCCAATGTCACGCAGGGGGAGCGACCCCGTAGGCAAGGGTCGCTCCCGGGGGGGGGGGGGGTGGGGGGGCAAATTTATTTTAGGCCATTTCTGCCCCCCCGGGGGACAGATCGGCCTATTATTAGGCCGAACTGCCCCCCGGGGGGGGCAGAACACTCTAGGCACCAGGGCAAATTTTTTTTTGTGTGTTTTTTTTTTTGTTGTTTCTTTTTTTAGAGATGGGGAGCGACCCATCAGGCAAGGGTCGCTCCCCTGGGGGGGGCAAATTGTATTTAGACCATTTCTGCCGCCCTGGGGGCAGATTGGCCAATTTTAGGTCAATCTGCCCCCAAGGGGGCAGAAACCACTAGGCACCGGGGATTTGTTTTTTGGCGCCAATGTCACGCAGGGGGAGCGACCCCGTAGGCAAGGGTCGCTCCCGGGGGGGGATGGGGGTTGGGGGGGCAAATTTATTTTAGGCCATTTCTGCCCCCCCGGGGGACAGATCGGCCTATTATTAGGCCGAACTGCCCCCGGGGGGGGGGGGCAGAACACTCTAGGCGCCAGGGCAATTTTTTTTTTGTGTTTTTATTTTTTGTTGTTTCTTTTTTTAGAGATGGGGAGCGACCCATCAGGCAAGGGTCGCTCCCCTGGGGGGGGCAAATTGTATTTAGACCATTTCTGCCCCCCTGGGGGCAGATTGGCCAATTTTAGGTCAATCTGCCCCCAAGGGGGCAGAAACCACTAGGCACCGGGGATTTGTTTTTTAGCGCCAATGTCACGCAGGGGGAGCGACCCCGTAGGCAAGGGTCGCTCCCGGGGGGGGGGGGGGGGGGGGTTGGGGGGGCAAATTTATTTTAGGCCATTTCTGCCCCCCCGGGGGACAGATCGGCCTATTATTAGGCCGAACTGCCCCCCGGGGGGGGGCAGAACACTCTAGGCACCAGGGCAAATTTTTTTTTGTGTGGTTTTTTTTTTGTTGTTTCTTTTTTTGGAGATGGGGAGCGACCCATCAGGCAAGGGTCGCTCCCCTGGGGGGGCAAATTGTATTTAGACCATTTCTGCCCCCCTGGGGGCAGATTGGCCAATTTTAGGTCAATCTGCCCCCTAGGGGGCAGAAACCACTAGGCACCGGGGATTTGTTTTTTGGCGCCAATGTCACGCAGGGGGAGCGACCCCGTAAGCAAGGGTCGCTCCCGGGGGGGGGGGGGTGGAGGTTGGGGGGGCAAATTTATTTTAGGCCATTTCTGCCCCCCCGGGGGACAGATCGGCCTATTATTAGGCCGAACTGCCCCCCGGGGGGGCAGAACACTCTAGGCACCAGGGCAAATTTTTTTTTTGTGTGTTTTTTTTTTTGTTGTTTCTTTTTTTAGAGATGGGGAGTGACCCATCAGGCAAGGGTCGCTCCCCTGGGGGGGCAAATTGTATTTAGACCATTTCTGCCCCCCTGGGGGAAGATTGGCCAATTTTAGGTCAATCTGCCCCCAAGGGGGCAGAAACCACTAGGCACCGGGGATTTGTTTTTTGGCGCCAATGTCACGCAGGGGGAGCGACCCCGTAGGCAAGGGTCGCTCCCGGGGGGGGGATGGGGGTTGGGGGGGCAAATTAATTTTAGGCCATTTCTGCCCCCCCGGGGGACAGATCGGCCTATTATTAGGCCGAACTGGCCCCCGGGGGGGGGGCAGAACACTCTAGGCGCCAGGGCAGATTTTTTTTTTGTGTTTTTTTTTTTTGTTGTTTCTTTTTTTAGAGATGGGGAGCGACCCCATCAGGCAAGGGTCGCTCCCCTGGGGGCAAATTGTATTTAGACCATTTCTGCCCCCCTGGGGGCAGATTGGCCAATTTTAGGTCAATCTGCCCCCAAGGGGGCAGAAACCACTAGGCAACGGGGATTTGTTTTTTAGCGCCAATGTCACGCAGGGGGAGCGACCCCGTAGGCAAGGGTCGCTCCCGGGGGGGGGGGTGGGGGTTGGGGGGGCAAATTTATTTTAGGCCATTTCTGCCCCCCCGGGGGACAGATCGGCCTATTATTAGGCCGAACTGCCCCCCGGGGGGGCAGAACACTCTAGGCACCAGGGCAATTTTTTTTGTGTGTTTTTTTTTTTTTGTTGTTTCTTTTTTTTGGAGATGGGGAGCGACCCATCAGGCAAGGGTCGCTCCCCTGGGGGGGCAAATTGTATTTAGACCATTTCTGCCCCCCTGGGGGCAGATTGGCCAATTTTAGGTCAATCTGCCCCCCTAGGGGGCAGAAACCACTAGGCACCGGGGATTTGTTTTTTGGCGCCAATGTCACGCAGGGGGAGCGACCCCGTAGGCAAGGGTCGCTCCCGGGGGGGGGGGGGTGGAGGTTGGGGGGGCAAATTTATTTTAGGCCATTTCTGCCCCCCTGGGGGACAGATCGGCCTATTATTAGGCCGAACTGCCCCCGGGGGGGGGGGCAGAACACTCTAGGCGCCAGGGCAATTTTTTTTTTGTGTTTTTTTTTTTTGTTGTTTCTTTTTTTAGAGATGGGGAGCGACCCATCAGGCAAGGGTCGCTCCCCTGGGGGGCAAATTGTATTTAGACCATTTCTGCCCCCCTGGGGGCAGATTGGCCAATTTTAGGTCAATCTGCCCCCAAGGGGGCAGAAACCACTAGGCAACGGGGATTTGTTTTTTAGCGCCAATGTCACGCAGGGGGAGCGACCCCGTAGGCAAGGGTCGCTCCCGGGGGGGGGGGGTGGGGGTTGGGGGGGCAAATTTATTTTAGGCCATTTCTGCCCCCCCGGGGGACAGATCGGCCTATTATTAGGCCGAACTGCCCCCCGGGGGGGCAGAACACTCTAGGCACCAGGGCAATTTTTTTTTTGTGTGTTTTTTTTTTTGTTGTTTCTTTTTTTGGAGATGGGGAGCGACCCATCAGGCAAGGGTCGCTCCCCTGGGGGGGCAAATTGTATTTAGACCATTTCTGCCCCCCTGGGGGCAGATTGGCCAATTTTAGGTCAATCTGCCCCCTAGGGGGCAGAAACCACTAGGCACCGGGGATTTGTTTTTTGGCGCCAATGTCACGCAGGGGGAGCGACCCCGTAGGCAAGGGTCGCTCCCGGGGGGGGGGGGTGGAGGTTGGGGGGGCAAATTTATTTTAGGCCATTTCTGCCCCCCTGGGGGACAGATCGGCCTATTATTAGGCCGAACTGCCCCCGGGGGGGGGGGCAGAACACTCTAGGCGCCAGGGCAATTTTTTTTTTGTGTTTTTTTTTTTTGTTGTTTCTTTTTTTAGAGATGGGGAGCGACCCATCAGGCAAGGGTCGCTCCCCTGGGGGGGCAAATTGTATTTAGACCATTTCTGCCCCCCTGGGGGCAGATTGGCTAATTTTAGGTCAATCTGCCCCCAAGGGGGCAGAAACCACTAGGCACCGGGGATTTGTTTTTTAGCGCCAATGTCACGCAGGGGGAGCGACCCCGTAGGCAAGGGTCGCTCCCGGGGGGGGGGGGGGGGTTGGGGGGGCAAATTTATTTTAGGCCATTTCTGCCCCCCCGGGGGACAGATCGGCCTATTATTAGGCCGAACTGCCCCCGGGGGGGGGGGCAGAAACCTCTAGGCGCCAGGGGAATTTTTCTTTTTTTTCTTTTTTTTTTTTTTTTTAGAGATGGGGAGCGACCCATCAGGCAAAAGTCGCTCCCCTGGGGGACAAATTGTATTTAGGCCATTTCTGCCCCCCTTGGGGGCAGATTGGCTGAGTTTAGGTCAACCTGCCCCCAAGGGGGCAGAAACCACTAGGCACCGGGGATTTGTTTTTTGGTGCCAATGTCACGCAGGGGGAGCGACCCCGTAGGCAAGGGTCGCTCCCGGCGGGGGAGGGTGGGGGGGCAAATTTATTTTAGGGCATTTCTGCCCCCCCCCCCCCCCCCCCCGGGGCCGGCTGAGCTACAGGCCAAACACCACAGGTAGGCACCTTGCAAAAAACACCTCTGTTTTCTGTGAAAAAATATGTTGTGTCCACGTTGTGTTTTGGGCCATTTCCTTTTGTGGGCGCTAGGCCTACCCACAGAAGTGATGTACCATTTTTATCGAGAGACTTAGGGGAACGCTGGGTGGAAGGAAATTTGTGGCTCCTCTCAGATTCCAGAACTTTCTGTCACCGAAATGAGAGGAAAAAGTGTTTTTTGGGCCAAATTTTTATGTTTGCAAAGGATTCTGGGTAACATAACCTGGTCAGAGCCCCGCAAGTCACCCCATCTTGGATTCCCCTGGGTTTCTAGTTTTCAAAAATGCACTGGTTTGCTAGGTTTCCTCAGGTGTCGGCTGAGCTACAGGCCAAAATCCACAGGTAGGCACTGCTTTTTATAAAAAAATGTGATGTGTCCACGTTGTGTTTTGGGCCCTTTCCTTTCGTGGGCGCTAGTCCTACCCACACAAGTGAGGTATCATTTTTATCGGGAGACTTGGGGGAACGCTGGGTAGAAGGAAATTTGTGGCTCCTCTCAGATTCCAGAACTTTCTGCCACAGAAATGTGAGTAACATGTGTATTTTTAGCCAAATTTTGAGGTTTGCAAAGGATTCTGGGTAACAGAACCTGGTCCGAGCCCCGCAAGTCACCCCTCCTTGGATTCCCCTAGGTCTCTAGTTTTCAGAAATGCACAGGTTTGGTAGGTTTCCCTAGGTGCCGGCTGAGCTAGAGGCCAAAATCTACAGGTAGGCACTTCGCAAAAAACACCTCTGTTTTTTTCCAAAATTTAGGATGTGTCCACGTTGCGCTTTGGGGTGTTTCCTGTCGCCGGCGCTAGGCCTACCCACGCAAGTGAGGTATCATTTTTATCGGGAGACTTGGGGGAACGCTGGGTGGAAGGAAATTTGTAGCTCCTCTCAGATTCCAGAACTTTCTGCCACAGAAATGTGAGGGACATGTGTTTTTTTAGCCAAATTTTGAGGTTTGCAAAGGATTCTGGGTAACAGAACCTGGTCCGAGCCCCGCAAGTCACCCCTCCTTGGATTCCCCTAGGTCTCTAGTTTTCAGAAATGCACAGGTGTGGTAGGTTTCCCTAGGTGCCGGCTGAGCTAGAGGCCAAAATCTACAGGTAGGCACTTCGCAAAAAACACCTCTGTTTTTTTCCAAAATTTAGGATGTGTCCACGTTGCGCTGTGGGGTGTTTCCTGTCGCCGGCGCTAGGCCTACCCACGCAAGTGAGGTATCATTTTTATCGGGAGACTTGGGGGAACGCTGGGTAGAAGGAAATTTGTGGCTCCTCTCAGATTCCAGAACTTTCTGCCACAGAAATGTGAGTAACATGTGTATTTTTAGCCAAATTTTGAGGTTTGCAAAGGATTCTGGGTAACAGAACCTGGTCCGAGCCCCGCAAGTCACCCCTCCTTGGATTCCCCTAGGTCTCTAGTTTTCAGAAATGCACAGGTTTGGTAGGTTTCCCTAGGTGCCGGCTGAGCTAGAGGCCAAAATCTACAGGTAGGCACTTCGCAAAAAACACCTCTGTTTTTTTCCAAAATTTAGGATGTGTCCACGTTGCGCTGTGGGGTGTTTCCTGTCGCCGGCGCTAGGCCTACCCACGCAAGTGAGGTATCATTTTTATCGGGAGACTTGGGGGAACGCTGGGTAGAAGGAAATTTGTGGCTCCTCTCAGATTCCAGAACTTTCTGCCACAGAAATGTGAGTAACATGTGTATTTTTAGCCAAATTTTGAGGTTTGCAAAGGATTCTGGGTAACAGAACCTGGTCCGAGCCCCGCAAGTCACCCCTCCTTGGATTCCCCTAGGTCTCTAGTTTTCAGAAATGCACAGGTTTGGTAGGTTTCCCTAGGTGCCGGCTGAGCTAGAGGCCAAAATCTACAGGTAGGCACTTTGCAAAAAACACCTCTGTTTTTTTCCAAAATTTAGGATGTGTCCACGTTGCGCTGTGGGGTGTTTCCTGTCGCCGGCGCTAGGCCTACCCACGCAAGTGAGGTATCATTTTTATCGGGAGACTTGGGGGAACGCTGGGTAGAAGGAAATTTGTGGCTCCTCTCAGATTCCAGAACTTTCTGCCACAGAAATGTGAGGAACATGTGTATTTTTAGCCAAATTTTGAGGTTTGCAAAGGATTCTGGGTAACAGAACCTGGTCCGAGCCCCGCAAGTCACCCCTCCTTGGATTCCCCTAGGTCTCTAGTTTTCAGAAATGCACAGGTTTGGTAGGTTTCCCTAGGTGCCGGCTGAGCTAGAGGCCAAAATCTACAGGTAGGCACTTCGCAAAAAACACCTCTGTTTTTTTCCAAAATTTAGGATGTGTCCACGTTGCGCTGTGGGGTGTTTCCTGTCGCCGGCGCTAGGCCTACCCACGCAAGTGAGGTATCATTTTTATCGGGAGACTTGGGGGAACGCTGGGTAGAAGGAAATTTGTGGCTCCTCTCAGATTCCAGAACTTTCTGCCACAGAAATGTGAGTAACATGTGTATTTTTAGCCAAATTTTGAGGTTTGCAAAGGATTCTGGGTAACAGAACCTGGTCCGAGCCCCGCAAGTCACCCCTCCTTGGATTCCCCTAGGTCTCTAGTTTTCAGAAATGCACAGGTTTGGTAGGTTTCCCTAGGTGCCGGCTGAGCTAGAGGCCAAAATCTACAGGTAGGCACTTCGCAAAAAACACCTCTGTTTTTTTCCAAAATTTAGGATGTGTCCACGTTGCGCTTTGGGGTGTTTCCTGTCGCCGGCGCTAGGCTTACCCACGCAAGTGAGGTATCATTTTTATCGGGAGACTTGGGGGAACGCTGGGTGGAAGGAAATTTGTAGCTCCTCTCAGATTCCAGAACTTTCTGCCACAGAAATGTGAGGGACATGTGTTTTTTTAGCCAAATTTTGAGGTTTGCAAAGGATTCTGGGTAACAGAACCTGGTCCGAGCCACACAAGTCACCCCTCCTTGGATTCCCCTAGGTCTCTAGTTTTCAGAAATGTACAGGTTTGGTAGGTTTCACTACGTGGCGGCTGAGCTAGAGGCCAAAATCTCCAGGTAGTCACTTTGCTAAAAACAGCTCTGTTTTCTGTGATGTGTCCACGTTGTGTTTTGGGGCATATCCTGTCGCGGGCGCTAGGCCTACCCACACAAGTGAGGTATCATTTTTATTGGGAGACGTGGGGGAACGCTGGGTGGAAGGAAATTTGTGGCTCCTCTCAGATTCCAGAACTTTCTGCCACAGATATGTGAGGAACATGTGTTTTTTTAGCCAAATTTTGAGGTTTGCAAAGGATTCTGGGTAACAGAACCTGGTCCGAGCCACACAAGTCACCCCTCCTTGGATTCCCCTAGGTCTCTAGTTTTCAGAAATGCACAGGTTTGGTAGGTTTCCCTAGGTGGCGGCTGAGCTAGAGGCCAAAATCTACAGGTAGTCACTTTGCTAAAAACAGCTCTGTTTTCTGTGATATGTCCACGTTGTGTTTTGGGGCATATCCTGTCGCGGGCGCTAGGCCTACCCACACAAGTGAGGTATCATTTTTATCGGGAGACGTGGGGGAACGCTGGGTGGTAGGAAATTTGTGGCTCCTCTCAGATTCCAGAACTTTCTGCCACAGAAATGTGAGGAACATGTGTTTTTTTAGCCAAATTTTGAGGTTTGCAAAGGATTCTGGGTAACAGAACCTGGTCCGAGCCCCGCAAGTCACCCCTCCTTGGATTCCCCTAGGTCTCTAGTTTTCAGAAATGTACAGGTTTGGTAGGTTTCCCTAGGTGCCGGCTGAGCTAGAGGCCAAAATCTACAGGTAGTCACTTTGCTAAAAACAGCTCTGTTTTCTGTGATATGTCCACGTTGTGTTTTGGGGCATATCCTGTCGCGGGCGCTAGGCCTACCCACACAAGTGAGGTATCATTTTTATCGGGAGACGTGGGGGAACGCTGGGTGGAAGGAAATTTGTGGCTCCTCTCAGATTCCAGAACTTTCTGCCACAGAAATGTGAGGAACATGTGTTTTTTTAGCCAAATTTTGAGGTTTGCAAAGGATTCTGGGTAACAGAACCTGGTCCGAGCCCCGCAAGTCACCCCTCCTTGGATTCCCCTAGGTCTCTAGTTTTCAGAAATGCACAGGTTTGGTAGGTTTCCCTAGGTGGCGGCTGAGCTAGAGGCCAAAATCTACAGGTAGTCACTTTGCTAAAAACAGCTCTGTTTTCTGTGATATGTCCACGTTGTGTTTTGGGGCATATCCTGTCGCGGGCGCTAGGCCTACCCACACAAGTGAGGTATCATTTTTATCGGGAGACGTGGGGGAACGCTGGGTGGAAGGAAATTTGTGGCTCCTCTCAGATTCCAGAACTTTCTGCCACAGAAATGTGAGGAACATGTATTTTTTTAGCCAAATTTTGAGGTTTGCAAAGGATTCTGGGTAACAGAACCTGGTCCGAGCCCCGCAAGTCACCCCTCCTTGGATTCCCCTAGGTCTCTAGTTTTCAGAAATGCACAGGTTTGGTAGGTTTCCCTAGGTGGCGGCTGAGCTAGAGGCCAAAATCTACAGGTAGTCACTTTGCTAAAAACAGCTCTGTTTTCTGTGATATGTCCACGTTGTGTTTTGGGGCATATCCTGTCGCGGGCGCTAGGCCTACCCACACAAGTGAGGTATCATTTTTATCGGGAGACGTGGGGGAACGCTGGGTGGTAGGAAATTTGTGGCTCCTCTCAGATTCCAGAACTTTCTGCCACAGAAATGTGAGGAACATGTGTTTTTTTAGCCAAATTTTGAGGTTTGCAAAGGATTCTGGGTAACAGAACCTGGTCCGAGCCCCGCAAGTCACCCCTCCTTGGATTCCCCTAGGTCTCTAGTTTTCAGAAATGTACAGGTTTGGTAGGTTTCCCTAGGTGCCGGCTGAGCTAGAGGCCAAAATCTACAGGTAGTCACTTTGCTAAAAACAGCTCTGTTTTCTGTGATATGTCCACGTTGTGTTTTGGGGCATATCCTGTCGCGGGCGCTAGGCCTACCCACACAAGTGAGGTATCATTTTTATCGGGAGACGTGGGGGAACGCTGGGTGGAAGGAAATTTGTGGCTCCTCTCAGATTCCAGAACTTTCTGCCACAGAAATGTGAGGAACATGTGTTTTTTTAGCCAAATTTTGAGGTTTGCAAAGGATTCTGGGTAACAGAACCTGGTCCGAGCCCCGCAAGTCACCCCTCCTTGGATTCCCCTAGGTCTCTAGTTTTCAGAAATGCACAGGTTTGGTAGGTTTCCCTAGGTGGCGGCTGAGCTAGAGGCCAAAATCTACAGGTAGTCACTTTGCTAAAAACAGCTCTGTTTTCTGTGATATGTCCACGTTGTGTTTTGGGGCATATCCTGTCGCGGACGCTAGGCCTACCCACACAAGTGAGGTATCATTTTTATCGGGAGACGTGGGGGAACGCTGGGTGGAAGGAAATTTGTGGCTCCTCTCAGATTCCAGAACTTTCTGCCACAGAAATGTGAGGAACATGTATTTTTTTAGCCAAATTTTGAGGTTTGCAAAGGATTCTGGGTAACAGAACCTGGTCCGAGCCCCGCAAGTCACCCCTCCTTGGATTCCCCTAGGTCTCTAGTTTTCAGAAATGCACAGGTTTGGTAGGTTTCCCTAGGTGGCGGCTGAGCTAGAGGCCAAAATCTACAGGTAGTCACTTTGCTAAAAACAGCTCTGTTTTCTGTGATATGTCCACGTTGTGTTTTGGGGCATATCCTGTCGCGGGCGCTAGGCCTACCCACACAAGTGAGGTATCATTTTTATCGGGAGACGTGGGGGAACGCTGGGTGGAAGGAAATTTGTGGCTCCTCTCAGATTCCAGAACTTTCTGCCACAGAAATGTGAGGAACATGTGTTTTGTTAGCCAAATTTTGAGATTTGCAAAGGATTCTGGGTAACAGAACCTGGTCCGAGCCCCGCAAGTCACCCCTCCTTGGATTCCCCTAGGTCTCTAGTTTTCAGAAATGCACAGGTTTGGTAGGTTTCCCTAGGTGGCGGCTGAGCTAGAGGCCAAAATCTACAGGTAGTCACTTTGCTAAAAACAGCTCTGTTTTCTGTGATATGTCCACGTTGTGTTTTGGGGCATATCCTGTCGCCGGCGCTAGGCCTACCCACGCAAGTGAGGTATCATTTTTATCGGGAGACTTGGGGGAACGCTGGGTGGAAGGAAATTTGTAGCTCCTCTCAGATTCCAGAACTTTCTGCCACAGAAATGTGAGGGACATGTGTTTTTTTAGCCAAATTTTGAGGTTTGCAAAGGATTCTGGGTAACAGAACCTGGTCCGAGCCCCGCAAGTCACCCCTCCTTGGATTCCCCTAGGTCTCTAGTTTTCAGAAATGTACAGGTTTGGTAGGTTTCCCTAGGTGCCGGCTGAGCTAGAGGCCAAAATCTACAGGTAGTCACTTTGCTAAAAACAGCTCTGTTTTCTGTGATATGTCCACGTTGTGTTTTGGGGCATATCCTGTCGCGGGCGCTAGGCCTACCCTCACAAGTGAGGTATCATTTTTATCGGGAGACGTGGGGGAACGCTGGGTGGAAGGAAATTTGTGGCTCCTCTCAGATTCCAGAACTTTCTGCCACAGAAATGTGAGGAACATGTGTTTTTTTAGCCAAATTTTGAGGTTTGCAAAGGATTCTGGGTAACAGAACCTGGTCCGAGTCCCGCAAGTCACCCCTCCTTGGATTCCCCTAGGTCTCTAGTTTTCAGAAATGCACAGGTTTGGTAGGTTTCCCTAGGTGGCGGCTGAGCTAGAGGCCAAAATCTACAGGTAGTCACTTTGCTAAAAACAGCTCTGTTTTCTGTGATATGTCCACGTTGTGTTTTGGGGCATATCCTGTCGCGGGCGCTAGGCCTACCCACACAAGTGAGGTATCATTTTTATCGGGAGACGTGGGGGAACGCTGGGTGGAAGGAAATTTGTGGCTCCTCTCAGATTCCAGAACTTTCTGCCACAGAAATGTGAGGAACATGTATTTTTTTAGCCAAATTTTGAGGTTTGCAAAGGATTCTGGGTAACAGAACCTGGTCCGAGCCCCGCAAGTCACCCCTCCTTGGATTCCCCTAGGTCTCTAGTTTTCAGAAATGCACAGGTTTGGTAGGTTTCCCTAGGTGGCGGCTGAGCTAGAGGCCAAAATCTACAGGTAGTCACTTTGCTAAAAACAGCTCTGTTTTCTGTGATATGTCCACGTTGTGTTTTGGGGCATATCCTGTCGCGGGCGCTAGGCCTACCCACACAAGTGAGGTATCATTTTTATCGGGAGACGTGGGGGAACGCTGGGTGGAAGGAAATTTGTGGCTCCTCTCAGATTCCAGAACTTTCTGCCACAGAAATGTGAGGAACATGTGTTTTTTAAGCCAAATTTTGAGATTTGCAAAGGATTCTGGGTAACAGAACCTGGTCCGAGCCCCGCAAGTCACCCCTCCTTGGATTCCCCTAGGTCTCTAGTTTTCAGAAATGCACAGGTTTGGTAGGTTTCCCTAGGTGGCGGCTGAGCTAGAGGCCAAAATCTACAGGTAGTCACTTTGCTAAAAACAGCTCTGTTTTCTGTGATATGTCCACGTTGTGTTTTGGGGCATATCCTGTCGCGGGCGCTAGGCCTACCCACACAAGTGAGGTATCATTTTTATCGGGAGACGTGGGGGAACGCTGGGTGGAAGGAAATTTGTGGCTCCTCTCAGATTCCAGAACTTTCTGCCACAGAAATGTGAGGAACATGTGTTTTTTTAGCCAAATTTTGAGGTTTGCAAAGGATTCTGGGTAACAGAACCTGGTCCGAGCCCCGCAAGTCACCCCTCCTTGGATTCCCCTCGGTCTCTAGTTTTCAGAAATGCACAGGTTTGGTAGGTTTCCCTAGGTGGCGGCTGAGCTAGAGGCCAAAATCTACAGGTAGTCACTTTGCTAAAAACAGCTCTGTTTTCTGTGATATGTCCACGTTGTGTTTTGGGGCATATCCTGTCGCGGGCGCTAGGCCTACCCACACAAGTGAGGTATCATTTTTATCGGGAGACGTGGGGGAACGCTGGGTGGAAGGAAATTTGTGGCTCCTCTCAGATTCCAGAACTTTCTGCCACAGAAATGTGAGGAACATGTGTTTTTTTAGCCAAATTTTGAGGTTTGCAAAGGATTCTGGGTAACAGAACCTGGTCCGAGCCCCGCAAGTCACCCCTCCTTGGATTCCCCTAGGTCTCTAGTTTTCAGAAATGCACAGGTTTGGTAGGTTTCCCTAGGTGGCGGCTGAGCTAGAGGCCAAAATCTACAGGTAGTCACTTTGCTAAAAACAGCTCTGTTTTCTGTGATATGTCCACGTTGTGTTTTGGGGTATATCCTGTCGCGGGCGCTAGGCCTACCCACACAAGTGAGGTATCATTTTTATCGGGAGACGTGGGGGAACGCTAGGTGGAAGGAAATTTGTGGCTCCTCTCAGATTCCAGAACTTTCTGCCACAGAAATGTGAGGAACATGTGTTTTTTTAGCCAAATTTTGAGGTTTGCAAAGGATTCTGGGTAACAGAACCTGGTCCGAGCCACACAAGTCACCCCTCCTTGGATTCCCCTAGGTCTCTAGTTTTCAGAAATGCACAGGTTTGGTAGGTTTCCCTAGGTGGCGGCTGAGCTAGAGGCCAAAATCTACAGGTAGTCACTTTGCTAAAAACAGCTCTGTTTTCTGTGATATGTCCACGTTGTGTTTTGGGGCATATCCTGTCGCGGGCGCTAGGCCTACCCACACAAGTGAGGTATCATTTTTATCGGGAGACGTGGGGGAACGCTGGGTGGAAGGAAATTTGTGGCTCCTCTCAGATTCCAGAACTTTCTGCCACAGAAATGTGAGGAACATGTGTTTTTTTAGCCAAATTTTGAGGTTTGCAAAGGATTCTGGGTAACAGAACCTGGTCCGAGCCCCGCAAGTCACCCCTCCTTGGATTCCCCTAGGTCTCTAGTTTTCAGAAATGCACAGGTTTGGTAGGTTTCCCTAGGTGGCGGCTGAGCTAGAGGCCAAAATCTACAGGTAGTCACTTTGCTAAAAACAGCTCTGTTTTCTGTGATATGTCCACGTTGTGTTTTGGGGTATATCCTGTCGCGGGCGCTAGGCCTACCCACACAAGTGAGGTATCATTTTTATCGGGAGACGTGGGGGAACGCTGGGTGGAAGGAAATTTGTGGCTCCTCTCAGATTCCAGAACTTTCTGCCACAGAAATGTGAGGAACATGTGTTTTTTTAGCCAAATTTTGAGGTTTGCAAAGGATTCTGGGTAACAGAACCTGGTCCGAGCCCCGCAAGTCACCCCTCCTTGGATTCCCCTAGGTCTCTAGTTTTCAGAAATGCACAGGTTTGGTAGGTTTCCCTAGGTGGCGGCTGAGCTAGAGGCCAAAATCTACAGGTAGTCACTTTGCTAAAAACAGCTCTGTTTTCTGTGATGTGTCCACGTTGTGTTTTGGGGCATATCCTGTCGCGGGTGCTAGGCCTACCCACACAAGTGAGGTACCATTTTTATCGGGAGACTTGGGGGAACATAGATTAGCAAAACAAGTACTATTGCCCCTTGTCTTTCTCTACATTTTTTCCTTCCAAATATAGGAGTGTGTGTAAAAAAGACATCTATTTGAGAAATTCCCTGTAATTCACGTGCTACTATGGTCACCCCGGAATTCAGAGATGTGCAAATAACCACTGCTCCTCAACACCTTATCTTGTGCCCTTTTTGGAAATGCAAAGGTTTTCTTGATAGCAATTTTTTACTCCTTATATTTCAGCAAATGAATTGCTGTATACCCGGTATAGAATGAAAACGCACTGCAGGGTGCAGCTCATTTATTGGCTCTGGGTTCCTCGGGTTCTTGATGAACCTACAAGCCCTATATATCCCCGCAACCAGAGGAGTCCAGCAGACGTAACGGTATATTGCTTTCGATAATCTGACATTGCAGGGAAAAGTTACAGAGTAAAACGTAGAGAAAAATTGATGGTTTTTTCACCTCAATTTCAATATTTTTCTTTTTCAGCTGTTATTTTCTGTAGGAAACCCTTGTAGGATCTACACAAATGACCCCTTGCTGAATTCAGAATTTTGTCTACTTTTCAGAAATGTTTAGGTTTCTGGGATCCAGCATTGGTTTCATGACCATTCCTGTCACTGACTGGAAGGAGGCTGAAAGCACAAAAAATTGCACAAATGGGGTATGCCCCAGTAAAATGCCAAAATTGTGTTGAAAAATTGGGTTTTCTGATTCAAGTCTGCCTGTTCCTGAAAGCTGGGAAGCTGCTGAGTTTAGCACCGCAAACCCTTTGTTGATGCCATTTTCAGGGGAAAAACCACAAGCCTTCTTCTGCAGCCACTTTTTCCAATTTTTTTGAAAAAAACGAAATTTTCACTGTATTTTGGCCAATTTCTTGGCCTCCTTCAAGGGAACCCACAAAGTCTGGGTACCTCTAGAATCCCTAGGATGTTGGAAAAAAAGGACGCAAATTTGGCTTGGTTAGCTTATGTGGACAAAAAGTTATGAGGGCCTAAGCGCGAACTGCCCCAAATAGGCAAAAAAAGGCCCGGCACAGGAGGGGGAAAAGGCCTGGCAGCGAAGGGGTTAAGTAAAGGTATGCAAGACGGATAAGTTACTTACCTGTAAATCCTAGTTCTCTTCCAGGGGTATCCTCATCAAAGTCATAAACATTGAATATTCCCGCCCTTGTGCGGGGAGCCCGGAGCATATATAAAATATACACATATTATACATGTGTAACAAACAGTCATGCAGGCTATCATGTTAAAAACAGGCTAAAATGCTTTATTTTCATGACGTTTTTTTTTATTTTTATTTTTTTATAATAAATACTACAATAGAGCATGAATATGTACCCAAGCTCCTAAAACTAGGCTTAGGGAAGTAAGCAGTAGCAAACTCTAGAGGAAAAATAGAAAAAACTGCATTGAAAAACAATGAAGCATTCTTAGCCAATAGGCTGCATGCAGGTTAACACAGGAGAACCATAAAAACTTTGGCACCGTGCCTTTAAGGCCCTGAGCACCTCCAGTATCCCACCATGCCTCAGGGGTGAAGGAAAGGTGACAGTTGGTTCACAGTTAGGTCAGTTCTTTTTACGGTGACAATTTGTATAACTGATTCCAGACACAGTCTGTCCTGCACTACTAGGAGACGTGCGTCCGGGGAGGAGGGTGGGTTGTTTATGACTTTGATGAGGATACCCCTGGAAGAGAACTAGGATTTACAGGTAAGTAACTTATCCTTCTCTTCCAGGGGATCCTCATCAATAGTCATAAACATTGAATAGATTAGCAAGCCCATCCCTAAACCCAGCGGACTGTCCAATAGAAGTGCAGGAATAGATATGTCTTACGCAAATAGATTTCTTAGAGAGGCCTGCCCCACTTGGGCATCCGCTCTTGCATCTGAGTCTAACCAATAATGTCTTGTAAACGTATGGACAGACTTCCATGTAGCAGCCTTACAAATCTCAGATATCGGAACATTGTTAAGGAGAGCAGCAGTAGCCGCTTTACCCCTTGTGGAATGCGCTCTAGGCCGCGCTAGTAATTGTTTATTAGCTAGCTGGTAAGTATTAACAATACAAGAAACTATCCATCTTGATATTGTTCGCTTAGATGCTGCCTCTCCTGTCCTTAAATGACCATAGTTTACAAACAAGCGGTTAGAGTGTCTAATCGATTTTGTCTTGTCCAGATAAAATTTCAGCACTCTTTTCAAGTCTAATGAGTGCAATGCTTTCTCTGCCGGAGTCTCCGGATTGGGAAAGAACGTCGGTAAAGATATGGTCTGATTAATATGGAATTCTGACACCACCTTCGGAAGGAAAGATGGGTGAGTTCGAAGAACCACTCTATTGTCATGAAAAAACGTGTACGGTTCTTTTGAAGACAAGGCCTGGATTTCACTGAACCTCCTCGCTGAAGTAATGGCCACTAGAAAAGCCGTCTTCCACGTAAGGTGTTGTAAAGAGGCCTTATGTATAGGCTCGAAAGGAGGGCCCATAAGTTTTGCCAGGACTATGTTCAGTTCCCATGGAGGAGAAGGCCTCCGAATTGGCGGAAAAACTTTCTTCAAACCCTCTAAGAAATCCTTGACTACAGGTTTTGTAAAGAAGGATTCCTGAGAAGGTGACTTGCGATAGGCTGTAATAGCAGACAAATGTACCTTAATAGATGATACCTGCAGACCGGACTTCGCTAGATGAAGCAAATAGGACAGTATGACATCCTCCTGCGCCCGTATGGGATTATGACCTTTCTGACAGCACCATATGTAGAATCTCTTCCACTTAAAAGCGTAAGAACGCCGCGTGGAAGGCCGTTTGGACTCTTTCAAGATGTTCATGCACTCCTGCGAGAGCCCTAGGTGCCCATACTGCAGGAATTCAGGAGCCATGCTGTTAAGCTCAGAGAGGGTAGGTTGGGATGTAGAATCCTGCCATCCATTCTGCTCAGAAGATCCGGTCTGCACGGCAGCCTCCTGTGAGGTTTTTCCGACAGGATGAGGAGATCTGTGTACCAGAACTGTCGGGGCCATTGTGGCGCTATAAGAATCATTCTGGTCCTGGATCTGTAAAGTTTGCTGATCACTGCCGGAATGAGGGGAATGAGGGGAATCGGCGTAAAGGCGTAAAGAAATATCCCTGACCAGTCGATCAACAGGGCATTCCCTCGAGATCCCGGACGGTAGAACCTGGATGCGAAGTCTGGGCATTTCTTGTTTACTTCGTCTGCGAAGAGATCCAGTTGAGGCCGACCCCATTGCGCGAAGATGTATTCTGCGACTTCGCCGTGTAGGACCCAATCGTGAACGTCCTCCAGGTGTCTGCTTAGAAAGTCTGCTTCCACGTTCTGCTGACCTGGCAGGTGAACTGCTGTAATTGACATTCCTCTGGCCAGGAGCCAATGCCATATCGCTTGGGACTCTCGCGATAGGGGTAGGGACCTCGTTCCCCCTTGTTTGTTCAAGTAATACATCGTGGTTGTATTGTCCGTCTGTATCAAGAGAGTTTTCCCCTGAATTAGCGGTATGAAAGACTTGAGAGCCAGATGGACCACTCTGAGTTCTAGCAGAGTGATGTGGTACTGCTTTTCCTTGTCTGACCATAGAAGTGCAGGAATAGATATGTCTTACGCAAATAGATTTCTTAGAGAGGCCTGCCCCACTTGGGCATCCGCTCTTGCATCTGAGTCTAACCAATAATGTCTTGTAAACGTATGGACAGACTTCCATGTAGCAGCCTTACAAATCTCAGATATCGGAACATTGTTAAGGAGAGCAGCAGTAGCCGCTTTACCCCTTGTGGAATGCGCTCTAGGCCGCGCTAGTAATTGTTTATTAGCTAGCTGGTAAGTATTAACAATACAAGAAACTATCCATCTTGATATTGTTCGCTTAGATGCTGCCTCTCCTGTCCTTAAATGACCATAGTTTACAAACAAGCGGTTAGAGTGTCTAATCGATTTTGTCTTGTCCAGATAAAATTTCAGCACTCTTTTCAAGTCTAATGAGTGCAATGCTTTCTCTGCCGGAGTCTCCGGATTGGGAAAGAACGTCGGTAAAGATATGGTCTGATTAATATGGAATTCTGACACCACCTTCGGAAGGAAAGATGGGTTAGTTCGAAGAACCACTCTATTGTCATGAAAAAACGTGTACGGTTCTTTTGAAGACAAGGCCTGGATTTCACTGACCCTCCTCGCTGAAGTAATGGCCACTAGAAAAGCCGTCTTCCACGTAAGGTGTTGTAAAGAGGCCTTATGTATAGGCTCGAAAGGAGGGCCCATAAGTTTTGCCAGGACTATGTTCAGTTCCCATGGAGGAGAAGGCCTCCGAATTGGCGGAAAAACTTTCTTCAAACCCTCTAAGAAATCCTTGACTACAGGTTTTGTAAAGAAGGATTCCTGAGAAGGTGACTTGCGATAGGCTGTAATAGCAGACAAATGTACCTTAATAGATGATACCTGCAGACCGGACTTCGCTAGATGAAGCAAATAGGACAGTATGACATCCTCCTGCGCCCGTATGGGATTATGACCTTTCTGACAGCACCATATGTAGAATCTCTTCCACTTAAAAGCGTAAGAACGCCGCGTGGAAGGCCGTTTGGACTCTTTCAAGATGTTCATGCACTCCTGCGAGAGCCCTAGGTGCCCATACTGCAGGAATTCAGGAGCCATGCTGTTAAGCTCAGAGAGGGTAGGTTGGGATGTAGAATCCTGCCCTCCATTCTGCTCAGAAGATCCGGTCTGCACGGCAGCCTCCTGTGAGGTTTTTCCGACAGGTTGAGGAGATCCGTGTACCAGAACTGTCGGGGCCATTGTGGCGCTATAAGAATCATTCTGGTCCTGGATCTGTAAAGTTTGCTGATCACTGCCGGAATGAGGGGAATCGGCGTAAAGGCGTAAAGAAATATCCCTGACCAGTCGATCAACAGGGCATTCCCTCGAGATCCCGGACGGTAGAACCTGGATGCGAAGTCTGGGCATTTCTTGTTTACTTCGTCTGCGAAGAGATCCAGTTGAGGCCGACCCCATTGCGCGAAGATGTATTCTGCGACTTCGCCGTGTAGGACCCAATCGTGAACGTCCTCCAGGTGTCTGCTTAGAAAGTCTGCTTCCACGTTCTGCTGACCTGGCAGGTGAACTGCTGTAATTGACATTCCTCTGGCCAGGAGCCAATGCCATATCGCTTGGGACTCTCGCGATAGGGGTAGGGACCTCGTTCCCCCTTGTTTGTTCAAGTAATACATCGTGGTTGTATTGTCCGTCTGTATCAAGAGAGTTTTCCCCTGAATTAGCGGTATGAAAGACTTGAGAGCCAGATGGACCACTCTGAGTTCTAGCAGAGTGATGTGGTACTGCTTTTCCTTGTCTGACCACAGACCCTGCGCTTGAAAAGGACCCAAATGAGCCCCCCATCCCTGAAGAGATGCATCCGTTACTAGGGTGTCGGATGGAAGCACCTGGTGAAACGGAGCACCCACTGACAGGTGAGGTCTGTGCATCCACCATCTCAATGACTGAAGAGCTACCGCCGGTAGCCGCACCGTGTCCTCCCAGCGACCTGTTATTTGGCTCCAGTTGGTCTCCAATGCCTCTTGGAGGGGTCTCATGTGGAGTCTGGCATTTGGGACAATAAAAATGCACGATGCCATGGAGCCCAGCAGTGATGTCACCTGACGTGCCGTAGGTGCGCTGGCTCTCAACAGGTCCTGGCACTTCCTGTCTATTGAGGATAGTCGTTCCTCCGAAGGATACACTTTTTGGAGTTCTGTGTTTATGATAGCTCCTAGGTAGTGAAGATTCTGCGTTGGAATCAAGGTTGACTTCTGGTAATTGACCTGAAGACCTAGAGCTTCGCAAACTCCTAGTACAATGTCCCGATGGCTTCTCGCCTGCTCCGGAGAAGAAGCCTTCAGTAGCCAGTCGTCTAGGTATGGATATATGTATATCCTTTGTCTTCGGAGATGCGCCGCCACCACTGCCATACATTTCGAGAAAACTCTTGGGGCAGATTTCAGGCCAAAGGGTAGAACTCTGAACTGGTAATGCTGTAACGCTACTCGGAAGCGCTGGAATTTTCGATGTTTGGGAGCTATCGGGATGTGAAAGTACGCATCCTGTAGGTCGATGGAGCACATCCAGTCTCCCTGATGCAGTTGAGGGAAAATCTGGTGAAGCGCTAGCATTCTGAACTTCTGCTTCCTTATGTATTTGTTCAGCAGCCGTAGGTCCAGAATTGGCCTGAAAACGCCCTCTCGACCCTTCTTCGCCACTAGAAAGTAACGGGAGTAGACCCCCTGTCCTCTGTGTGCAGGTGGAACCTTTTCTATGGCATTCTTTTTTAGGAGGGCGAGAGCCTCCTTGCGTAGCAAGCTGAGATGAGATGGATAGTCTTTGGTTGGTGGCAAGCGTGGTGGAGGCTGTTTGAAAAGAAGAGAATAGCCATGTTCGACAATATTGAGCACCCATTTGTCTCTTGTGATAGAGTGCCACTCGTGAAGATAAGCCGTAATACTTCCCTCCACCGGAGTGGTGTACAGTGTCGAGGGAAGCGAGATTTCATTGCTTGGTGGGTGCTTTCGGAGTGGACTGTTGAGGTCTACTTGACCCTCGCTCCCTTGTGTTTCTCCTTTGAAAAAGAGGGCGTCCCTGACGTTGCTGTGACCTTTGCGACCAATGAGGGGTTTGAACCCTCTGCTGGAAAGGGCGCCTGTCATACGGCCTGTACCTCCGCCTGAAATCTTTCTTTCTTTCGAGGCCCACCGCCTTCATGGTATCCACCTCGGTCTTCATGCGGGCCATCTCTTCGTCTGCATGGGCACCGAATAGAGAGTTCCCGGCAAATGGGAGATTCAGGATGCGTTGTTGTGCTTCCTGTTTCAAGCCAGTGAGCCTCAGCCAGGAAGATCTCCTCGCACAGACACCATGTGCGTATCCATGAGCAGCCAAATCCGCCCCATCTGCTGCCGCGCTGATAACCTGGTTGGATACCAGGCATCCTTCTTGTAGTATCTCCTGGAAATCTTGTCTGTCTTCTCTGGGCAATTTTTCTGTAAATCTACTGAGGGAGTCCCACAGAGAACGATCATACCTGCCCAGGAGCGCAGACGCACTGGAGAATTTCATTGCTGAAGCTGCTGTCCCGCATATCTTTCTCCCCAGAGAGTCTAGATGCCTGCTCTCTTTATCCAGGGGTACCGTGGATGAAGATGCCACCGAGTGGGTCTTTCGGGCGGCAGCTATGATAACCGAGTCCGGTGGCGGATCCTTTCTAAGGAATAAAGGGTCCTGTTCTGGAGCCTTGTATTTTTTGAGAATTCTAGCCGGGGCAGACTTAAGCGAGGCTGGGGCCAGAAAAGTGTCCATGGTTGGCTGCAACAAGCCAGGCACTAGAGGCAGCAACTTTTTTGACGCTGATCTCTGTTGTAGAGTCTCAAAGATGACCGATGAGGAGGTAGATGGTTCTGGAACCTCTATGTTGAGTTTCTGCGCTCCTCTTAGCAACACCTCGTTGAATGTGGTAATGTCATCCACCGGTGAGACTCTAGCAGGTGGTGAATCTGTTAGGGTGGGTGAGTAACGCCCGACAGATGAACCTGATGAAGACCAAGAGGGTGATCTTCTTCTTGACCGCGACCTGGATCTTCGTTGAGAGCGAGACCTGCTGCGAGACGCTGTAGCCGAGCGTCTAGGCCTCGCGGTCGGTTGGCGAGGAGCTGAACGAGCCCGTTCTGCCCTGGCTGTCGGTGATGGCGTTCTTGGCAGGGAGGCAGTAGGTGAATACATTCGCGAATATTGCGAATCTGGGGAGGCCGCTGGTCTGTTGAGGCTCTCCAGCCATCTCGGAGATAGGTTGATGGGCGAGACGTGCCCAGAAGATGCCGCTCTTGACCGAGAAGAGTCGCTCGGTATGGAGACCACTGGAGATGGCGCCTTGTCTGGCGTGGGGCGATGTTCTGCTCCCTGTGGGACAGGTAAAACCTGCGTCGACGTCGATTGCTGTTTCGACGTCGAAGGACGCCCAGCCGGTTGCTCATGCCTCGACGTTGAGTGCCTTGACGTCGAACGGCGATCCTTGGACCTCGACCTGCTCGCCATCGTGTGCCTCGACGTGGAGCGATGGGAGGTCGACGGCGGATGTCTCTCGTGCCGTCGTGGTGATTTCGACGTCGGGGGGCGCACAGCCTTTGGCGGCGACCGAGCACGCCGGCGATGGCTCGACGTCGATCGGCGGACTGCCGTCGACGGAGACCTGCCCCTGCTCTGATGTCCCTCCAACGCCGTTCCCTTCGACGTCGGGCGTGTCGCCGTCGACGGCGATCTATGCCGGTGAGACGGTGGTAGCGACGACGTTGACGGTGAACAAACAGGTACTTTCCTACCTGTCGACGTCGACCGGGCCATTCTCTCCTGAGAATGGCCTTCTGGCTGTCTGGGAAGTGAGGAGGACGATGTTCTTTTCCTCTCCTGAAGCCCATGTAGCCGGATCTTCTCTCTGTCTTTCAGAGTCCTCCTAGACATGTTCTTGCAGTACTTACAAGTGTCAGGGCAGTGACTCTGAGGCAGGCACACTATGCACAGAGAGTGGGGATCTGACTGGGCCTTCTTCTTCCCACAAGCAGGGCATTTGACAAAAAGTGAAGGCATTTTTCTGTCAGAAAAAACCTGCCTAGCTCAGACAAAGGTTTTATTTGTCGAGTGAAAAGTGAAAAAACGCTTTTTTAAAGAATTTTTCAGAGAAAAACTCAGAAAAACTGAGAGCTCAATGCTCCAGGATCCTCTCAGAAGAAGCCGGAAAAAAGAACTAACCTAACTGTGAACCAACTGTCACCTTTCCTTCACCCCTGAGGCATGGTGGGATACTGGAGGTGCTCAGGGCCTTAAAGGCACGGTGCCAAAGTTTTTATGGTTCTCCTGTGTTAACCTGCATGCAGCCTATTGGCTAAGAATGCTTCATTGTTTTTCAATGCAGTTTTTTCTATTTTTCCTCTAGAGTTTGCTACTGCTTACTTCCCTAAGCCTAGTTTTAGGAGCTTGGGTACATATTCATGCTCTATTGTAGTATTTAATATAAAAAAAATAAAAAAAAATAAAAAAAACTTCATGGAAATAAAGCATTTTAGCCTGTTTTTAACATGATAGCCTGCATGACTGTTTGTTACACATGTATAATATGTGTATATTTTATATATGCTCCGGGGTCCCCGCACAAGGGCGGGAATATTCAATGTTTATGACTATTGATGAGGATCCCCTGGAAGAGAATGATGAGATCACTTTCCTAGTCAGGGAAACACATTAACTGGAAGGTTAGGTAGGCCCAAGATAGCTCATCAATATACAACACGGCATTAGTAGCTGATTTTGAGCTGCGAGAGGATGGAGGAATCCAACTTGCGCTCAATAACGATTTCCAAGTGTGCACTAGCCCTTGACCACCACCTCTAATGCAAACGTGTAAATTCATCCCTTTGTAGGAACAGGCATTGTTTCACCTGCTAAAGCTGAACTTACATAGGGCTTATTGGCCAGAAGATGTGCAACTGTTGCAGCTGTTGAGGCTAGAAACAAGAATGACTCTCTTTTATTCTTTATAAAAGCTCTTGTAGCCCAGCCTTTCCGAACGTCTATATAAGTTCCACTGTTATAGGCGTCATCCATCATTTTCACTATTACTTTTCTCAATATTGGCTGGTTTGGCAGAACAAGAAGGGACGGCTTCAGAAGAGCTCGAATTGAACCTAGAAGCTTCTGCACAGAGTTACAGGAAAAAAAGAGACACCCAGCCCTTTGATGGATCTTCTCTCTGTCTCTTTCCCCTCTGTCCATCTGCGTACCTCTCACTCTCTAAATCCTATAATTTATATTGTATTCCCTCTTCCCAATCTTCCTGTCTCTACTTGTTCACTCTCTCAACTCAGTTCAACCCTCTTCTTTTCTTTAAAAAAAACATCTTATCTTTTATTAAAGGACGTCCCTATTTTCACACTGCTTTTTGATATGACATTCTTTCACTTTCTATAAAAGGAAGTGAAGTCGGTATTCATGAAATATCATTGGTATACTGTCAGTACATTAAACCTTACTTTAGCATTGCCACACTTAGGCAATGCATTTCAGCTTTAGAACGTCTGCTGTTCTTGCTGGGCATAGTGGCATATGCCTGTTGTCCTAGTTACTTGGGAGGCTGAGGCTAGTGGATTGCTCGAGCTCAGGGGTTCTGGGCTGCACTCAGCTGTGTTAATCAGGTGTCCATGCTAAGTTGGGCATCAATATGGTGTACTGGAGGGAGCTCTAGAATTCCAGGTTGGTTAATGAGAGGTGCACTGACCAAGGCTGGAAACAGAGCAGGCCAAAGCTTTCATGTCCGTCAGTAGTAGGACAGCACCTGTGAGCAGTAAGTGTTGAACAGCCTGAGCAAAACAGTAAGACCTAGCCTTTCCTTTTTTACTTAAAAAGGTAGACGTTTACAAGATGGTTATAGCTTCCTTTGCCTAAACCAAGACTCTGTTTTCCTATAAATACAGGAAATATGAGGAACAGATGAACTCGGCCAAACAGGCTAGAATAGCAGTCAATTCTACAGGATGGAGACATAGGGCAATGACAAATTGCAGAAGGGGACAAATGAAAACTATTCTCGGCGTAGAAAAATGGTTGTGTGATTTCTAGCAAAGATGAATAAAAGGCATTTTTCCTATTCCAGAGCCTGTAGGATTAAACAGGTGTGTCAAGTAAAAAGTAGCCTTAGAAGCTAAATTTAGAAATATGCTTCTTAGCCCTTCTGCTGGTTTTGCACTTCCAGTTCTAATTTATTTTCTGATTAGCCTTCATTCACACCCATTTATGAAAGAAAAGAAGAAATTGCAGGGTTGTTCGCAGTTCTTCTGAAACATGCAACAAGTGAGATCTGTGTAAGTCCGCAGACTGCGGACCTACTGGACTTCCACTGCCTAACTATTCCTGACTCAGTACTGTTACATTTTCACTATCTTTAAGAATCTCAGCTTAAAGGAGTTGGGTGACAGACAGTCCAGATCACCCATATGGAAATGTCTATATCATTACTGAATGTATTCAATTGGGCACAGTATACAATCAATCATATAGTTATTTAAGTAAAGGTATGCAAGACTGATGAGATCACTTTCCTAGTCAGGGAAACACATTAACTGGAAGGTGCAGGTAGGCCCAAGATAGCTCATCAATATACAACACGGCATTAGTAGCTGATTTTGAGCTGCGAGCGGATGGAGGAATCTAACTTGCGCTCAATAACGATTTCCAAGTGTGCACTAGCCCTTGACCACCACCTCTAATGCAAACGTGTAAATTCATCCCTTTGTAGGAACGGGCATTGTTTCACCTGCTAAAGCTGAACTTACATAGGGCTTATTGGCCAGAAGATGTGCAACTGTTGCAGCTGTTGAGGCTAGAAACAAGAATGACTCTCTTTTATTCTTTATAAAAGCTCTTGTAGCCCAGCCTTTCCGAACGTCTATATAAGTTCCACTGTTACAGGCGTCATCCATCATTTTCACTCTTACTTTTCTCTAAATTGGCTGGTTTGTCAGAACAAGAAGGGACGGCTTCAGGAGAGCTCGAATTGAACCTAGAAGCTTCTGCAGAGAGTTACAGGAAAAAAAGAGACACCCAGCCCTTTGATGGCTCTTCTCTCTGTCTCTTTCCCCTCTGTCCATCTGCGTACCTCTCACTCTCTAAATCCTATAATTTATATTGTATTCACTTCCCTCTTTCCAATCTTCCTGTCTCTACTTGTTCACTCTCTCAACTCAGTTCAACCCTCTTCTTTTCTTTTAAAAAAACATCTTATCTTTTATTAAAGGACGTCCCTATTTTTACACTGCTTTTTTATATGACATTCTTTCACTTTCTATAAAAGGAAGTGAAGTCGGTATTCATGAAATATCATTGGTATACTGTCAGTACATTAAACCTTACTTTAGCATTGCCACACTTAGGCAATGCCTTTCAGCTTTAGAACGTCTGCTGTTCTTGCCAGGCATAGTGGAGTATGCCTGTTGTCCTAGTTACTTGGGAGGCTGAGGCTAGTGGATTGCTCAAGCTCAGGGGTTCTGGGTTGCACTCAGCTGTGTTAATCAGGTGTCCATGCTAAGTTGGGCATCAATATGGTGTCCTGGAGGGAGCTCTAGAATTCCAGGTTGGTTAATGAGAGGTGCACCAACCAAGGCTGGAAACAGAGCAGGCCAAAGCTTTCATATCCGTCAGTAGTAGGACAGCACCTGTGAGCAGTAGGTGTTGAACAGCCTGAGCAAAACAGTAAGACCTAGCCTTTCCTTTTTTACTTAAAAAGGTAGACGTTTACAAGATTGTTATAGCTTACTTTGCCTAAACCAAGACTCTGTTTTCCTATAAATACAGGAAATATGAGGAACAGATGAACTCGGCCAAACAGGCTAGAATAGCAGTCAATTCTACAGGATGGAGACATAGGGCAATGACAAATTGCAGAAGGGGACAAATGAAAACTATTCTCGGCGTAGAAAAATGGTTGTGTGATTTCTAGCAAAGATGAATAAAAGGCATTTTTCCTATTCCAGAGCCTGTAGGATTAAACAGGTGTGTCAAGTAAAAAGTAGCCTTAGAAGCTAAATTTAGAAATATGCTTCTTAGCCCTTCTGCTGGTTTTGCACTTCCAGTTCTAATTTATTTTCTGATTAGCCTTCATTCACACCCATTTATGAAAGAAAAGAAGAAATTGCAGGGTTGTTCGCTGTTCTTATGAAACATGCAACAAGTGAGATCTGTGTAAGTCCGCAGACTGCGGACCTACTGGACTTCCACTGCCTAACTATTCCTGACTCAGTACTGTTACATTTTCACTATCTTTAAGAATCTCAGCTTAAAGGAGTTGGGTGACAGACAGTCCAGATCACCCATATGGAAATGTCTATATCATTACTGAATGTATTCAATTGGGCACAGTATACAATCAATCATATAGTTATTTAAGTAAAGGTATGCAAGACTGATGAGATCACTTTCCTAGTCAGGGAAACACATTAACTGGAAGGTGCAGGTAGGCCCAAGATAGCTCATCAATATACAACACGGCATTAGTAGCTGATTTTGAGCTGCGAGCGGATGGAGGAATCTAACTTGCGCTCAATAACGATTTCCAAGTGTGCACTAGCCCTTGACCACCACCTCTAATGCAAACGTGTAAATTCATCCCTTTGTAGGAACGGGCATTGTTTCACCTGCTAAAGCTGAACTTACATAGGGCTTATTGGCCAGAAGATGTGCAACTGTTGCAGCTGTTGAGGCTAGAAACAAGAATGACTCTCTTTTATTCTTTATAAAAGCTCTTGTAGCCCAGCCTTTCCGAACGTCTATATAAGTTCCACTGTTACAGGCGTCATCCATCATTTTCACTCTTACTTTTCTCTAAATTGGCTGGTTTGTCAGAACAAGAAGGGACGGCTTCAGGAGAGCTCGAATTGAACCTAGAAGCTTCTGCAGAGTTTTACAGGAAAAAAAGAGACACCCAGCCCTTTGATGGCTCTTCTCTCTGTCTCTTTCCCCTCTGTCCATCTGCGTACCTCTCACTCTCTAAATCCTATAATTTATATTGTATTCACTTCCCTCTTCCCAATCTTCCTGTCTCTACTTGTTCACTCTCTCAACTCAGTTCAACCCTCTTCTTTTCTTTTAAAAAAACATCTTATCTTTTATTAAAGGACGTCCCTATTTTTACACTGCTTTTTTATATGACATTCTTTCACTTTCTATAAAAGGAAGTGAAGTCGGTATTCATGAAATATCATTGGTATACTGTCAGTACATTAAACCTTACTTTAGCATTGCCACACTTAGGCAATGCCTTTCAGCTTTAGAACGTCTGCTGTTCTTGCCAGGCATAGTGGCGTATGCCTGTTGTCCTAGTTACTTGGGAGGCTGAGGCTAGTGGATTGCTCAAGCTCAGGGGTTCTGGGTTGCACTCAGCTGTGTTAATCAGGTGTCCATGCTAAGTTGGGCATCAATATGGTGTCCTGGAGGGAGCTCTAGAATTCCAGGTTGGTTAATGAGAGGTGCACCAACCAAGGCTGGAAACAGAGCAGGCCAAAGCTTTCATATCCGTCAGTAGTAGGACAGCACCTGTGAGCAGTAGGTGTTGAACAGCCTGAGCAAAACAGTAATACCTAGTCTTTCCTTTTTTACTTAAAAAGGTAGACGTTTACAAGATTGTTATAGCTTACTTTGCCTAAACCAAGACTCTGTTTTCCTATAAATACAGGAAATATGAGGAACAGATGAACTCGGCCAAACAGGCTAGAATAGCAGTCAATTCTACAGGATGGAGACATAGGGCAATGACAAATTGCAGAAGGGGACAAATGAAAACTATTCTCGGCGTAGAAAAATGGTTGTGTGATTTCTAGCAAAGATGAATAAAAGGCATTTTTCCTATTCCAGAGCCTGTAGGATTAAACAGGTGTGTCAAGTAAAAAGTAGCCTTAGAAGCTAAATTTAGAAATATGCTTCTTAGCCCTTCTGCTGGTTTTGCACTTCCAGTTCTAATTTATTTTCTGATTAGCCTTCATTCACACCCATTTATGAAAGAAAAGAAGAAATTGCAGGGTTGTTCGCTGTTCTTATGAAACATGCAACAAGTGAGATCTGTGTAAGTCCGCAGACTGCGGACCTACTGGACTTCCACTGCCTAACTATTCCTGACTCAGTACTGTTACATTTTCACTATCTTTAAGAATCTCAGCTTAAAGGAGTTGGGTGACAGACAGTCCAGATCACCCATATGGAAATGTCTATATCATTACTGAATGTATTCAATTGGGCACAGTATACAATCAATCATATAGTTATTTAAGTAAAGGTATGCAAGACGGATAAGTTACTTACCTGTAAATCCTAGTTCTCTTCCAGGGGTATCCTCATCAAAGTCATAAACATTGAATATTCCCGCCCTTGTTCGGGGACCCCGGAGCATATATAAAATATACACATATTATACATGTGTAACAAACAGTCATGCAGGCTATCATGTTAAAAACAGGCTAAAATGCTTTATTTTCATGAAGTTTTTTTTTATTTTTATTTTTTTATAATAAATACTACAATAGAGCATGAATATGTACCCAAGCTCCTAAAACTAGGCTTAGGGAAGTAAGCAGTAGCAAACTCTAGAGGAAAAATAGAAAAAACTGCATTGAAAAACAATGAAGCATTCTTAGCCAATAGGCTGCATGCAGGTTAACACAGGAGAACCATAAAAACTTTGGCACCGTGCCTTTAAGGCCCTGAGCACCTCCAGTATCCCACCATGCCTCAGGGGTGAAGGAAAGGTGACAGTTGGTTCACAGTTAGGTCAGTTCTTTTTACGGTGATAATTTGTATAACTGATTCCAGACACAGTCTGTCCTGCACTACTAGGAGACGTGCGTCCGGGGAGGAGGGTGGGTTGTTTATGACTTTGATGAGGATACCCCTGGAAGAGAACTAGGATTTACAGGTAAGTAACTTATCCTTCTCTTCCAGGGGATCCTCATCAATAGTCATAAACATTGAATAGATTAGCAAGCCCATCCCTAAACCCAGCGGACTGTCCGATAGAAGTGCAGGAATAGATATATCTTACGCAAATAGATTTCTTAGAGAGGCCTGCCCCACTTGGGCATCCGCTCTTGCATCTGAGTCTAACCAATAATGTCTTGTAAACGTATGGACAGACTTCTATGTAGCAGCCTTACAAATCTCAGATATCGGAACATTGTTAAGGAGAGCAGCAGTAGCCGCTTTACCCCTTGTGGAATGCGCTCTAGGCCGCGCTAGTAATTGTTTATTAGCTAGCTGGTAAGTATTAACAATACAAGAAACTATCCATCTTGATATTGTTCGCTTAGATGCTGCCTTTCCTGTCCTTAAATGACCATAGTTTACAAACAAGCGGTTAGAGTGTCTAATCGATTTTGTCTTGTCCAGATAAAATTTCAGCACTCTTTTCAAGTCTAATGAGTGCAATGCTTTCTCTGCCGGAGTCTCCGGATTGGGAAAGAACGTCGGTAAAGATATGGTCTGATTAATATGGAATTCTGACACCACCTTCGGAAGGAAAGATGGGTGAGTTCGAAGAACCACTCTATTGTCATGAAAAACCGTGTACGGTTCTTTTGAAGACAAGGCCTGGATTTCACTGACCCTCCTCGCTGAAGTAATGGCCACTAGAAAAGCCGTCTTCCACGTAAGGTGTTGTAAAGAGGCCTTATGTATAGGCTCGAAAGGAGGGCCCATAAGTTTTGCCAGGACTATGTTCAGTTCCCATGGAGGAGAAGGCCTCCGAATTGGCGGAAAAACTTTCTTCAAACCCTCTAAGAAATCCTTGACTACAGGTTTTGTAAAGAAGGATTCCTGAGAAGGTGACTTGCGATAGGCTGTAATAGCAGACAAATGTACCTTAATAGATGATACCTGCAGACCGGACTTCGCTAGATGAAGCAAATAGGACAGTATGACATCCTCCTGCGCCCGTATGGGATTATGACCTTTCTGACAGCACCATATGTAGAATCTCTTCCACTTAAAAGCGTAAGAACGCCGCGTGGAAGGCCGTTTGGACTCTTTCAAGATGTTCATGCACTCCTGCGAGAGCCCTAGGTGCCCATACTGCAGGAATTCAGGAGCCATGCTGTTAAGCTCAGAGAGGGTAGGTTGGGATGTAGAATCCTGCCCTCCATTCTGCTCAGAAGATCCGGTCTGCACGGCAGCCTCCTGTGAGGTTTTTCCGACAGGTTGAGGAGATCCGTGTACCAGAACTGTCGGGGCCATTGTGGCGCTATAAGAATCATTCTGGTCCTGGATCTGTAAAGTTTGCTGATCACTGCCGGAATGAGGGGAATCGGCGTAAAGGCGTAAAGAAATATCCCTGACCAGTCGATCAACAGGGCATTCCCTCGAGATCCCGGACGGTAGAACCTGGATGCGAAGTCTGGGCATTTCTTGTTTACTTCGTCTGCGAAGAGATCCAGTTGAGGCCGACCCCATTGCGCGAAGATGTATTCTGCGACTTCGCCGTGTAGGACCCAATCGTGAACGTCCTCCAGGTGTCTGCTTAGAAAGTCTGCTTCCACGTTCTGCTGACCTGGCAGGTGAACTGCTGTAATTGACATTCCTCTGGCCAGGAGCCAATGCCATATCGCTTGGGACTCTCGCGATAGGGGTAGGGACCTCGTTCCCCCTTGTTTGTTCAAGTAATACATCGTGGTTGTATTGTCCGTCTGTATCAAGAGAGTTTTCCCCTGAATTAGCGGTATGAAAGACTTGAGAGCCAGATGGACCACTCTGAGTTCTAGCAGAGTGATGTGGTACTGCTTTTCCTTGTCTGACCACAGACCCTGCGCTTGAAAAGGACCCAAATGAGCCCCCCATCCCTGAAGAGATGCATCCGTTACTAGGGTGTCGGATGGAAGCACCTGGTGAAACGGAGCACCCACTGACAGGTGAGGTCTGTGCATCCACCATCTCAATGACTGAAGAGCTACCGCCGGTAGCCGCACCGTGTCCTCCCAGCGACCTGTTATTTGGCTCCAGTTGGTCTCCAATGCCTCTTGGAGGGGTCTCATGTGGAGTCTGGCATTTGGGACAATAAAAATGCACGATGCCATGGAGCCCAGCAGTGATGTCACCTGACGTGCCGTAGGTGCGCTGGCTCTCAACAGGTCCTGGCACTTCCTGTCTATTGAGGATAGTCGTTCCTCCGAAGGATACACTTTTTGGAGTTCTGTGTTTATGATAGCTCCTAGGTAGTGAAGATTCTGCGTTGGAATCAAGGTTGACTTCTGGTAATTGACCTGAAGACCTAGAGCTTCGCAAACTCCTAGTACAATGTCCCGATGGCTTCTCGCCTGCTCCGGAGAAGAAGCCTTCAGTAGCCAGTCGTCTAGGTATGGATATATGTATATCCTTTGTCTTCGGAGATGCGCCGCCACCACTGCCATACATTTCGAGAAAACTCTTGGGGCAGATTTCAGGCCAAAGGGTAGAACTCTGAACTGGTAATGCTGTAACGCTACTCGGAAGCGCAGGAATTTTCGATGTTTGGGAGCTATCGGGATGTGAAAGTACGCATCCTGTAGGTCGATGGAGCACATCCAGTCTCCCTGATGCAGTTGAGGGAAAATCTGGTGAAGCGCTAGCATTCTGAACTTCTGCTTCCTTATGTATTTGTTCAGCAGCCGTAGGTCCAGAATTGGCCTGAAAACGCCCTCTCGACCCTTCTTCGCCACTAGAAAGTAACGGGAGTAGACCCCCTGTCCTCTGTGTGCAGGTGGAACCTTTTCTATGGCATTCTTTTTTAGGAGGGCGAGAGCCTCCTTGCGTAGCAAGCTGAGATGAGATGGATAGTCTTTGGTTGGTGGCAAGCGTGGTGGAGGCTGTTTGAAAAGAAGAGAATAGCCATGTTCGACAATATTGAGCACCCATTTGTCTCTTGTGATAGAGTGCCACTCGTGAAGATAAGCCGTAATACTTCCCCCCACCGGAGTGGTGTACAGTGTCGAGGGAAGCGAGATTTCATTGCTTGGTGGGTGCTTTCGGAGTGGACTGTTGAGGTCTACTTGACCCTCGCTCCCTTGTGTTTCTCCTTTGAAAAAGAGGGCGTCCCTGACGTTGCTGTGACCTTTGCGACCAATGAGGGGTTTGAACCCTCTGCTGGAAAGGGCGCCTGTCATACGGCCTGTACCTCCGCCTGAAATCTTTCTTTCTTTCGAGGCCCACCGCCTTCATGGTATCCACCTCGGTCTTCATGCGGGCCATCTCTTCGTCTGCATGGGCACCGAATAGAGAGTTCCCGGCAAATGGGAGATTCAGGATGCGTTGTTGTGCTTCCTGTTTCAAGCCAGTGAGCCTCAGCCAGGAAGATCTCCTCGCACAGACACCATGTGCGTATCCATGAGCAGCCAAATCCGCCCCATCTGCTGCCGCGCTGATAACCTGGTTGGATACCAGGCATCCTTCTTGTAGTATCTCCTGGAAATCTTGTCTGTCTTCTCTGGGCAATTTTTCTGTAAATCTACTGAGGGAGTCCCACAGAGAACGATCATACCTGCCCAGGAGCGCAGACGCACTGGAGAATTTCATTGCTGAAGCTGCTGTCCCGCATATCTTTCTCCCCAGAGAGTCTAGATGCCTGCTCTCTTTATCCAGGGGTACCGTGGATGAAGATGCCACCGAGTGGGTCTTTCGGGCGGCAGCTATGATAACCGAGTCCGGTGGCGGATCCTTTCTAAGGAATAAAGGGTCCTGTTCTGGAGCCTTGTATTTTTTGAGAATTCTAGCCGGGGCAGACTTAAGCGAGGCTGGGGCCAGAAAAGTGTCCATGGTTGGCTGCAACAAGCCAGGCACTAGAGGCAGCAACTTTTTTTACGCTGATCTCTGTTGTAGAGTCTCAAAGATGACCGATGAGGAGGTAGATGGTTCTGGAACCTCTATGTTGAGTTTCTGCGCTCCTCTTAGCAACACCTCGTTGAATGTGGTAATGTCATCCACCGGTGAGACTCTAGCAGGTGGTGAATCTGTTAGGGTGGGTGAGTAACGCCCGACAGATGAACCTGATGAAGACCAAGAGGGTGATCTTCTTCTTGACCGCGACCTGGATCTTCGTTGAGAGCGAGACCTGCTGCGAGACGCTGTAGCCGAGCGTCTAGGCCTCGCGGTCGGTTGGCGAGGAGCTGAACGAGCCCGTTCTGCCCTGGCTGTCGGTGATGGCGTTCTTGGCAGGGAGGCAGTAGGTGAATACATTCGCGAATATTGCGAATCTGGGGAGGCCGCTGGTCTGTTGAGGCTCTCCAGCCATCTCGGAGATAGGTTGATGGGCGAGACGTGCCCAGAAGATGCCGCTCTTGACCGAGAAGAGTCGCTCGGTATGGAGACCACTGGAGATGGCGCCTTGTCTGGCGTGGGGCGATGTTCTGCTCCCTGTGGGACAGGTAAAACCTGCGTCGACGTCGATGGCTGTTTCGACGTCGAAGGACGCCCAGCCGGTTGCTCATGCCTCGACGTTGAGTGCCTTGACGTCGAACGGCGATCCTTGGACCTCGACCTGCTCGCCATCGTGTGCCTCGACGTGGAGCGATGGGAGGTCGACGGCGGATGTCTCTCGTGCCGTCGTGGTGATTTCGACGTCGTGTGTCCTGACGTCGGGGGGCGCACAGCCTTTGGCGGCGACCGAGCACGCCGGCGATGGCTCGACGTCGATCGGCGGGCTGCCGTCGACGGAGACCTGCCCCTGCTCTGATGTCCCTCCGACGCCGTTCCCTTCGACGTCGGGCGTGTCGCCGTCGACGGCGATCTATGCCGGTGAGACGGTGGTAGCGACGACGTTGACGGTGAACAAACAGGTACTTTCCTACCTGTCGACGTCGACCGGGCCATTCTCTCCTGAGAATGGCCTTCTGGCTGTCTGGGAAGTGAGGAGGACGATGTTCTTTTCCTCTCCTGAAGCCCATGTAGCCGGATCTTCTCTCTGTCTTTCAGAGTCCTCCTAGACATGTTCTTGCAGTACTTACAAGTGTCAGGGCAGTGACTCTGAGGCAGGCACACTATGCACAGAGAGTGGGGATCTGACTGGGCCTTCTTCTTCCCACAAGCAGGGCATTTGACAAAAAGTGAAGGCATTTTTCTGTCAGAAAAAACCTGCCTAGCTCAGACAAAGGTTTTATTTGTCGAGTGAAAAGTGAAAAAACGCTTTTTTAAAGAATTTTTCTGAGAAAAACTCAGAAAAACTGAGAGCTCAATGCTCCAGGATCCTCCCAGAAGAAGCCGGAAAAAAGAACTAACCTAACTGTGAACCAACTGTCACCTTTCCTTCACCCCTGAGGCATGGTGGGATACTGGAGGTGCTCAGGGCCTTAAAGGCACGGTGCCAAAGTTTTTATGGTTCTCCTGTGTTAACCTGCATGCAGCCTATTGGCTAAGAATGCTTCATTGTTTTTCAATGCAGTTTTTTCTATTTTTCCTCTAGAGTTTGCTACTGCTTACTTCCCTAAGCCTAGTTTTAGGAGCTTGGGTACATATTCATGCTCTATTGTAGTATTTAATATAAAAAAATAAAAATAAAAAAAAACTTCATGGAAATAAAGCATTTTAGCCTGTTTTTAACATGATAGCCTGCATGACTGTTTGTTACACATGTATAATATGTGTATATTTTATATATGCTCCGGGGTCCCCGCACAAGGGCGGGAATATTCAATGTTTATGACTATTGATGAGGATCCCCTGGAAGAGAATGATGAGATCACTTTCCTAGTCAGGGAAACACATTAACTGGAAGGTTAGGTAGGCCCAAGATAGCTCATCAATATACAACACGGCATTAGTAGCTGATTTTGAGCTGCGAGAGGATGGAGGAATCCAACTTGCGCTCAATAACGATTTCCAAGTGTGCACTAGCCCTTGACCACCACCTCTAATGCAAACGTGTAAATTCATCCCTTTGTAGGAACGGGCATTGTTTCACCTGCTAAAGCTGAACTTACATAGGGCTTATTGGCCAGAAGATGTGCAACTGTTGCAGCTGTTGAGGCTAGAAACAAGAATGACTCTCTTTTATTCTTTATAAAAGCTCTTGTAGCCCAGCCTTTCCGAACGTCTATATAAGTTCCACTGTTATAGGCGTCATCCATCATTTTCACTATTACTTTTCTCAATATTGGCTGGTTTGGCAGAACAAGAAGGGACGGCTTCAGAAGAGCTCGAATTGAACCTAGAAGCTTCTGCACAGAGTTACAGGAAAAAAAGAGACACCCAGCCCTTTGATGGATCTTCTCTCTGTCTCTTTCCCCTCTGTCCATCTGCGTACCTCTCACTCTCTAAATCCTATAATTTATATTGTATTCCCTCTTCCCAATCTTCCTGTCTCTACTTGTTCACTCTCTCAACTCAGTTCAACCCTCTTCTTTTCTTTTAAAAAAACATCTTATCTTTTATTAAAGGACGTCCCTATTTTCACACTGCTTTTTGATATGACATTCTTTCACTTTCTATAAAAGGAAGTGAAGTCGGTATTCATGAAATATCATTGGTATACTGTCAGTACATTAAACCTTACTTTAGCATTGCCACACTTAGGCAATGCATTTCAGCTTTAGAACGTCTGCTGTTCTTGCTGGGCATAGTGGCGTATGCCTGTTGTCCTAGTTACTTGGGAGGCTGAGGCTAGTGGATTGCTCGAGCTCAGGGGTTCTGGGCTGCACTCAGCTGTGTTAATCAGGTGTCCATGCTAAGTTGGGCATCAATATGGTGTCCTGGAGGGAGCTCTAGAATTCCAGGTTGGTTAATGAGAGGTGCACTGACCAAGGCTGGAAACAGAGCAGGCCAAAGCTTTCATGTCCGTCAGTAGTAGGACAGCACCTGTGAGCAGTAAGTGTTGAATAGCCTGAGCAAAACAGTAAGACCTAGCCTTTCCTTTTTTTACTTAAAAAGGTAGACGTTTACAAGATGGTTATAGCTTACTTTGCCTAAACCAAGACTCTGTTTTCCTATAAATACAGGAAATATGAGGAACAGATGAACTCGGCCAAACGGGCTAGAATAGCAGTCAATTCTACAGGATGGAGACATAGGGCAATGACAAATTGCAGAAGGGGACAAGTGAAAACTATTCTCGGCGTAGAAAAATGGTTGTGTGATTTCTAGCAAAGATGAATAAAAGGCATTTTTCCTATTCCAGAGCCTGTAGGATTAAACAGGTGTGTCAAGTAAAAAGTAGCCTTAGAAGCTAAATTTAGAAATATGCTTCTTAGCCCTTCTGCTGGTTTTGCACTTCCAGTTCTAATTTATTTTCTGATTAGCCTTCATTCACACCCATTTATGAAAGAAAAGAAGAAATTGCAGGGTTGTTCGCTGTTCTTGTGAAACATGCAACAAGTGAGATCTGTGTAAGTCCGCAGACTGCGGACCTACTGGACTTCCACTGCCTAACTATTCCTGACTCAGTACTGTTACATTTTCACTATCTTTAAGAATCTCAGCTTAAAGGAGTTGGGTGACAGACAGTCCAGATCACCCATATGGAAATGTCTATATCATTACTGAATGTATTCAATTGGGCACAGTATACAATCAATCATATAGTTATTTAAGTAAAGGTATGCAAGACTGATGAGATCACTTTCCTAGTCAGGGAAACACATTAACTGGAAGGTGCAGGTAGGCCCAAGATAGCTCATCAATATACAACACGGCATTAGTAGCTGATTTTGAGCTGCGAGAGGATGGAGGAATCCAACTTGCGCTCAATAACGATTTCCAAGTGTGCACTAGCCCTTGACCACCACCTCTAATGCAAACGTGTAAATTCATCCCTTTGTAGGCACGGGCATTGTTTCACCTGCTAAAGCTGAACTTACATAGGGCTTATTGGCCAGAAGATGTGCAACTGTTGCAGCTGTTGAGGCTAGAAACAAGAATGACTCTCTTTTATTCTTTATAAAAGCTCTTGTAGCCCAGCCTTTCCGAACGTCTATATAAGTTCCACTGTTACAGGCGTCATCCATCATTTTCACTCTTACTTTTCTCAAAATTGGCTGGTTTGTCAGAACAAGAAGGGACGGCTTCAGGAGAGCTCGAATTGAACCTAGAAGCTTCTGCAGAGAGTTACAGGAAAAAAAGAGACACCCAGTGCTTTGATGGCTCTTCTCTCTGTCTCTTTCCCCTCTGTCCATCTGCGTACCTCTCACTCTCTAAATCCTATAATTTATATTGTATTCACTTCCCTCTTCCCAATCTTCCTGTCTCTACTTGTTCACTCTCTCAACTCAGTTCAACCCTCTTCTTTTCTTTTAAAAAAACATCTTATCTTTTATTAAAGGACGTCCCTATTTTTACACTGCTTTTTTATATGACATTCTTTCACTTTCTATAAAAGGAAGTGAAGTCGGTATTCATGAAATATCATTGGTATACTGTCAGTACATTAAACCTTACTTTAGCATTGCCACACTTAGGCAATGCCTTTCAGCTTTAGAACGTCTGCTGTTCTTGCCAGGCATAGTGGCGTATGCCTGTTGTCCTAGTTACTTGGGAGGCTGAGGCTAGTGGATTGCTCAAGCTCAGGGGTTCTGGGTTGCACTCAGCTGTGTTAATCAGGTGTCCATGCTAAGTTGGGCATCAATATGGTGTCCTGGAGGGAGCTCTAGAATTCCAGGTTGGTTAATGAGAGGTGCACCAACCAAGGCTGGAAACAGAGCAGGCCGAAGCTTTCATATCCGTCAGTAGTAGGACAGCACCTGTGAGAAGTAGGTGTTGAACAGCCTGAGCAAAACAGTAAGACCTAGCCTTTCCTTTTTTACTTAAAAAGGTAGACGTTTACAAGATGGTTATAGCTTACTTTGCCTAAACCAAGACTCTGTTTTCCTATAAATACAGGAAATATGAGGAACAGATGAACTCGGCCAAACAGGCTAGAATAGCAGTCAATTCTACAGGATGGAGACATAGGGCAATGACAAATTGCAGAAGGGGACAAATGAAAACTATTCTCGGCGTAGAAAAATGGTTGTGTGATTTCTAGCAAAGATGAATAAAAGGCATTTTTCCTATTCCAGAGCCTGTAGGATTAAACAGGTGTGTCAAGTAAAAAGTAGCCTTAGAAGCTAAATTTAGAAATATACTTCTTAGCCCTTCTGCTGGTTTTGCACTTCCAGTTCTAATTTATTTTCTGATTAGCCTTCATTCACACCCATTTATGAAAGAAAAGAAGAAATTGCAGGGTTGTTCGCTGTTCTTATGAAACATGCAACAAGTGAGATCTGTGTAAGTCCGCAGACTGCGGACCTACTGGACTTCCACTGCCTAACTATTCCTGACTCAGTACTGTTACATTTTCACTATCTTTAAGAATCTCAGCTTAAAGGAGTTGGGTGACAGACAGTCCAGATCACCCATATGGAAATGTCTATATCATTACTGAATGTATTCAATTGGGCACAGTATACAATCAATCATATAGTTATTTAAGTAAAGGTATGCAAGACGGATAAGTTACTTACCTGTAAATCCTAGTTCTCTTCCAGGGGTATCCTCATCAAAGTCATAAACATTGAATATTCCCGCCCTTGTGCGGGGACCCCGGAGCATATATAAAATATACACATATTATACATGTGTAACAAACAGTCATGCAGGCTATCATGTTAAAACAGGCTAAAATGCTTTATTTTCATGAAGTTTTTTTATTTTTTTATTTTTTTATAATAAATACTACAATAGAGCATGAATATGTACCCAAGCTCCTAAAACTAGGCTTAGGGAAGTAAGCAGTAGCAAACTCTAGAGGAAAAATAGAAAAAACTGCATTGAAAAACAATGAAGCATTCTTAGCCAATAGGCTGCATGCAGGTTAACACAGGAGAACCATAAAAACTTTGGCACCGTGCCTTTAAGGCCCTGAGCACCTCCAGTATCCCACCATGCCTCAGGGGTGAAGGAAAGGTGACAGTTGGTTCACAGTTAGGTCAGTTCTTTTTACGGTGACAATTTGTATAACTGATTCCAGACACAGTCTGTCCTGCACTACTAGGAGACGTGCGTCCGGGGAGGAGGGTGAGTTGTTTATGACTTTAATGAGGATACCCCTGGAAGAGAACTAGGATTTACAGGTAAGTAAGGATAAGTTACTTACCTGTAAATCCTAGTTCTCTTCCAGGGGTATCCTCATCAAAGTCATAAACATTGAATATTCCCGCCCTTGTGCGGGGACCCCGGACATTATATATATAAAATACATACATATTATCATGTGTAAAACAGCAATGCAGGCTATAATCATAAATAGGCTAAAATGCTTTATTTCTATGCAAGTTTTTTTTTTTTTTTTTTTTTTTATATTATAAAATCACAATAGATCATAAATATCTACCTAAGCCCCAAAAACTGGACTTAGGGAAGTAAACAGCAGTAAATAGCAGAGAAAAATAGAAAAAAACACATTGAAAAACAATGAAGCATTCTTAGCCAATAGGCTGCATGCAGGTTAACACAGGAGAACCATAAAAACTTTGGCACCGTGCCTTTAAGACCCTGAGCACCTCCAGTATCCCACCATGCCTCAGGGGTGAAGGGAAGGTGACAGTTGGTTCACAGTTAGGTCAGTACTTTTTTACGGTGACAATCTGTGTAACTGATCAGAAAGATAATCTGTCCTGCACTTCTAGGAGACTTGAGTCCGGGGAGGAGGGTGGGTTGTTTATGACTTTGATGAGGATACCCCTGGAAGAGAACTAGGATTTACAGGTAAGTAACTTATCCTTCTCTTCCAGGGGATCCTCATCAATAGTCATAAACATTGAATAGATTAGCAAGCCCATCCCTAAACTCTGCGGACTGTCTGAAAGAAGTGCAGGAAAGAATACATATTCATGCAAATAGATTTCTAAGAGAGGCCTGCCCCACCTGGGCATCCGCTCTTGCATCCGAGTCTAAACAGTAATGCTTAGTAAAGGTATGCACAGACTTCCATGTAGCAGCCTTACAAATCTCGGAAATTGGTACATTGTTAAGGAGGGCAGCAGTAGCCGCTTTTCCCCTTGTGGAATGCGCTTTTGGCCTAGCCAGTAATTGCTTATTAGCCAGTTGGTAAGTGTTAACAATACAAGACACAATCCATCTTGATATCGTTCGTTTAGACGCTGCCTCTCCTGTTCTTAAATGACCATAATTCAGAAACAAATGGTTAGAATGTCTAATCGGTTTTGTTTTGTCCAAATAGAATTTCAGCACTCTTTTCAAGTCTAAAGAATGCAATGCTTTCTCAGCCGGAGTCTCCGGATTGGGAAAGAAAGTCGGTAAAGATATAGTCTGATTGATATGGAATTCTGACACCACCTTCGGAAGAAAAGATGGGTGAGTTCGCAGAACCACTCTATTATCGTGAAAAACCGTGTACGGTTCTCTGCAAGACAGAGCCTGAATTTCGCTGACCCTCCTCGCTGAAGTAATGGCCACCAAAAAAGCCGTCTTCCACGTAAGGTGCTGTAAAGAGGCCTTGTGGATAGGTTCAAAGGGAGGGCCCATAAGTTTTGACAGGACTACATTCAGTTCCCATGGAGGAGAAGGTCTCCGAATGGGAGGAAAAACCTTTTTCAAGCCTTCTAAGAAATCCTTGACTACAGGTATCGTAAAGAAGGACTCCTGAGAAGGCGACTTACGATAGGCTGTAATTGCAGACAAATGAACCTTAATAGAAGATACCTGCAGACCAGACTTCGCCAGATGAAGCAAATAGGACAGTATGACATCCTCCTGAGCTCGTATGGGATTTATACCTTGTTGAGAGCACCAGATGTAAAATCTCTTCCACTTAAAAGCGTAAGAACGCCGCGTGGAAGGTCGTTTTGACTCTTTCAAGATGTTCATGCACTCCTGTGAGAGCCCTAGGTGCCCATACTGTAGGAATTCAGGAGCCATGCTGTCAAGCTCAGAGAGGGAAGGTTGGGATGTAGGATTCTGCCTTCCATTCTGCTCAGGAGATCCGGTCTGCACGGCAACCTCCTGTGAGGTTTTTCCGATAAGTTGAGTAGATCCGTGTACCAGAATTGGCGGGGCCATTGTGGCGCTATCAGAATCATTCTGGTTCTGGAGTTGTAAAGTTTGTTGATTACTGCCGGTATGAGGGGAATCGGTGGAAAGGCGTAGAGAAATATCCCTGACCAGTTGATCAACAGGGCATTCCCTTGAGATCCCGGACGGCAGAACCTGGATGCGAAGTCTGGGCATTTCTTGTTTGCTTCGTCTGCAAAGAGATCCAACTGGGGTCGACCCCATTGACCGAAGATGTCCTCGACGACTTCGTCGTGTAGGACCCAGTCGTGCGCGTCTTCTAGATGTCTGCTCAGGAAATCTGCCTCTACGTTTTGCTGACCTGGCAGGTGTATCGCTGTGATAGACATTCCCCTGGCCAGGAGCCAATGCCATATCGTTTGGGACTCTCGAGACAGAGGTAGTGATCTTGTTCCCCCCTGTTTGTTCAGGTAATACATTGTGGTTGTATTGTCTGTCTGAATTAGGAGAGATTTCCCCTGAACCAATGGAGAGAAAGATTTGAGAGCCAGATGGACCGCTCTGAGCTCCAGTAGATTTATGTGATAGTTCTTTTCCTTGTCGGACCACAGACCCTGAGCTTGGAAGGAACCCAGATGAGCACCCCAACCCTGAAGAGACGCATCCGTTACCAGAGTGTCGGCTGGAATTGTCTGGTGAAACGGAGAACCTATCGACAGGTGAGGTCTGTGCATCCACCATTGTAGTGATTGAAAAGCCGCTGCTGGTAGTCGTACTCTGTCCTCCCAGCGACCAGTCTTTTGGCTCCAGTTGTTCTCTAATGCCTCCTGAAGGGGCCTCATGTGTAGCCTGGCATTCGGGACAATGAAGATGCATGAAGCCATGGAGCCCAGAAGCGATGTCACCTGACGAGCAGTAGGTGCATCGGCTGTTAATAGTTGTTGACACTTCCTGTGGATTGATAAAAGTCGTTCCTCCGAAGGATACACTCTTTGGAGCTCTGTGTTTAGTATAGCTCCCAGGTAGTGGAGGTTTTGTGTTGGAATCAAGGTTGACTTGTTGTGGTTGATTTGAAGACCTAGAGTCTCGAAAGTTCTTAGTACAATGTCTCGATGTTTTCTCGCCTGATCCGGAGAGGAAGCCTTCAATAGCCAGTCGTCCAGGTAGGGGTAGACGAATATTTTTTGCCTTCGAAGATGTGCCGCTACCACTGCTACACATTTTGAAAAGACTCGGGGTGCAGACTTTAGGCCGAATGGTAGGACTCTGAATTGGTAGTGCTGTGACGCTATCTGGAAACGTAAGAATTTCCGATGTTTGGATGCTATTGGGATGTGAAAATATGCATCCTGTAGGTCGATGGAGCACATCCAGTCTCCCTGATGCAGTTACGGAACAATCTGGTGAAGGGCTAGCATCCTGAAATTCTGTTTTCTTATGTACTTGTTCAGGAGCCGTAAGTCCAGAATTGTCCTGAAGATGCCCTGTTGACCTTTTTTCGCCACCAGAAAGTAACGGGAGTACACCCCTTTTCCTTTTTGTGCCGGAGGAACCTTTTCTACAGCTTTCTTTTGTAGGAGTGCAAGAACTTCCTTGCGTAGCAGGCTGAGATGAGAAGGAAAACATCTTGCTGGCGGCAAGTGTGGCGGAGGTTTTTTGAAAAGGAGAGAATAGCCATGTTCGACAATATTGAGCACCCATTTGTCTCTTGTGATGGAGTGCCACTCGTGAAGATGATGCGTAATACTTCCCCCCACCGGAGTGGTGCACAGTGCTGAGGGAAGCAATGCTTCATTGCTTAGTTGGTGTCTTTGCTGTAGACTGTTGAGGTCTACTTGCCCCTCGATCTCTTGTGGGTCTACGTGCCTGAAACAGGGGACGTCCCTGTCGTTGTTGTGGTGTCTGAGACCAGTGAGGGGTTTGAACCCTCTGCTGGAATGGTTGTCTGTCGTACGGCCTGTACCTCCGCCTGAAGTCTTTCTTACGTTCCAGGCCCACTGCCCTCATAGTGTCCACCTCCGTTTTCATTCGGGCCATCTCTTCATCCGCGTGGGTACCGAACAACGAATTCCCGCTGAATGGGAGGTTTAAAATGCGTTGCTGTGCTTCCTGTTTCAGACCCGTGAGCCGTAGCCAGGAAGACCTCCTAGCGCAGATTCCGTGCGCATACCCATGCGCAGCCAAATCCGCCCCGTCCGCCGCCGCGCTGATGACCTGGTTAGATACTAGGCCCCCTTCCTGCAAGATTTCCTGGAAGTCCTGTCTATCTTCCCTGGGCAACTTTTCTGTAAATCTGTGGAGTGAGTCCCACAGAGAGCGGTCATATCTGCCCAGAAGTGCTGAGGCGCTGGAGACCTTCATAGCAGATGCCGCCGTACCGCACATCTTTCTCCCCAGGGAGTCTAGGTGTCTGCTCTCCTTATCCGGGGGGACTGTGGAAGATGATGCCACAGAGTGTGTTTTTCTGGCTGCGGCTAAGATAACAGAGTCCGGTGGCGGATCCTTCCGCAGGAATAAAGGATCTTGCTCCGGAGCTTTGTACTTCTTTTGAATCCTAGCCGGGGCAGACTTGAGAGTGGCTGGAGTCAGAAAGGTGTCCATAGTAGGTTGCAGCAAACCCGGTACTAGTGGCAGCAGTTTTCTCGAGACTGATCTGTGTTGTAGGGTCTCAAAGATAACTGAGGATGAGGTGGCCGGCTCCGGTACCTCAATATTTAGTTTCTGCGCTCCCCTTAAAAGAACCTCATTAAAAGTGGTGATATCATCCACCGGTGAGATCCTAGCAGGTGGAGAATCTGTCAGTGTGGGGGAGTAGCGCCCAACAGACGATCCTGAAGAAGACCAAGAAGGTGATCTTCTGTGTGGTGTTCGCGACCTGGTTCTCCTTCGGGAACGAGACCTGCTACGAGAAGCTGTAGCAGAGTGTGCAGGTCTTGTGGTCGGCTGACGAGAAGCAGAACGAGCCCGTCCTGCTCTAGCTGTAGGCGATGGCGTTCTAGGTAATGAGGCAGTAGGAGAATACATCCTAGAGTATTGGGAATCCGGGGATGCTGCCGGTCTATTCAGGCTCTCTAACCATCTAGGTGATAGAGTGATGGGAGAAACATGCCCCGATGAGCCCGCTCTGGAATGGGATGATGCACTCCGTATAGAGACCACCGGTGAGGGAGCTTTATCCGCTGGCTCTACTGCCTGTGACACCGCTGAAGGTTGTGTCGACGTCGATTGCATCCTCGACGTCGAAAGTTGCGATGGCTCGGCTGTTCTCGACGTCGAAGGTCTTGACGTCGAAGGCCTCGACGTTGAATGTCTTGACGCCGATCGCCGATCACGGGACCTGGACCTACTCGCCGTCGTGTGTCTCGACGTTGAGTGGCGAGTGGTCGACGGCGGATGTTCATGCCGTCGTGGTGTTTTTGGCGTCGTGTCCTTCGACGCCAAGGGGCGAGATGTTCTCGACGGCGAACGGGAGAGCCGGAGATGGCTCGACGCCGAACGGCGGTCTGCCGTCGACGGAGATGTACCCCTGTGCTGTCCATGCTTCGACGCTTTGTCCCTCGACGTCGGTCTGGTCACCGTCGACGGCGATCTATGCCGGTGAGACGGTGGCGCCGATGACGTCGATGGAGAACAAACAGGCACAATCCTACCTGTCGACGTCGATCTGGCCATTCCTTCTGTTGTAGGCCTGGGAAGTGAAGAGGATGTTGACTTTTTCCTCTCCTGAAGCCCATGTAGCCTGATTTTCTCTCTGTCTTTGAGAGTCCTCCTTGACATCTTCTTACAATACTTGCAGGTGTCAGGACAGTGACTCTGTGGCAGGCAGACAATACACAGAGAGTCTGACTGGGCTTTCTTCTTCCCACAAGAAGGACATTTTACAAAAAGAGATGGCATTTTCTGTCAGAAAAGACTGCCAAACTCAGACAAAAGATGTTATCTGTCGAGTAAACAGGAAAAACACTATTTTTAGGGATTTTTCTGAAGAAAAAAATCAGAAAAACTGAGAGCTCAATGCTCCAGGATCCTCTCAGAAGAAGCCGGAAAAAAGAACTGACCTAACTGTGAACCAACTGTCACCTTCCCTTCACCCCTGAGGCATGGTGGGATACTGGAGGTGCTCAGGGTCTTAAAGGCACGGTGCCAAAGTTTTTATGGTTCTCCTGTGTTAACCTGCATGCAGCCTATTGGCTAAGAATGCTTCATTGTTTTTCAATGTGGTTTTTTCTATTTTTCTCTGCTATTTACTGCTGTTTACTTCCCTAAGTCTAGTTTATGGGGCTTAGGTAGATATTTATGATCTATTGTGATTTTATAATATAAAAAAAAAAAAAAAAAAAAAAAAAAAACTTGCATAGAAATAAAGCATTTTAGCCTATTTATGATTATAGCCTGCATTGCTGTTTTACACATGATAATATGTATGTATTTTATATATATATGCTCCGGGGTCCCCGCACAAGGGCGGGAATATTCAATGTTTATGACTATTGATGAGGATCCCCTGGAAGAGAACTTATCCTTCTCTTCCAGGGGATCCTCATCAATAGTCATAAACATTGAATAGATTAGCAAGCCCATCCCTAAACCCAGCGGACTGTCCGATAGAAGTGCAGGAATAGATATGTCTTACGCAAATAGATTTCTTAGAGAGGCCTGCCCCACTTGGGCATCCGCTCTTGCATCTGAGTCTAACCAATAATGTCTTGTAAACGTATGGACAGACTTCCATGTAGCAGCCTTACAAATCTCAGATATCGGAACATTGTTAAGGAGAGCAGCAGTAGCCGCTTTACCCCTTGTGGAATGCGCTCTAGGCCGCGCTAGTAATTGTTTATTAGCTAGCTGGTAAGTATTAACAATACAAGAAACTATCCATCTTGATATTGTTCGCTTAGATGCTGCCTCTCCTGTCCTTAAATGACCATAGTTTACAAACAAGCGGTTAGAGTGTCTAATCGATTTTGTCTTGTCCAGATAAAATTTCAGCACTCTTTTCAAGTCTAATGAGTGCAATGCTTTCTCTGCCGGAGTCTCCGGATTGGGAAAGAACGTCGGTAAAGATATGGTCTGATTAATATGGAATTCTGACACCACCTTCGGAAGGAAAGATGGGTGAGTTCGAAGAACCACTCTATTGTCATGAAAAACCGTGTACGGTTCTTTTGAAGACAAGGCCTGGATTTCACTGACCCTCCTCGCTGAAGTAATGGCCACTAGAAAAGCCGTCTTCCACGTAAGGTGTTGTAAAGAGGCCTTATGTATAGGCTCGAAAGGAGGGCCCATAAGTTTTGCCAGGACTATGTTCAGTTCCCATGGAGGAGAAGGCCTCCGAATTGGCGGAAAAACTTTCTTCAAACCCTCTAAGAAATCCTTGACTACAGGTTTTGTAAAGAAGGATTCCTGAGAAGGTGACTTGCAATAGGCTGTAATAGCAGACAAATGTACCTTAATAGATGATACCTGCAGACCGGACTTCGCTAGATGAAGCAAATAGGACAGTATGACATCCTCCTGCGCCCGTATGGGATTATGACCTTTCTGACAGCACCATATGTAGAATCTCTTCCACTTAAAAGCGTAAGAACGCGCGTGGAAGGCCGTTTGGACTCTTTCAAGATGTTCATGCACTCCTGCAAGAGCCCTAGGTGCCCATACTGCAGGAATTCAGGAGCCATGCTGTTAAGCTCAGAGAGGGTAGGTTGGGATGTAGAATCCTGCCCTCCATTCTGCTCAGAAGATCCGGTCTGCACGGCAGCCTCCTGTGAGGTTTTTCCGACAGGTTGAGGAGATCCGTGTACCAGAACTGTCGGGGCCATTGTGGCGCTATAAGAATCATTCTGGTCCTGGATCTGTAAAGTTTGCTGATCACTGCCGGAATGAGGGGAATCGGCGTAAAGGCGTAAAGAAATATCCCTGACCAGTCGATCAACAGGGCATTCCCTCGAGATCCCAGACGGTAGAACCTGGATGCGAAGTCTGGGCATTTCTTGTTTACTTCGTCTGTGAAGAGATCCAGTTGAGGCCGACCCCATTGCGCGAAGATGTATTCTGCGACTTCGCCGTGTAGGACCCAATCGTGAACGTCCTCCAGGTGTCTGCTTAGAAAGTCTGCTTCCACGTTCTGCTGACCTGGCAGGTGAACTCCTGTAATTGACATTCCTCTGGCCAGGAGCCAATGCCATATCGCTTGGGACTCTCGCGATAGGGGTAGGGACCTCGTTCCCCCTTGTTTGTTCAAGTAATACATCGTGGTTGTATTGTCCGTCTGTATCAAGAGAGTTTTCCCCTGAATTAGCGGTATGAAAGACTTGAGAGCCAGATGGACCACTCTGAGTTCTAGCAGAGTGATGTGGTACTGCTTTTCCTTGTCTGACCACAGACCCTGCGCTTAAAAAGGACCCAAATGAGCCCCCCATCCCTGAAGAGATGCATCCGTTACTAGGGTGTCGGATGGAAGCACCTGGTGAAACGGAGCACCCACTGACAGGTGAGGTCTGTGCATCCACCATCTCAATGACTGAAGAGCTACCGCCTGTAGCCGCACCGTGTCCTCCCAGCGACCTGTTCTTTGGCTCCAGTTGGTCTCCAATGCCTCTTGGAGGGGTCTCATGTGGAGTCTGGCATTTGGGACAATAAAAATGCACGATGCCATGGAGCCCAGCAGTGATGTCACCTGACGTGCCGTAGGTGCGCTGGCTCTCAACAGGTCCTGGCACTTCCTGTCTATTGAGGATAATCGTTCCTCCGAAGGATACACTTTTTGGAGTTCTGTGTTTATGATATCTCCTAGGTAGTTAAGATTCTGCGTTGGAATCAAGGTTGACTTCTGGTAATTGACCTGAAGACCTAGAGCTTCGCAAACTCCTAGTACAATGTCCCGATGGCTTCTCGCCTACTCCGGAGAAGAAGCCTTCAGTAGCCAGTCGTCTAGGTATGGATATATGTATATCCATTGTCTTCGGAGATGCACCGCCACCACTGCCATACATTTCGAGAAAACTCTTGGGGCAGATTTCAGGCCAAAGGGTAGAACTCTGAACTGGTAATGCTGTAACGCTACTCGGAAGCGCAGGAATTTTCGATGTTTGGGAGCTATCGGGATGTGAAAGTACGCATCCTGTAGGTCGATGGAGCACATCCAGTCTCCCTGATGCAGTTGAGGGAAAATCTGGTGAAGCGCTAGCATTCTGAACTTCTGCTTCCTTATGTATTTGTTCAGCAGCCGTAGGTCCAGAATTGGCCTGAAAACGCCCTCTCGACCCTTCTTCGCCACTAGAAAGTAACGGGAGTAGACCCCCTGTCCTCTGTGTGCAGGTGGAACCTTTTCTATGGCATTCTTTTTTAGGAGGGCGAGAGCCTCCTTGCGTAGCAAGCTGAGATGAGATGGATAGTCTTTGGTTGGTGGCAAGCGTGGTGGAGGCTGTTTGAAAAGAAGAGAATAGCCATGTTCGACAATATTGAGCACCCATTTGTCTCTTGTGATAGAGTGCCACTCGTGAAGATAAGCCGTAATACTTCCCCCCACCGGAGTGGTGTACAGTGTCGAGGGAAGCGAGATTTCATTGCTTGGTGGGTGCTTTCGGAGTGGACTGTTGAGGTCTACTTGACCCTCGCTCCCTTGTGTTTCTCCTTTGAAAAAGAGGGCGTCCCTGACGCTGCTGTGACCTTTGCGACCAATGAGGGGTTTGAACCCTCTGCTGGAAAGGGCGCCTGTCATACGGCCTGTACCTCCGCCTGAAATCTTTCTTTCTTTCGAGGCCCACCGCCTTCATGGTATCCACCTCGGTCTTCATGCGGGCCATCTCTTCGTCTGCATGGGCACCGAATAGAGAGTTCCCGGCAAAAAGGAGATTCAGGATGCGTTGTTGTGCTTCCTGTTTCAAGCCAGTGAGCCTCAGCCAGGAAGATCTCCTCGCACAGACACCATGTGCGTATCCATGAGCAGCCAAATCCGCCCCATCTGCTGCCGCGCTGATAACCTGGTTGGATACCAGGCATCCTTCTTGTAGTATCTCCTGGAAATCTTGTCTGTCTTCTCTGGGCAATTTTTCTGTAAATCTACTGAGGGAGTCCCACAGAGAACGATCATACCTGCCCAGGAGCGCAGACGCACTGGAGAATTTCATTGCTGAAGCTGCTGTCCCGCATATCTTTCTCCCCAGAGAGTCTAGATGCCTGCTCTCTTTATCCAGGGGTACCGTGGATGAAGATGCCACCGAGTGGGTCTTTCGGGCGGCAGCTATGATAACCGAGTCCGGTGGCGGATCCTTTCTAAGGAATAAAGGGTCCTGTTCTGGAGCCTTGTATTTTTTGAGAATTCTAGCCGGGGCAGACTTAAGCGAGGCTGGGGCCAGAAAAGTGTCCATGGTTGGCTGCAACAAGCCAGGCACTAGAGGCAGCAACTTTTTTGACGCTGATCTCTGTTGTAGAGTCTCAAAGATGACCGATGAGGAGGTAGATGGTTCTGGAACCTCTATGTTGAGTTTCTGCGCTCCTCTTAGCAACACCTCGTTGAATGTGGTAATGTCATCCACCGGTGAGACTCTAGCAGGTGGTGAATCTGTTAGGGTGGGTGAGTAACGCCCGACAGATGAACCTGATGAAGACCAAGAGGGTGATCTTCTTCTTGACCGCGACCTGGATCTTCGTTGAGAGCGAGACCTGCTGCGAGACGCTGTAGCCGAGCGTCTAGGCCTCACGGTCGGTTGGCGAGGAGCTGAACGAGCCCGTTCTGCCCTGGCTGTTGGTGATGGCGTTCTTGGCAGGGAGGCAGTAGGTGAATACATTCGCGAATATTGCGAATCTGGGGAGGCCGCTGGTCTGTTAAGGCTCTCCAGCCATCTCGGAGATAGGTTGATGGGCGAGACGTGCCCAGAAGATGCCGCTCTTGACCGAGAAGAGTCGCTCGGTATGGAGACCACTGGAGATGGCGCCTTGTCTGGCGTGGGGCGATGTTCTGCTCCCTGTGGGACAGGTAAAACCTGCGTCGACGTCGATGGCTGTTTCGACGTCGAAGGACGCCCAGCCGGTTGCTCATGCCTCGACGTTGAGTGCCTTGACGTCGAACGGCGATCCTTGGACCTCGACCTGCTCGCCATCGTGTGCCTCGACGTGGAGCGATGGGAGGTCGACGGCGGATGTCTCTCGTGCCGTCGTGGTGATTTCGACGTCGTGTGTCCTGACGTCGGGGGGCGCACAGCCTTTGGCGGCGACCGAGCACGCCGGCGATGGCTCGACGTCGATCGGCGGGCTGCCGTCGACAGAGACCTGCCCCTGTTCTGATGTCCCTCCGACGCCGTTCCCTTCGACGTCGGGCGTGTCGCCGTCGACGGCGATCTATGCCGGTGAGACGGTGGTAGCGACGACGTTGACGGTGAACAAACAGGTACTTTCCTACCTGTCGACGTCGACCGGGCCATTCTCTCCTGAGAATGGCCTTCTGGCTGTCTGGGAAGTGAGGAGGACGATGTTCTTTTCCTCTCCTGAAGCCCATGTAGCCGGATCTTCTCTCTGTCTTTCAGAGTCCTCCTAGACATGTTCTTGCAGTACTTACAAGTGTCAGGGCAGTGACTCTGAGGCAGGCACACTATGCACAGAGAGTGGGGATCTGACTGGGCCTTCTTCTTCCCACAAGCAGGGCATTTGACAAAAAGTGAAGGCATTTTTCTGTCAGAAAAAACCTGCCTAGCTCAGACAAAGGTTTTATTTGTCGAGTGAAAAGTGAAAAAACGCTTTTTTAAAGAATTTTTCTGAGAAAAACTCAGAAAAACTGAGAGCTCAATGCTCCAGGATCCTCTCAGAAGAAGCCGGAAAAAAGAACTAACCTAACTGTGAACCAACTGTCACCTTTCCTTCACCCCTGAGGCATGGTGGGATACTGGAGGTGCTCAGGGCCTTAAAGGCACGGTGCCAAAGTTTTTATGGTTCTCCTGTGTTAACCTGCATGCAGCCTATTGGCTAAGAATGCTTCATTGTTTTTCAATGCAGTTTTTTCTATTTTTCCTCTAGAGTTTGCTACTGCTTACTTCCCTAAGCCTAGTTTTAGGAGCTTGGGTACATATTCATGCTCTATTGTAGTATTTAATATAAAAATAAAAAATAAAAATAAAAAAACTTCATGGAAATAAAGCATTTTAGCCTGTTTTTAACATGATAGCCTGCATGACTGTTTGTTACACATGTATAATATGTGTATATTTTATATATGCTCCGGGGTCCCCGCACAAGGGCGGGAATATTCAATGTTTATGACTATTGATGAGGATCCCCTGGAAGAGAATGATGAGATCACTTTCCTAGTCAGGGAAACACATTAACTGGAAGGTTAGGTAGGCCCAAGATAGCTCATCAATATACAACACGGCATTAGTAGCTGATTTTGAGCTGCGAGAGGATGGAGGAATCCAACTTGCGCTCAATAACGATTTCCAAGTGTGCACTAGCCCTTGACCACCACCTCTAATGCAAACGTGTAAATTCATCCCTTTGTAGGAACGGGCATTGTTTCACCTGCTAAAGCTGAACTTACATAGGGCTTATTGGCCAGAAGATGTGCAACTGTTGCAGCTGTTGAGGCTAGAAACAAGAATGACTCTCTTTTATTCTTTATAAAAGCTCTTGTAGCCCAGCCTTTCCGAACGTCTATATAAGTTCCACTGTTATAGGCGTCATCCATCATTTTCACTATTACTTTTCTCAATATTGGCTGGTTTGGCAGAACAAGAAGGGACGGCTTCAGAAGAACTCGAATTGAACCTAGAAGCTTCTGCACAGAGTTACAGGAAAAAAAGAGACACCCAGCCCTTTGATGGATCTTCTCTCTGTCTCTTTCCCCTCTGTCCATCTGCGTACCTCTCACTCTCTAAATCCTATAATTTATATTGTATTCCCTCTTCCCAATCTTCCTGTCTCTACTTGTTCACTCTCTCAACTCAGTTCAACCCTCTTCTTTTCTTTTAAAAAAACATCTTATCTTTTATTAAAGGACGTCCCTATTTTCACACTGCTTTTTGATATGACATTCTTTCACTTTCTATAAAAGGAAGTGAAGTCGGTATTCATGAAATATCATTGGTATACTGTCAGTACATTAAACCTTACTTTAGCATTGCCACACTTAGGCAATGCATTTCAGCTTTAGAACGTCTGCTGTTCTTGCTGGGCATAGTGGCATATGCCTGTTGTCCTAGTTACTGGGGAGGCTGAGGCTAGTGGATTGCTCGAGCTCAGGGGTTCTGGGCTGCACTCAGCTGTGTTAATCAGGTGTCCATGCTAAGTTGGGCATCAATATGTTGTACTGGAGGGAGCTCTAGAATTCCAGGTTGGTTAATGAGAGGTGCACTGACCAAGGCTGGAAACAGAGCAGGCCAAAGCTTTCATGTCCGTCAGTAGTAGGACAGCACCTGTGAGCAGTAAGTGTTGAACAACCTGAGCAAAACAGTAAGACCTAGCCTTTCCTTTTTTACTTAAAAAGGTAGACGTTTACAAGATGGTTATAGCTTACTTTGCCTAAACCAAGACTCTGTTTTCCTATAAATACAGGAAATATGAGGAACAGATGAACTCGGCCAAACAGGCTAGAATAGCAGTCAATTCTACAGGATGGAGAGATAGGGCAATGACAAATTGCAGAAGGGGACAAATGAAAACTATTCTCGGCGTAGAAAAATGGTTGAGTTATTTCTAGCAAAGATGAATAAAAGGCATTTTTCCTATTCCAGAGCCTGTAGGATTAAACAGGTGTGTCAAGTAAAAAGTAGCCTTAGAAGCTAAATTTAGAAATATGCTTCTTAGCCCTTCTGCTGGTTTTGCACTTCCAGTTCTAATTTATTTTCTGATTATCCTTCATTCACACCCATTTATAAAAGAAAAGAAGAAATTGCAGGGTTGTTCGCTGTTCTTGTGAAACATGCAACAAGTGAGATCTGTGTAAGTCCGCAGACTGCGGACCTACTGGACTTCCACTGCCTAACTATTCCTGACTCAGTACTGTTACATTTTCACTATCTTTAAGAATCTCAGCTTAAAGGAGTTGGGTGACAGACAGTCCAGATCACCCACATGGAAATGTCTATATCATTACTGAATGTATTCAATTGGGCACAGTATACAATCAATCATATAGTTATTTAAGTAAAGGTATGCAAGACTGATGAGATCACTTTCCTAGTCAGGGAAACACATTAACTGGAAGGTGCAGGTAGGCCCAAGATACCTCATCAATATACAACACGGCATTAGTAGCTGATTTTGAGCTGCGAGAGGATGGAGGAATCCAACTTGCGCTCAATAACGATTTCCAAGTGTGCACTAGCCCTTGACCACCACCTCTAATGCAAACGTGTACATTCATCCCTTTGTAGGCACGGGCATTGTTTCACCTGCTAAAGCTGAACTTACATAGGGCTTATTGGCCAGAAGATGTGCAACTGTTGCAGCTGTTGATGCTAGAAACAAGAATGACTCTCTTTTATTCTTTATAAAAGCTCTTGTAGCCCAGCCTTTCCGAACGTCTATATAAGTTCAACTGTTACAGGCGTCATCCATCATTTTCACTCTTACTTTTCTCAAAATTGGCTGGTTTGGGAGAACAAGAAGGGACGGCTTCAGGAGAGCTCAAATTGAACCTAGAAGCTTCTGCAGATAGTTACAGGAAAAAAAGAGACACCCAGCCCTTTGATGGCTCTTCTCTCTGCCTCTTTCCCCTCTGTCCATCTGCGTACCTCTCACTCTCTAAATCATATAATTTATATTGTATTCACTTCCCTCTTCCCAATCTTCCTGTCTCTACTTGTTCACTCTCTCAACTCAGTTCAACCCTCTTCTTTTCTTTAAAAAAAACATCTTATCTTTTATTAAAGGACGTCCCTATTTTCACACTGCTTTTTGATATGACATTCTTTCACTTTCTATAAAAGGAAGTGAAGTCGGTATTCGTGAAATATCATTGGTATACTGTCAGTACATTAAACCTTACGTTAGCATTGCCACACTTAGGCAATGCATTTCAGCTTTAGAACGTCTGCTGTCCCCGCCGGGCATAGTGGCGTGTGCCTGTTGTCCTAGCTACTTGGAAGGCTGAAGCTAGTGGATTGCTCGAGCTCAGGGGTTCTGGGCTGCACTCAGCTGTGTTGATCAGGTGTCTATGCTAAGTTGGGCATCAATATGGTGTTCTGGAGGGAGCTCTAGAATTCCAGGTTGTTTAATGAGAGGTGCACCGACCAAGGCTGGAAACAGAGCAGGCCAAAGCTTCTATGTCCATCAGTAGTAGGACAGCACCTGTGAGCAGTAGGTGTTGAACAGCCTGAGCAAAACAGTAAGACCTAGCCTTTCCTTTTTTACTTAAAAAGGTAGACGTTTACAAGATGGTTATAGCTTACTTTGCCTAAACCAAGACTCTGTTTTCCTTTATATACAGGAAATATGAGGAACAGATGAACTCGGCCAAACAGGCTAGAATAGCAGTCAATTCTACAGGATGGAGACATAGGGCAATGACAAATTGCAGAAGGAGACAAATGAAAACTATTCTCGGCGTAGAAAAATGGTTGTGTGATTTCTAGCAAAGATGAATAAAAGGCATTTTTCCTATTCCAGAGCCTGTAGGATTAAACAGGTGTGTCAAGTAAAAAGTAGCCTTAGAAGCTAAATTTAGAAATATGCTTCTTAGCCCTTCTGCTGGTTTTGCACTTCCAGTTCTAATTTATTTTCTGATTAGCCTTCGTTCACACCCATTTATGAAAGAAAAGAAGAAATTGCAGGGTTGTTCGCTGTTCTTGTGAAACATGCAACAAGTGAGATCTGTGTAAGTCCGCAGACTGCGGAGCTACTGGAATTCCACTGCCTAACTATTCCTGACTCAGTACTGTTACATTTTCACTATCTTTAAGAATCTCAGCTTAAAGGAGTTGGGTGACAGATAGTCGAGATCACCCATATGGAAATGTCTATATCATTACTGAATGTATTCAATTGGGCACAGTATACAATCAATCATATAGTTATTTAAGTAAAGGTATGCAAGACTGATGAGATCACTTTCCTAGTCAGGGATACACATTAACTGGAAAGTGCAGGTAGGCCCAAGATAGCTCATCAATATACAACACGGCATTAGTAGCTGATTTTGAGCTGCGAGAGGATGGAGGAATCAAACTTGCGCTCAATAACGATTTCCAAGTGTGCACTAGCCCTTCACCACCACCTCTAATGCAAACGTGTAAATTCATCCCTTTGTAGGAACGGGCCTTGTTTCACCTGCTAAAGCTGAACTTACATAGGGCTTATTGGCCAGAAGAAGTGCAACTGTTGCAGCTGTTGAGGCTAGAAACAAGAATGACTCTCTTTTATTCTTTATAAAAGCTCTTGTAGCCCAGCCTTTCCGAACGTCTATATAAGTTCCACTTGTATAGGCGTCATCCATCATTTTCACTCTTACTTTTCTCAATATTGGCTGGTTTGGCAGAACAAGAAGGGACGGCTTCAGGAGAGCTCATATTGAACCTAGAAGCTTCTGCAGAGAGTTACAGGAAAATAAGAGACACCCAGCCCTTTGATGGCTCTTCTCTCTGTCTCTTTCCCCTCTGTGCATCTGCGTACCTCTCACTCTCTAAATCCTATAATTTATATTATATTCACTTCCCTCTTCCCAATCTTCCTGACTCTACTTGTTCACTCTCTCAACTCAGTTCAGCCCTCTTTTTTTCTTTAAAAAAAACATCTTATCTTTTATTAAAGTACGTCCCTCTTTTCACACTGCTTTTTGATATGACATTCTTTCACTTTCTATAAAAGGAAGTGAAGTCGGTATTCATGAAATATCATTGGTATACTGTCAGTAAATTAAACCTTACTTTAGCATTGCCACACTTAGGCAATGCATTTCAGCTTTAGAACGTCTGTTGTTCTTGCTGGGCATAGTGGCGTGTGCCTGTTGTCCTAGCTACTTGGGAGGCTGATGCTAGTGGATTGCTTGAGCTGAGGGGTTCTGGGCTGCACTCAGCTGTGTTGATCAGGTGTCCATGCTAAGTTGGGCATCAATATGGTGTTCTGGAGGGAGCTCTAGAATTCCATGTTGTTGAATGAGAGGTGCACTGACAAAGGCTGGAAACAGAGCAAGCCAAAGCTTCTCTGTCCATCAGTAGTAATACAGCACCTGTGAGCAGTAGGTGTTGAACAGCCTGAGCAAAACAGGGAGACCTAGCCTTTCCTTTTTTACTTAAAAAGGTAGACATTTACAAGGTGGCTATAGCTTACTTTGCCTAAACCAAGACTCTGTTTTCCTTTAAATACAAGAAATATGAGGAACAGATGAACTCGGCCAAACAGGCTAGAATAGCAGTCAATTCTACAGGATGGAGACATAGGGCAATGACAAATTGCAGAAGGAGACAAATGAAAACAATTCTCGGCGTAGAAAAATGGTTGTGTGATTTCTAGCAAAGATGAATAAAAGGCATTTTTCCTATTCCAGAGCCTGTAGGATTAAACAGGTGTGTCAAGTAAAAAGTAGCCTTACAAGCTAAATTTAGAAATATGCTTCTTAGCCCTTCTGCTGGTTTTGCACTTCCAGTTCTAATTTATTTTCTGATTAGCCTTCATTCACACCCATTTATGAAAGAAAAGAAGAAATTGCAGGGTTGTTCGCTGTTCTTCTGAACATGCAACAAGTGAGATCTGTGTAAGTCCGCAGACTGCGGAGCTACTGGACTTCCACTGCCTAACTATTCCTGACTCAGTACTGTTACATTTTGACTATCTTTAAGAATCTCAGCTTAAAGGAGTTGGGTGACAGACAGTCGAGATCACCCATATGGAAATGTCTATATCATTACTGAATGTATTCAATTGGGCACAGTATACAATCAATCATATAGTTATTTAAGTAAAGGTATGCAAGACTGATGAGATCACTTTCCTAGTGAAGGAAACACATTAACTGGAAGGTGCAGGTAGGCCCAAGATAGCTCATCAATATACAACACGGCATTAGTAGCTGATTTTGAGCTGCGAGAGGATGGAGGAATCCAACTTGCGCTCAATAACGATTTCCAAGTGTGCACTAGCCCTTGACCACCACCTCTAATGCAAACGTGTAAATTCATCCCTTTGTAGGAACGGGCATTGTTTCACCTGCTAAAGCTGAACTTACATAGGGCTTATTGGCCAGAAGATGTGCAACTGTTGCAGCTGTTGAGGCTAGAAACAAGAATGACTCTCTTTTATTTTTTATAAAAGCTCTTGTAGCCCAGACTTTCCGAACGTCTATATAAGTTCCACTGTTACAGGCGTCATCCATCATTTTCAATCTTACTTTTCTCAATATTGGCTGGTTTGGCAGAACAAGAAGGGACGGCTTCAGGAGAGCTCGAATTGAACCTAGAAGCTTCTGCAGAGAGTTACAGGAAAAAAAGAGACACCCAGCCCTTTGATGGCTCTTCTCTCTGTCTCTTTCCCCTCTGTTCTTCTGCCTACCTCTCACTCTCTAAATCCTATAATTTATATTGTATTCACTTCCCTCTTCCCAATCTTTCTGACTCTACTTGTTCACTCTCTCAACTCAGTTCAACCCTCTTCTTTTCTTTAAAAAAAAATCTTATCTTTTATTAAAGGACGTCCCTATTTTCACACTGCTTTTTGATATGACATTCTTTCACTTTCTATAAAAGGAAGTGAAGTCGGCATTCATGAAATATCATTGGTATACTGTCAGTACATTGAACCTTACTTTAGCATTGCCACACTTAGGCAATGCATTTCAGCTTTAGAACGTCTGCTGTTCTTGCTGGGCATAGTGGTGTGTGCCTGTTGTCCTAGCTAGTTGGGAGGCTGAGGCTAGTGGATTGCTTGAGCTCAGCGGTTCTGGGCTGCATTCAGCTGTGTTGGTCAGGTGTCCATGCTAAGTTGGGCATCAATATGGTGTTCTGGAGGGAGCTCTAGAATTCCAGGTTGTTTAATGATAAGTGCACCGACCAAGGCTGGAAACAGAGCAGGCCAAATTTTACGTGTCCATCAGTAGTAGGGCAGTAGGTGTTCAACAGCCTGGGCAAAACAGTGAGACCTAGCCTTTCTATTTTTACTTAAAAAGGTAGACGTTTACAAGATGGTTATAGCTTAATTTGCCTAAACCAAGACTCTGTTTTCCTTTAAATACAGGAAATATGAGGAACAGATGAACTCGGCCAAACAGGTTAGAATAGCAGTCAATTCTACAGGATGGAGATATAGGGCAATGACAAATTTCAGAAGGAGACAAATGAAAACTATTCTCGGAATAGAAAAATGGTTGTGTGATTTCTAGCAAAGATTAATAAAAGGCATTTTTCCTATTCCAGAGCCTGTAGGATTAAACAGGTGTGTCAAGTAAAAAGTAGCCTTAGAAGCTAAATTTAGAAATATGCTTCGTAGCCCTTCTGAAGGTTTTGCACTTCCAGTTCTAATTTATTTTCTGATTAGCCTTCATTCACACCCATTTATGAAAGAAAAGAAGAAATTGCAGGGTTGTTCGCTGTTCTTGTGAAACATGCAACAAGTGAGATCTGTGTAAGTCCGCAGACTGCGGAGCTACTGGACTTCCACTGCCTAACTATTCCTGACTCAGTACTGTTACATTTTCACTATCTTTAAGAATCTCAGCTTAAAGGAGTTGGGTGACAGACAGTCGAGATCACCCATATGGAAATGTCTATATCATTACTGAATGTATTCAATTGGGCACAGTATACAATCAATCATATAGTTATTTAAGTAAAGGTATGCAAGACTGATGAGATCACTTTCCCAGTCAGGGAAACACATTAACTGGAAGGTGCAGGTAGGCCCAAGATAGCTCATCAATATACAACACGGCATTAGTAGCTGATTTTGAGCTGCGAGAGGATGGAGGAATCCAACTTGCGCTCAATAACGATTTCCAAGTGTGCACTAGCCCTTGACCACCACCTCTAATGCAAACGTTTAAATTCATCCCTTTGTAGGAACGGGCCTTGTTTCACCTGCTAAAGCTGAACTTACATAGGGCTTATTGGCCAGAAGATGTGCAACTGTTGCAGCTGTTGAGGCTAGAAACAAGAATGACTCTCTTTTATTCTTTATAAAAGCTCTTGTAGCCCAGCCTTTCCAAACGTCTATATAAGTTCCACTGTTACAGGCGTCATCCATCATTTTCACTCTTACATTTCTCAATATTGGCTGGTTTGGCAGAACAAGAAGAGACGGCTTCAGGAGAGCTCGAATTGAACCTAGAAGCTTCTGCAGAGAGTTACAGGAAAAAAAGAGACACCCAGCCCTTTGATGGCTCTTCTCTCTGTCTCTTTCCCCTCTGTCCATCTGCGTACCTCTCACTCTCTAAATCCTATAATTGATATTGTATTCACTTCCCTCTTCCCAATCTTCCTGTCTCTACTTGTTCACTCTCTCAACTCAGTTCAACCCTCTTCTTTTCTTTAAAAAAAACATCTTATCTTTTATTAAAGGACGTCCCTATTTTCACACTGCTTTTTGGTATGACATTCTTTCACTTTCTATAAAAGGAAGTGAAGTAGGTATTCATGAAAAATCATTGGTATACTGTTAGTACATTAAACCTTACTTTAGCATTGCCACACTTAGGCAATGCATTTCAGCTTTAGAACGTCTGCTGTCCTTGCAGGGCATAGTGGCGTGTTCCTGTTGTCCTAGCTACTTGGGAGGCTGAGGCTAGTGGATTGCTTGAGCTCAAGGGTTCTGGGCTGCCCTCAGCTGTGTTGATCAGGTGTCCATGCTAAGTTTGGCATCAATATGGTGTTGTGGAGGGAGCTCTACAATTCCAGGTTGTTTAATGAGAGGTGCACCGACCAAGGCTGGAAACAGAGCAGGCCAAATCTTCCGTGTCCATTAGTAGTAGGACAGCACCTGTGAGCAGTAGGTGTTAAACAGCCTGAGTAAGACCTAGACTTTCCTTTTTTACTTAAAAAGGTAGACGTTTACAAGATGGTTATAGCTTACTTTGCCTAAACCAAGACTCTGTTTTCCTTTAAATGCAGGAAATATGAGGAACAGATGAACTCGGCCAAACAGGCTAGAATAGCAGTCAGTTCTACAGGATGGAGACATAGGGCAATGACAAATTGCAGAAGGAGACAAATGAAAACTATTCTCGATGTAGAAAAATGGTTGTGTGATTTCTAGCAAAGATGAATAAAAGGCATTTTTCCTATTCCAGAGCCTGTAGGATTAAACAGGTGTGTCAAGTAAAAAGTAGCCTTAGAAGCTAAATTTAGAATTATGCTTCTTAGCCCTTCTGCTAGTTTCGCACTTCCAGTTCTAATTTATTTTCTGATTAGCGTTCATTCACACCCATTTATGAAAGAAAAGAAGAAATTGCAGGGTTGTTCACTGTTCTTGTGAAACATGCAACAAGTGAGATCTGTGTAAGTCCGCAGACCGCGGAGCTACTGGACTTCCACTGCCTAACTATTGCTGACTCAGTACTGTTACATTTTGACTATGTTTAAGAATCTCAGCTTAAAGGAGTTGGGTGACAGACAGTCGAGATCACCCATATGGAAATGTCTATATCATTACTGAATGTATTCAATTGGGCACAGTATACAATCAATCATATAGTTATTTAAGTAAAGGTATGCAAGACTGATGAGATCACTTTCCCAGTCAGGGAAACACATTAACTGGAAGGTGCAGGTAGGCCCAAGATAGCTCATCAATATACAACACGGCATTAGTAGCTGATTTTGAGCTGCAAGAGGATGGCGGAATCCAACTTGCGCTCAATAACGATTTCCAAGTGTGCACTAGCCCTTGACCACCACCTCTAATGCAAACGTGTAAATTCATCCCTTTGTAGGAACAGGCCTCGTTTCACCTGCTAAAGCTGAACTTACATAGGGCTTATTGGCCAGAAGATGTGCAACTGTTGCAGCTGTTGAGGATAGAAACAAGAATGACTCTCTTTTATTCTTTATAAAAGCTCTTGTAGCCCAGCCTTTCCGAACGTCTATATAAGTTCCACTGTTACAGGCGTCATCCATCATTTTCACTCTTACATTTCTCAATATTGGCTGGTTTGGCAGAACAAGAAGGGACGGCTTCAGGAGAGCTCGAATTGAACCTAGAAGCTTCTGCAGAGAGTTACAGGAAAAAAAGAGACACCCAGCCCTTTGATGGCTCTTCTCTCTGTCTCTTTCCCCTCATTCCATCTGCGTACCTCTCACTCTCTAAATCCTATAATTTATATTGTATTCACTTCCCTCTTCCCAATCTTCCTGTCTCTACTTGTTCACTCTCTCAACTCAGTTCAACCCTCTTCTTTTCTTTTAAAAAAACATCTTATCTTTTATTAAAGGACGTCCCTATTTTCACACTGCTTTTTGGTATGACATTCTTTCACTTTCTATAAAAGGAAGTGAAGTCGGTATTCATGAAATATCATTGGTATACTGTCAGTACATTAAACCTTACTTTAGCATTGCCACACTTAGGCAATGCATTTCAGCTTTAGAACGTCTTATGTCCTCGCCGGGCATAGTGGCATGTGCCTGTTGTCCTAGCTACTTGGGAGGCTGAGGCTAGTGGATTGCTTGAGCTCAGGGGTTCTGGGCTGCACTCAGCTGTGTTGACCAGGTGTCCATTATAAGTTGGGTATCAATATGGGGTTCTGGAGAAAGCTCTAGAATTCCAGGTTTTTTAATGAGGAGTGCTCCAACCAAGGCTGGAAACAGAGCAGGCCAAATCTTCCGTGTCCATCAGTAGTAGGACAGCACCTGTGAGCAGTAGGTGTTGAACAGCCTGAGCACAACAGTGAGACCTAGGCTTTCCTTTTTTACTTAAAAAGGTAGACGTTTACAAGATGGTTATAGATTACTTTGCCTAAACTAAGACTCTGTTTTCCTTTAAATACAGGAAATATGAGGAACAGATGAACTCGGCCAAACAGGCTAGAATAGCAGGCAATTCTACAGGATGGAGACATAGGGCAATGACAAATTGCAGAAGGAGACAAATGAAAACTATTCTCGGCGTAGAAAAATGGTTGTGTGATTTCTAGCAAAGATGAATAAAAGGCATTTTTCCTATTCCAGAGCCTGTAGGATTAAACAAGTGTGTCAAGTAAAAAGTAGCCTTACAAGCTAAATTTAGAAATATGCTTCTTAGCCCTTCTGCTGGTTTTGCACTTCCAGTTCTAATTTATTTTCTGATTAGCCTTCATTCACACCCATTTATGAAAGAAAAGAAGAAATTGCAGGGTTGTTCGCTGTTCTTGTGAAACATGCAACAAGTGAGATCTGTGTAAGTCCGCAGACTGCGGAGCTACTGGACTTCCACTGCCTAACTATTGCTGACTCAGTACTGTTACATTTTGACTATCTTTAAGAATCTCAGCTTAAAGGAGTTGGGTGACAGACAGTCGAGATCACCCATATGGAAATGTCTATATCATTACTGAATGTATTCAATTGGGCACAGTATACAATCAATCATATAGTTATTTAAGTAAAGGTATGCAAGACTGATGAGATCACTTTCCTAGTCAGGGAAGCACATTAACTGGAAAGTGCGGCTAGACCCAAGATAGCTCATCAATATACAACACGGCATTAGTAGCTGATTTTGAGCTGCAAGAGGATGGAGGAATCCAACTTGCGCTCAATAACGATTTCCAAGTGTGCACTAGCCCTTGACCACCACCTCTAATGCAAACGTGTAAATTCATCCCTTTATAGGAACGGGCATTGTTTCACCTGTGAAAGCTGAACTTACATAGGGCTTATTGGCCAGAAGATGTGCAACTGTTGCAGCTGTTGATGCTAGAAACAAGAATGACTCTCTTTTATTCTTTATAAAAGCTCTTGTAGCCCAGCCTTTCCGAACGTCTATATAAGTTCCACTGTTACAGGCGTCATCCATCATTTTCACTCTTACTTTTCTCAAAATTGGCTGGTTTGGCAGAACAAGAAGGGACGACTTCAGGAGAGCTCGAATTGAACCTAGAAGCTTCTGCAGAGAGTTACAGGAAAAAAAGAGACACCCAGCCCTTTGATGGCTCTTCTCTCTGTCTCTTTCCCCTCTGTCCATCTGCGTACCTCTCACTCTCTAAATCCTATAATTTATATTGTATTCACTTCCCTCTTCCCAATCTTCCTGTCTCTACTTGTTCACTCTCTCAACTCAGTTCAACCCTCTTCTTTTCTTTTAAAAAAACATCTTATCTTTTATTAAAGGACGTCCCTATTTTCACACTGCTTTTTGGTATGACATTCTTTCACTTTCTATAAAAGGAAGTGAAGTTGGTATTCAAGAAATATCATTGGTATACTGTCAGTACATTAAACCTTACTTTAGCATTGCCACACTTAGGCAATGCATTTCAGCTTTAGAACGTCTGCTGTCCACGCCGGGCATAGTGGCGTGTTCCTGTTGTCCTAGCTACTTGGGAGGCTGAGGCTAGTGGATTGCTTGAGCTCAGGGGTTCTGGGCTGCACTCAGCTGTGTTGATCAGGTGTCCATTATAAGTTGGGTATCAATATGGTGTTCTGGAGGGAGCTTTAGAATTCCTGGTTGTTTAATGAGAGGTGCACCGACCAAGGCTGGAAACAGAGCAGGCCAAATCTTCCGTGTCCATCAGTAGTAGGTCAGCACCTGTGAGCATTAGGTGTTGAACACCCTGAGCAAAACAGTGAGACCTAGCCTTTCCTTTTTTACTTAAAAAGGTAGACGTTTACAAGATGGTTATAGCTTACTTTGCCTAAACCAAGACTCTGTTTTCCTTTAAATACAGGAAATATGAGGAACAGATGAACTCGGCCAAACAGGCGAGAATAGCAGTCAATTCTACAGGATGGAGACATAGGGCAATGACAAATTGCAGAAGGAGACAAATGAAAACTATTCTCGGCGTAGAAAAATGGTTGTGTGATTTCTAGCAAAGATGAATAAAAGGCATTTTTCCTATTCCAGAGCCTGTAGGATTAAACAAGTGTGCCAAGTAAAAAGTAGCCTTAGAAGCTAAATTTAGAAATATGCTTCTTAGCCCTTCTGCTGGTTTTGCACTTCCAGTTCTAATTTATTTTCTGATTAGCCTTCATTCACACCCATTTATGAAAGAAAAGAAGAAATTGCAGGGTTGTTCGCTGTTCTTGTGAAACATGCAACAAGTGAGATCTGTGTAAGTCCGCAGACTTGGGAGCTACTGGACTTCCACTGCCTAACTATTGCTGACTCAGTACTGTTACATTTTGACTATCTTTAAGAATCTCAGCTTAAAAGAGTTGGGTGACAGACAGTCGAGATCACCCATATGGAAATGTCTATATCATTACTGAATGTATTCAATTGGGCACAGTATACAATCAATCATATAGTTATTTAAGTAAAGGTATGCAAGACTGATGAGATCACTTTCCTAGTCAGGGAAACACATTAACTGGAAAGTGCAGGTAGGCCCAAGATAGCTCATCAATATACAACACAGCATTAGTAGCTGATTTTGAGCTGCGAGAGGATGGAGGAATCCAACTTGCGCTCAATAACGATTTCCAAGTGTGCACTAGCCCTTGACCACCACCTCTAATGCAAACGTGTAAATTCATCCCTTTGTAGGAACGGGCCTAGTTTCACCTGCTAAAGCTGAACTTACATAGGGCTTATTGGCCAGAAGATGTGCAACTGTTGCAGCTGTTGAGGCTAGAAACAAGAATGACTCTCTTTTATTCTTTATAAAAGCTCTTGTAGCCCAGCCTTTCCGAACGTCTATATAAGTTCCACTGTTACAGGCGTCATCCATCATTTTCACTCTTACATTTCTCAATATTGGCTGGTTTGGCAGAACAAGAAGGGACGGCTTCAGGAGAGCTCGAATTGAACCTAGAAGCTTCTGCAGAGAGTTACAGGAAAAAAAGAGACACCCAGCCCTTTGATGGCTCTTCTCTCTGTCTCTTTCCCCTCTGTCCATCTGCGTACCTCTCACTCTTTAAATCCTATAATTTATATTGTATTCACTTCCCTCTTCCCAATCTTTCTGACTCTACTTGTTCACTCTCTCAACTCAGTTCAACCCTCTTTTTTTCTTTTAAAAAAACATCTTATCTTTTATTAAAGGACGTCCCTATTTTCACACTGCTTTTTGGTATGACATTCTTTCACTTTCTATAAAAGGAAGTGAAGTCGGTATTCATGAAATATCATTGGTATACTGTCAGTACATTAAACCTTAGTTTAGCATTGCCAGACTTAGGCAATGCATTTCAGCTTTAGAACGTCTGCAGTCCTCGCTGGGCATAGTGGCGTGCGCCTGTTGTCCTAGCTACTTGGCGAGGTTGAGGCTAGTGGATTGCTTGAGCTCAGGGGTTCTGGGCTGCAGTCAGCTGTGTTGATCAGGTGTCCTTGCTAAGTTGGGCATCAATATGGTGTTCTGGAGGGAGCTCTACATTTCCAGGTTGTTTAATGAGAGGTGCACCGACCAAGGCTGGAAACAGAGCAGACCAAAGCTTCTGTGTCCATCAGTAGTAGGACAGCACCTGTGAGCAGTAGGTGTTGAACAGCCTGAGCAAAACAGGGAGACCTAGCCTTTCCTTTATTTACTTAAAAAGGTAGACGTTTACAAGATAGTTATAGCTTACTTTGCCTAAACCAAGACTCTGTTTTCCTTTAAATTCAGGAAATATGAGGAACAGATGAACTCGGCCAAACAGGCTAGAATAGCAGTCAATTCTACAGGATGGAGACATAGGGCAATGACAAATTGCAGAAGGAGACAAATGAAAACTATTCTCGGCGTAGAAAAATGGTTGTGTGATTTCTAGCAAAGATGAATAAAAGGCATTTTTCCTATTCCAGAGCCTGTAGGATTAAACAGGTGTGTCAAGTAAAAAGTAGCCTTAGAAGCTAAATTTAGAAATATGCTTTTTAGCCCTTCTGCTAGTTTTGCACTTCCAGTTCTAATTTATTTTCAGATTATCCTTCATTCACACCCAATTATGAAAGAAAAGAAGAAATTGCAGGGTTGTTCGCTGTTCTTGTGAAACATGCAACAAGTGAGATCTGTGTAAGTCCGCAGACTGCGGAGCTACTGGACTTCCACTGCCTAACTATTCCTGACTCAGTACTGTTACATTTTCACTATCTTTAAGAATCTCAGCTTAAAGGAGTTGGGTGACAGACAGTCGAGATCACCCATATGGAAGTGTCTATATCATTACTGAATGTATTTAATTGGGCACTGTATAAAATCAATCTTATATTTATTTAAGTAAAGGTATGCAAGACTGATGAGATCACTTTCCTAGTCAGGGAAACACATTAACTAGAAAGTGCAGGTAGACCCAAGATAGCTCATCAATACACAACACAGCATCAGTAGCTGATCTTGAGCTGCGATAGGATGGAGGAATCCAACTTGCGCTCAATAACGATTTCCAAGTGTGCACTAGCCCTTGACCACCACCTGTAATGCAAACGTGTAAATTCATCCCTTTGTAGGAACGGGCCTTGTTTCACCTGCTAAAGCTGAACTTACATAGGGCTTATTGGCCAGAAGATGTGCAACTGTTGCAGCTGTTGAGGCTAGAAACAAGAATGACTCTCTTTTATTCTTTATAAAAGCTCTTGTAGCCCAGCCTTTCCGAACGTCTATATAAGTTCAACTGTTACAGGCGTCATCCATCATTTTCACTCTTACATTTCTCAATATTGGCTGGTTTGGCAGAACAAGAAGGGACGGCTTCAGGAGAGCTCGAATTGAACCTAGAAGCTTCTGCAGAGAGTTACAGGAAAAAAAGAGACACCCAGCCCTTTGATGGCTCTTCTCTCTGTCTCTTTCCCCTCATTCCATCTGCGTACCTCTCACTCTCTAAATCCTATAATTTATATTGTATTCACTTCCCTCTTCCCAATCTTTCTGACTCTACTTGTTCACTCTCTCAACTCAGTTCAACCCTCTTCTTTTCTTTAAAAAAAAACATCTTATCTTTTATTAAAGGACGTCCCTATTTTCACACTGCTTTTTGGTATGACATTCTTTCACTTTCTATAAAAGGAAGTGAAGTCGGTATTCATGAAATATCATTGGTATACTGTCAGTACATTAAACCTTACTTTAGCATTGCCACACTTAGGCAATGCATTTCAGCTTTAGAACGTCTGCTGTCCTTGCTGGGCATAGTGGCGTGCGCCTGTTGTCCTAGCTATTTGGGAGGCTGAGGCTAGTGGATTGCTTGAGCTCAGGGGTTCTGGGCTGCAGTCAGCTGTGTTCATCAGGTGTCCTTGCTTAGTTGGTCATCAATATGGTGATGTGGAGGGAGCTCTAGAATTCCAGGTTGTTTAATGAGAGGTGCACCGACCAAGGCTGGAAAAAGAGCAGGCTAAAGCTTCCGTGTCCATCAGTAGTAGGACAGCACCTGTGAGCAGTAGGTGTTGAACAGCCTGAGCAAAACAGGGAGACCTAGCCTTTCCTTTATTTACTTAAAAAGGTAGACGTTTACAAGATAGTTATAGCTTACTTTGCCTAAACCAAGACTCTGTTTTCCTTTAAATACAGGAAATATGAGGAACAGATGAACTCGGCCAAACAGGCTAGAATAGCCGTCAATTCTAAAGGATGGAGATATAGGGCAATGACAAATTGCAGAAGGAGACAAATGAAAACTATTCTCGGCGTAGAAAAACGGTTGTGTGATTTCTAGCAAAGATGAATAAAAGGCATTTTTCCTATTCCAGAGCCTGTAGGATTAAACAGGTGTGTCATGTAAAAAGTAGCCTTAGAAGCTAAATTTAGAAATATGCTTCTTAGCCCTTCTGCTAGTTTTGCACTTCCAGTTCTAATTTATTTTCTGATTATTAGCATTCATTCACACCCATTTATGAAAGAAAAGAAGAAATTGCAGGGTTGTTCGCTGTTCTTGTGAAACATGCAACAAGTGAGATCTGTGTAAGTCCGCAGACTGCAGAGCTACTGGACTTCCACTGCCTAACTATTGCTGACTCAGTACTGTTACATTTTGACTATCTTTAAGAATCTCAGCTTAAAGGAGTTGGGTGACAGACAGTCGAGATCACCCATATGGAAGTGTCTATATCATTACTGAATGTATTTAATTGGGCACTGTATAAAATCAATCTTATATTTATTTAAGTAAAGGTATGCAAGACTGATGAGATCACTTTCCTAGTCAGGGAAACACATTAACTAGAAAGTGCAGGTAGACCCAAGATAGCTCATCAATACACAACACAGCATTAGTAGCTGATTTTGAGCTGCGATAGGATGGAGGAATCCAACTTGCGCTCAATAACGATTTCCAAGTGTGCACAAGCCCTTGACCACCACCTGTAATGCAAACGTGTAAATTCATCCCTTTGTAGGAACGGGCCTTGTTTCACCTGCTAAAGCTGAACTTACATAGGGCTTATTGGCCAGAAGATGTGCAACTGTTGCAGCTGTTGAGGCTAGAAACAAGAATGACTCTCTATTATTCTTTATAAAAGCTCTTGTAGCCCAGCCTTTCCGAACGTCTATATAAGTTCAACTGTTACAGGCGTCATCCATCATTTTCACTCTTACATTTCTCAATATTGGCTGGTTTGGCAGAACAAGAAGGGACGGCTTCAGGAGAGCTCGAATTGAACCTAGAAGCTTCTGCAGAGAGTTACAGGAAAAAAAGAGACACCCAGCCCTTTGATGGCTCTTCTCTCTGTCTCTTTCCCCTCTGTCCATCTGCGTACCTCTCACTCTCTAAATCCTATAATTTATATTGTATTCACTTCCCTCTTCCCAATCTTTCTGACTCTACTTGTTCACTCTCTCAACTCAGTTCAACCCTCTTCTTTTCTTTTAAAAAAACATCTTATCATTTATTAAAGGACGTCCCTATTTTCACACTGCTTTTTGATATGACATTCTTTCACTTTCTATAAAAGGAAGTGAAGTCGGCATTCATGAAATATCATTGGTATACTGTCAGTACATTGAACCTTACTTTAGCATTGCCACACTTAGGCAATGCATTTCAGCTTTAGAACGTCTGCTGTTCTTGCTGGGTATACTGGCGTGTGCCTGTTGTCCTAGCTACTTGACAGGCTGAGGTTAGTGGACTGCTTGAGCTCAGGGGTTCTGGGCTGCACTCAGCTGTGTTGGTCAGGTGTCCATGCTAAGTTGGGCATCAATATGGTGTTCTGGAGTGAGCTCTAGAATTCCAGGTTGTTTAATGAGAGGTGCACCGACCAAGGCTGGGAACAGAGCAGGCCAAAGCTTCCATGTCCATCAGTAGTAGGACAGCCTGAGCAAAACAGTGAGACCTAGCCTTTCCTTTTTTACTTAAAAAGGTAGACGTTTACAAGAAGGTTATAGCTTACTTTGCCTAAACCAAGGCTCTGTTTTCCTTTAAATACAGGAAATATGAGGAACAGATGAACTCGGCCAAACAGGCTAGAATAGCAGTCAATTCTACAGGATAGAGACATAGGGCAATGACAAATTGCAGAAGGAGACAAATGAAAACTATTCTCGGCGTAGAAAAATGGTTGTGTGATTTCTAGCAAAGATGAATAAAAGGCATTTTTCCTATTCCAGAGCCTGTAGGATTAAACAGGTGTTTCAAGTAAAAAGTAGCCTTAGAAGCTAAATTTAGAAATATGCTTTTTAGCCCTTCAGCTAGTTTTGCACTTCCAGTTCTAATTTATTTTCTGATTAGCCTTCATTCACACCCATTTATGAAAGAAAAGAAGAAATTGCAGGGTTGTTCGCTGTTCTTGTGAAACATGCAACAAGTGAGATCTGTGTAAGTCCGCAGACTGCGGAGCTACTGGACTTCCACTGCCTAACTATTGCTGACTCAGTACTGTTACATTTTGACTATCTTTAAGAATCTCAGCTTAAAGGAGTTGGGTGACAGACAGTCGAGATCACCCATATGGAAATGTCTATATCATTACTGAATGTATTCAATTGGGCACAGTATACAATCAATCATATAGTTATTTAAGTAAAGGTATGCAAGACTGATGAGACCACTTTCCCAGTCAGGGAAACACATTAACTGGAAGGTGGAGGTAGGCCCAAGATAGCTCATCAATATACAACACGGCATTAGTAGCTGATTTTGAGCTGCAAGAGGATGGAGGAATCCAACTTGCGCTCAATAACGATTTCCAAGTGTGCACTAGCCCTTGACCATCACCTCTAATGCAAACTTGTAAATTCATCCCTTTGTAGGAACGGGCCTTGTTTCACCTGCTAAAGCTGAACTTACATAGGGCTTATTGGCCAGAAGATGTGCAACTGTTGCAGCTGTTGAGGCTAGAAACAAGAATGACTCTCTTTTATTCTTTATAAAAGCTCTTATAACCCAGCCTTTCCGAACATCTATATAAGTTCCACTGTTACAGGCGTCATCCATCATTTTCACTCTTACATTTCTCAATATTGGCTGGTTTGGCAGAACAAGAAGGGACGGCTTCAGGAGAGCTCGAATTGAACTTAGAAGCTTCTGCAGAGAGTTACAGGAAAAAAAGAGACACCCAGCCCTTTGATGGCTCTTCTCTCTGTCTCTTTCCCCTCTGTCCATCTGCGTACCTCTCACTCTCTAAATCCTATAATTTATATTGTATTCACTTCCCTCTTCCCAATCTTCCTGACTCTACTTGTTCAGTCTCTCAACTCAGTTCAACCCTCTTCTTTTCTTTTAAAAAAAATCTTATCATTTATTAAAGGACGTCCCTATTTTCACACTGCTTTTTGATATGACATTCTTTCACTTTCTATAAAAGGAAGTGAAGTCGGCATTCATGAAATATCATTGGTATACTGTCAGTACATTGAACCTTACTTTAGCATTGCCACACTTAGGCAATGCATTTCAGCTTTAGAACGTCTGCTGTTCTTGCTGGGTATACTGGCGTGTGCCTGTTGTCCTAGCTACTTGACAGGCTGAGGTTAGTGGACTGCTTGAGCTCAGGGGTTCTGGGCTGCACTCAGCTGTGTTGGTCAGGTGTCCATGCTAAGTTGGGCATCAATATGGTGTTCTGGAGTGAGCTCTAGAATTCCAGGTTGTTTAATGAGAGGTGCACCGACCAAGGCTGGGAACAGAGCAGGCCAAAGCTTCCATGTCCATCAGTAGTAGGACAGCCTGAGCAAAACAGTGAGACCTAGCCTTTCCTTTTTTACTTAAAAAGGTAGACGTTTACAAGAAGGTTATAGCTTACTTTGCCTAAACCAAGGCTCTGTTTTCCTTTAAATACAGGAAATATGAGGAACAGATGAACTCGTCCAAACAGGCTAGAATAGCAGTCAATTCTACAGGATAGAGACATAGGGCAATGACAAATTGCAGAAGGAGACAAATGAAAACTATTCTCGGCGTAGAAAAATGGTTGTGTGATTTCTAGCAAAGATGAATAAAAGGCATTTTTCCTATTCCAGAGCCTGTAGGATTAAACAGGTGTTTCAAGTAAAAAGTAGCCTTAGAAGCTAAATTTAGAAATATGCTTTTTAGCCCTTCAGCTAGTTTTGCACTTCCAGTTCTAATTTATTTTCTGATTAGCCTTCATTCACACCCATTTATGAAAGAAAAGAAGAAATTGCAGGGTTGTTCGCTGTTCTTGTGAAACATGCAACAAGTGAGATCTGTGTAAGTCCGCAGACTTCGGAGCTACTGGACTTCCACTGCCTAACTATTGCTGACTCAGTACTGTTACATTTTGACTATCTTTAAGAATCTCAGCTTAAAGGAGTTGGGTGACAGACAGTCGAGATCACCCATATGGAAGTGTCTATATCATTACTGAATGTATTTAATTGGGCACTGTATAAAATCAATCTTATATTTATTTAAGTAAAGGTATGCAAGACTGATTAGATCACTTTCCTAGTCAGGGAAACACATTAACTGGAAAGTGCAGGTAGACCCAAGATAGCTCATCAATACACAACATGGCATTAGTAGCTGATTTTGAGCTGCGAGAGGATGGAGGAATCCAACTTGCGCTCAATAACGATTTCCAAGTGTGCACTAGCCCTTGACCACCACCTCTAATGCAAACGTGTAAATTCATCCCTTTGTAGGAACGGGCCTTGTTTCACCTGCTAAAGCTGAACTTACATAGGGCTTATTGGCCAGAAGATGTGCAACTGTTGCAGCTGTTGAGGCTAGAAACAAGAATGACTCTCTTTTATTCTTTATAAAAGCTCTTGTAGCCCAGCCTTTCCGAACGTCTATATAAGTTCCACTGTTACAGGCGTCATCCATCATTTTCACTCTTACATTTCTCAATATTGGCTGGTTTGGCAGAACAAGAAGGGACGGCTTCAGGAGAGCTCGAATTGAACCTAGAAGCTTCTGCAGAGAGTTACAGGAAAAAAAGAGACACCCAGCCCTTTGATGGCTCTTCTCTCTGTCTCTTTCCCCTCTGTCCATCTGCGTACCTCTCACTCTCTAAATCCTATAATTTATATTGTATTCACTTCCCTCTTCCCAATCTTTCTGACTCTACTTGTTCACTCTCTCAACTCAGTTCAACCCTCTTCTTTTCTTTTAAAAAAACATCTTATCTTTTATTAAAGGACGTCCCTATTTTCACACTGCTTTTTGGTATGACATTCTTTCACTTTCTATAAAAGGAAGGGAAGTCGGTATTCATGAAATATCATTGGTATACTGTCAGTACATTAAACCTTACTTTAGCATTGCCACACTTAGGCAATGCATTTCAGCTTTAGAACGTCTGCAGTCCTTACTGGGCATAGTGGCGTGCGCCTGTTGTCCTAGCTACTTGGCGAGGCTGAGGCTAGTGGATTGCTTGAGCTCAGGGGTTCTGGGCTGCACTCAGCTGTGTTGATCAGGTGTCCTTGCTAAGTTGGGCATCAATATGGTGTTCTGGAGGGAGCTCTAGATTTCCAGGTTGTTTAATGAGAGGTGCACTGACCAAAGCTGGAAACAGAGCAGGCCAAAGCTTCTGTGTCCATCAGTAGTAGGACAGCACCTGTGAGCAGTAGGTGTTGAACAGCCTGAGCAAAACAGGGAGACCTAGCCTTTCCTTTATTTACTTAAAAAGGTAGACGTTTACAAGATAGTTATAGCTTACTTTGCTGTAGGAAGTTGGCTCTGTATGTGCTATTTCAAAGTAAGGAATAGCATGCACAGAGTCCAAGGGTTCCCCTTAGAGGTAAAATAGTGGTAAAAAGAGATAATACTAATGCTCTATTTTGTGGTAGTGTGGTCGAGCAGTAGGCTTATCCAAGGAGTAGTGTTAAGCATTTGTTGTACATACACATAGACAATAAATGAGGTACACACACTCAGAGACAAATCCAGCCAATAGGTTTTGTTATAGAAAAATATCTTTTCTTAGTTTATTTTAAGAACCACAGGTTCAAATTTAACATGTAATATCTTGTTTGAAAGGTATTGCAGGTAAGTACATTAGGAACTTTGAATCATTTCAATTGCATGTATACTTTTCAAGTTATTCACAAATAGCTATTTTAAAAGTGGACACAGTGCAATTTTCACAGTTCCTGGGGGAGGTAAGTTTTTGTTAGTTTTACCAGGTAAGTAAGACACTTACAGGGTTCAGTTCTTGGTCCAAGGTAGCCCACCGTTGGGGGTTCAGAGCAACCCCAAAGTTACCACACCAGCAGCTCAGGGCCGGTCAGGTGCAGAGTTCAAAGTGGTGCCCAAAACGCATAGGCTTCAATGGAGAGAAGGGGGTGCCCCGGTTCCAGTCTGCCAGCAGGTAAGTACCCGCGTCTTCGGAGGGCAGACCAGGGGGGTTTTGTAGGGCACCGGGGGGGACACAAGCCCACACAGAAATTTCACCCTCAGCGGCGCGGGGGCGGCCGGGTGCAGTGTTAGAACAAGCGTCGGGTTCGCAATGGAAGTCAATGAGAGATCAAGGGATTTCTTCAGCGCTGCAGGCAGGCAAGGGGGGGCTTCCTCGGGGAAACCTCCACTTGGGCAAGGGAGAGGGACTCCTGGGGGTCACTTCTGCAGTGAAAGTCCGGTCCTTCAGGTCCTGGGGGCTGCGGGTGCAGGGTCTTTTCCAGGCGTCGGGACTTAGGTTTCAGAGAGTCGCGGTCAGGGGAAGCCTCGCGATTCCCTCTGCAGGCGGCGCTGTGGGGGCTCAGGGGGGACAGGTTTTGGTACTCACAGTCGTAGAGTAGTCCGGGGGTCCTCCCTGAGGTGTTGGTTCTCCACCAGCCGAGTCGGGGTCGCCGGGTGCAGTGTTGCATTGCAAGTCTCACGCTTCTTGCGGGGAGATTGCAGGGTTCTTTAAAGCTGCTCCTTTGGATAAAGTTGCAGTCTTTTTGGAGCAGGTCCGCTGTCCTCGGGAGTTTCTTGTCGTCGTCGAAGCAGGGCAGTCCTCGGAGGATTCAGAGGTCGCTGGTCCCTTTGGAAGGCGTCGCTGGAGCAGAGTTCTTTGGAAGGCAGGAGACAGGCCGGTGAGTTTCTGGAGCCAAGGCAGTTGTTGTCTTCTGGTCTTCCTCTGCAGGGGTTTTCAGCTAGGCAGTCCTTCTTCTTGTTGTTGCAGGAATCTAACTCTTTAGGTTCAGGGAAGCCCTTAAATACTAAATTTAAGGGCGTGTTTAGGTCTGGGGGGTTAGTAGCCAATGGCTACTAGCCCTGAGGGTGGGTACACCCTCTTTGTGCCTCCTCCCAAGGGGAGGGGGTCACATCCCTAATCCTATTGGGGGAATCCTCCATCTGCAAGATGGAGGATTTCTAAAAGTTAGAGTCACCTCAGCTCAGGACACCTTAGGGGCTGTCCTGACTGGCCAGTGACTCCTCCTTGTTTTTCTCATTATCTCTCCTGGACTTGCCGCCAAAAGTGGGGGCTGGGTCCAGGAGGCGGGCATCTCCACTAGCTGGAGTGCCCTGGGGCATTGTAACACGAAGCTTGAGCCTTTGAAGCTCACTGCTAGGTGTTACAGTTCCTGCAGGTGGGAGGTGTGAAGCACCTCCACCCAGGGCAGGCTTTGTTTCTGTCCTCAGAGAGCACAAAGGCTCTCACCGCATGAGGTCAGACACTCGTCTCTCAGCAGCAGGCTGGCACAGACCAGTCAGTCCTGCACTGAACAATTGGGTAAAATACAGGGGATATCTCTAAGATGCCCTCTGTGTGCATTTTTTAATAAATCCAACACTGGCATCAGTGTGGGTTTATTATTCTGAGAAGTTTGATACTAAACTTCCCAGTATTCAGTGTAGCCATTATGGAGCTGTGGAGTTCGTTTTTGACAGACTCCCAGACCATATACTCTTATGGCTACCCTGCACTTACAATGTCTAAGGTTTTGCTTAGACACTGTAGGGGCATAGTGCTCATGCACATATGCCCTCACCTGTGGTATAGTGCACCCTGCCTTAGGCCTGTAAGGCCCACTAGAGGGGTGACTTACCTATGCCACAGGCAGTGGGAGGTTGGCATGGCACCCTGAGGGGAGTGCCATGTCGACTTAGTCATTTTCTCCCCATCAGCACACACAAGCTGGCAAGCAGTGTGTCTGTGCTGAGTGAGGGGTCCCTAGGGTGGCATAAGACATGCTGCAGCCCTTAGAGACCTTCCCTGGCATCAGGGCCCTTGGTACCAGGGGTACCAGTTACAAGGGACTTACCTAGGTGCCAGGGTTGTGCCAATTGTGGAAACAATGGTACATTTTAGGTGAAAGAACACTGGTGCTGGGGCCTGGTTAGCAGGGTCCCAGCACACTTCTCAGTCAAGTCAGCATCAGTATCAGGCAAAAAGTGGGGGGTAACTGCAACAGGGAGCCATTTCTTTACATTTGCCTAAACCAAGACTCTGTTTTCCTTTAAATACAGGAAATATGAGGAACAGATGAACTCGGCCAAACAGGCTAGAATAGCAGTCAATTCTACAGGATGGAGACATAGGGCAATGACAAATTGCAGAAGGAGACAAATGAAAACTATTCTCGGCGTAGAAAAATGGTTGTGTGATTTCTAGCAAAGATGAATAAAAGGCATTTTTCCTATTCCAGAGCCTGTAGGATTAAACAGGTGTGTCAAGTAAAAAGTAGCCTTAGAAGCTAAATTTAGAAATATGCTTTTTAGCCCTTCTGCTAGTTTTGCACTTCCAGTTCTAATTTATTTTCTGATTAGCCTTCATTCACACCCAATTATGAAAGAAAAGAAGAACTTGCAGGGTTGTTCGCTGTTCTTGTGAAACATGCAACAAGTGAGATCTGTGTAAGTCCGCAGACTGCGGAGCTACTGGACTTCCACTGCCTAACTATTGCTGACTCAGTACTGTTACATTTTGACTATCTTTAAGAATATCAGCTTAAAGGAGTTGGGTGACAGACAGTCGAGATCACCCATATGGAAGTGTCTATATCATTACTGAATGTATTTAATTGGGCACTGTATAAAATCAATCTTATATTTATTTAAGTAAAGGTATGCAAGACTGATGAGATCACTTTCCTAGTCAGGGAAACACATTAACTAGAAAGTGCAGGTAGACCCAAGATAGCTCATCAATACACAACACAGCATTAGTAGCTGATTTTGAGCTGCGATAGGATGGAGGAATCCAACTTGCGCTCAATAACGATTTCCAAGTGTGCACTAGCCCTTGACCACCACCTGTAATGCAAACGTGTAAATTTATCCCTTTGTAGGAACGGGCCTTTTTTTCACCTGCTAAAGCTGAACTTACATAGGGCTTATTGGCCAGAAGATGTGCAACTGTTGCAGCTGTTGAGGCTAGAAACAAGAATGACTCTCTTTTATTCTTTATAAAAGCTCTTGTAGCCCAGCCTTTCCGAACGTCTATATAAGTTCCACTGTTACAGGCGTCATCCATCATTTTCACTCTTACATTTCTCAATATTGGCTGGTTTGGCAGAACAAGAAGGGACGGCTTCAGGAGAGCTCGAATTGAACCTAGAAGCTTCTGCAGAGAGTTACAGGAAAAAAAGAGACACCCAGCCCTTTGATGGCTCTTCTCTCTGTCTCTTTCCCCTCTGTCCATCTGCGTACCTCTCACTCTCTAAATCCTATAATTTATATTGTATTCACTTCCCTCTTCCCAATCTTTCTGACTCTACTTGTTCACTCTCTCAACTCAGTTCAACCCTCTTCTTTTCTTTAAAAAAAACATCTTATCTTTTATTAAAGGACGTCCCTATTTTCACACTGCTTTTTGGTATGACATTCTTTCACTTTCTATAAAAGGAAGTGAAGTCGGTATTCATGAAATATCATTGGTATACTGTCAGTACATTAAACCTTACTTTAGCATTGCCACACTTAGGCAATGCATTTCAGCGTTAGAACGTCTGCTGTCCTTGCTGGGCATAGTGGCGTGCGCCTGTTGTCCTAGCCACTTGGGAGGCTGAGGCTAGTGGATTGCTTGAGCTCAGGGGTTCTGGGCTGCAGTCAGCTGTGTTGATCAGGTGTCCTTGCTAAGTTGGGCATCAATATGGTGTTCTGGAGGGAGCTCTAGAATTCCAGGTTGTTTAATGAGAGGTCCACCAACCAAGGCTGGAAACAGAGCAGGCCAAAGCTTCTGTGTCCATCAGTAGTAGGGCAGCACCTGTGAGCAGTAGGTGTTGAACAGCCTGAGCAAAACAGTGAGATCTAGCCTTTCCTTTATTTACTTAAAAAGGTAGACGTTTACAAGATAGTTATAGCTTACTTTGCCTAAACCAAGACTCTGTTTTCCTTTAAATACAGGAAATATGAGGAACAGATTAACTCGGCCAAACAGGCTAGAATAGCAGTCAATTCTACAGGATGGAGATATAGGGCAATGACAAATTGCAGAAGGAGACAAATGAAAACTATTCTCGGCGTAGAAAAACGGTTGTGTGATTTCTAGCAAAGATGAATAAAAGGCATTTTTCCTATTCCAGAGCCTGTAGGATTAAACAGGTGTGTCAAGTAAAAAGTAGCCTTAGAAGCTAAATTTAGAAATATGCTTCTTAGCCCTTCTGCTAGTTTTGCACTTCCAGTTCTAATTTATTTTCTGATTAGCATTCATTCACACCCATTTATGAAAGAAAAGAAGAAATTGCAGGGTTGTTCGCTGTTCTTGTGAAACATGCAACAAGTGAGATCTGTGTAAGTCCGCAGACTGCGGAGCTACTGGACTTCCACTGCCTAACTATTGCTGACTCAGTACTGTTACATTTTGACTATCTTTAAGAATCTCAGCTTAAAGGAGTTGGGTGACAGACAGTCGAGATCACCCATATGGAAGTGTCTATATCATTACTGAATGTATTTAATTGGGCACTGTATAAAATCAATCTTATATTTATTTAAGTAAAGGTATGCAAGACTGATTAGATCACTTTCCTAGTCAGGGAAACACATTAACTGGAAAGTGCAGGTAGACCCAAGATAGCTCATCAATACACAACACGGCATTAGTAGCTGATTTTGAGCTGCGAGAGGATGGAGGAATCCAACTTGCGCTCAATAACGATTTCCAAGTGTGCACTAGCCCTTGACCACCACTTGTAATGCAAACGTGTAAATTCATCCCTTTGTAGGAACGGGCCTTGTTTCACCTGCTAAAGCTGAACTTACATAGGGCTTATTGGCCAGAAGATGTGCAACTGTTGCAGCTGTTGAGGCTAGAAACAAGAATGACTCTCTTTTATTCTTTATAAAAGCTCTTGTAGCCCAGCCTTTCCGAACGTCTATATAAGTTCCACTGTTACAGGCGTCATCCATCATTTTCACTCTTACATTTCTCAATATTGGCTGGTTTGGCAGAACAAGAAGGGACGGCTTCAGGAGAGCTCGAATTGAACCTAGAAGCTTCTGCAGAGAGTTACAGGAAAAAAAGAGACACCCAGCCCTTTGATGGCTCTTCTCTCTGTCTCTTTCCCCTCTGTCCATCTGCGTACCTCTCACTCTCTAAATCCTATAATTTATATTGTATTCACTTCCCTCTTCCCAATCTTTCTGGCTCTACTTGTTCACTCTCTCAACTCAGTTCAACCCTCTTCTTTTCTTTTAAAAAAACATCTTATCTTTTATTAAAGGACGTCCCTATTTTCACACTGCTTTTTGGTATGACATTCTTTCACTTTCTATAAAAGGAAGTGAAGTCGGTATTCATGAAATATCATTGGTATACTGTCAGTACATTAAACCTTACTTTAGCATTGCCACACTTAGGCAATGCATTTCAGCTTTAGAACGTCTGCTGTACTCGCTGGGCATAGTGGCGTGCGCCTGTTGTCCTAGCTACTTGGCGAGGCTGAGGCTAGTGGATTGCTTGAGCTCAGGGCTTCTGGGCTGCACTCAGCTGTGTTGATCAGGTGTCCTTGCTAAGTTGGGCATCAATATGGTGTTCTGGAGGGAGCTCTAGATTTCCAGGTTGTTTAATGAGAGGTGCACCGACCAAGGCTGGAAACAGAGCAGGCCAAAGCTTCCGTGTCCATCAGTAGTAGGACAGCACCTGTGAGCAGTAGGTGTTGAAGAGCCTGAGCAAAACAGGGAGACCTAGCCTTTCCTTTATTTACTTAAAAAGGTAGACGTTTACAAGATAGTTATAGCTTACTTTGCCTAAACCAAGACTCTGTTTTCCTTTAAATACAGGAAATATGAGGAACAGATGAACTCGGCCAAACAGGCTAGAATAGCAGTCAATTCTACAGGATGGAGATATAGGGCAATGACAAATTGCAGAAGGAGACAAATGAAAACTATTCTCGGCGTAGAAAAATGGTTGTGTGATTTCTAGCAAAGATGAATAAAAAGCATTTTTCCTATTCCAGAGCCTGTAGGATTAAACAGGTGTGTCAAGTAAAAAGTAGCCTTAGAAGCTAAATTTAGAAATATGCTTTTTAGCCCTTCTGCTAGTTTTGCACTTCCATTTCTAATTTATTTTCTGATTAGCCTTCATTCACACCCATTTATGAAAGAAAAGAAGAAATTGCAGGGTTGTTCGCTGTTCTTGTGAAACATGCAACAAGTGAGATCTGTGTAAGTCCGCAGACTGTGGAGCTACTGGACTTCCACTGCCTAACTATTGCTGACTCAGTACTGTTACATTTTGACTATCTTTAAGAATATCAGCTTAAAGGAGTTGGGTGACAGACAGTCGAGATCACCCATATGGAAGTGTCTATATCATTACTGAATGTATTTAATTGGGCACTGTATAAAATCAATCTTATATTTATTTAAGTAAAGGTATGCAAGACTGATGAGATCACTTTCCTAGTCAGGGAAACACATTAACTAGAAAGTGCAGGTAGACCGAAGATAGCTCAACAATACACAACACGGCATTAGTAGCTGATTTTGAGCTGCAATAGGATGGAGGAATACAACTTGCGCTCAATAACGATTTCCAAGTGTGCACTAGCCCTTGACCACCACCTGTAATGCAAACGTGTAAATTCATCCCTTTGTAGGAACGGGCCTTGTTTCACCTGCTAAAGCTGAACTTACATAGGGCTTATTGGCCAGAAGATGTACAACTGTTGCAGCTGTTGAGGCTAGAAACAAGAATGACTCTCTTTCATTCTTTATAAAAGCTCTTGTAGCCCAGCCTTTCCGAACGTCTATATAAGTTCCACTGTTACAGGCGTCATCCATCATTTTCACTCTTACTTTTCTCAATATTGGCTGGTTTGGCAGAACAAGAAGGGACGGCTTCAGGAGAGCTCGAATTGAACCTAGAAGCTTCTGCAGAGAGTTACAGGAAAAAAAGAGACATCCAGCCCTTTGATGGCTCTTCTCTCTCTGTCTCTTTACCCTCTGTCCATCTGCGTACCTCTCACTCTCTAAATCCTATAATTTATATTGTATTCACTTCCCTCTTCCCAGTCTCCTGACTCTACTTGTTCACTCTCTCAACTCAGATCAACCCTCTTCTTTTGTTTAAAAAAAACATCTTATCTTTTATTAAAGAACGTTCCTATTTTCACACTGCTTTTTGATATGACATTGTTTCACTTTCTATAAAAGGAAGTGAAGTCGGTATTCATGAAATATCATTGGTATACTTTCAGTACATTAAACCTTACTTTAGCATTGCCACACTTAGGCAATGCATTTCAGCTTTAGAACGTCCGCTGTTCTTGCCGGGCATAGTGGCGTGTGCTTGGTGTCCTAGGTTCTTGGGAGGCTGAGGCTAGTGAATTGCTTGAGCTCAGGGTTTCTGGGCTGCACTCAGCTGTGTTGATCAGGTGTCCATGCTAAGTTGGGCATCAATATGGTGTTCTGGAGGGAGATCTAGAATTCTAGGTTGTTTAATGAGAGGTGCACCGACCAAGGGTGGAAACAGAGCAGGCCAAAGCTTCTATGTCCATCAGTAGTAGGACAGCACTTGTGAGCAGTAGGTGTTGAATGGCCTGAGCAAAACAGTGAGACCTAGCCTTTCCTTTTTTACTTAAAAAGTTAGACGTTTACAAGATGCTTATAGCTTACTTTGCGTAAACCAAGACTCTGTTTTCCTTTAAATACAGGAAATATGAGGAACAGATGAACTCAGCCAAACAGGCTAGAATAGCAGTCAATTCTACAGAATGGAGACATAGGGCAATGACAAATTGCAGAAGGAGACAAATGAAAACTATTCTCGGCGTAGAAAAATGGTTATGTGATTTATAGCAAAGATGAATAAAAGGCATTTTTCCTATTCCAGAGCCTGTAGGATTAAACAGGTGTGTCAAGTAAAAAGAAGCCTTAGAAGCTACATTTAGAAATATGCTTCTTAGCCCTTTTGCTGGTTTTGCACTTCCAGTTCTAATTTATTTTCTGATTAGCCTTCATTCACACCCATTTATTAAAGAAAAAAAGAAATTGCAGGGTTGTTCGCTGTTCTTGTGAAACATGCAACAAGTGGGATCTGTGTAAGTCCGCAGACTGCGGAGCTACTGGACTTCCACTGCATAACTATTGCTGACTCAGTACTGTTACATTTTCACTATCTTTAAGAATCTCAGCTTAAAGGAGTTGGGTGACAGACAGTCGAGATCACCCATATGGAAATGTCTATATCTTTACTGAATGCATTCAATTGGGCACATTATACAATCAATCATATAGTTATTTAAGTAAAGGTATGCAAGACTGATGAGATCACTTTCCTAGTCAGGGAAACACATTAACTGGAAAGTGCAGGTAGGCCCAAGATAGCTCATCAATATACAACACGGCATTAGTAGCTGATTTTGAGCTGCGAGAGGATGGAGGAATCCAACTTGCACTCAATAAAGATTTCCAAGTGTGCACTAGCCCTTCACCACCACCTCTAATGCAAACGTGTAAATTCATCCCTTTGTAGGAACGGGCCTTGTTTCACCTGCTAAAGCTGAACTTACATAGGGCTTATTGGCCAGAGGATGTGCAACTGTTGCAGCTGTTGAGGCTAGAAACAAGAATGACTCTCTTTCATTCTTTATAAAAGCTCTTGTAGCCCAGCCTTTCCGAACGTCTATATAAGTTCCACTGTTACAGGCGTCATCCATCATTTTCACTCTTACTTTTCTCAATATTGGCTGGTTTGGCAGAACAAGAAGGGACGGATTCAGGAGAGCTCGAATTGAACCTAGAAGCTTCTGCAGAGACTTGCAGGAAAAAAGAGACACCCAGCCCTTTGATGGCTCTTCTCTCTCTGTCTCTTTCCCCACTGTCCATCTGCATACCTCTCACTCTCTAAATCCTATAATTTATATTGTATTCACTTCCCTCTTCCCAGTCTTCCTGAGTCTACTTGTTCACTCTCTGAACTCAGTTCAACCCTCTTCTTTTGTTTTAAAAAAACATCTTATCTTTTATTAACGGATGTTCCTATTTTCACACTGCTTTTTGATATGACATTCTTTCACTTTCTATAAAAAGGAAGTGAAGTCGGTATTCATGAAATATCATTGGTATACTGTCAGTACATTAAACCTTACTTTAGCATTGCCACACTTAGGCAATGCATTTCAGCTTTAGAACGTCTACTGTCTTTGCCGGGCATAGTGGCGTGTGCCTGTTGTTCTAGCTACTTGGGAGGCTGAGGCTAGTGGATTGCTTGAGCTCAGGGATTCTGGGCTGCACTCAGGTATGTTGATCAGGTGTCCATGCTACGTTGAGCATCAATATGGTGTTCTGGAGGAAGCTCTAGAATTTCAGGCTGTTTAATGAGAGGTGCACCGACCAAGGCTGGAAACAGAGCAGGCCAAAGCTTCCGTGTCCATCAGTAGTAGGACAGCACCTGTGAGCAGTAGGTGTTGAACAACCTGAGCAAAACAGTAAGACCTAGCCTTTCCTTTTTTATTTAAAAAGGTAGACGTTTACAAGATGGTTATATCTTACTTTGCCTAAACCAAGACTCTGTTTTCCTTTAAATACAGGAAATATGAGGAACAGATGAACTCGGCCAAACAGGCTAGAATAGCAGTCAATTCTACAGAAAGGAGACATAGGGCAATGACAAATTGCAGAAGGAGACAAATGAAAACTATTCTCGGCGCGGAAAAATGGTTGTGTGATTTCCAGCAAAGATGAATAAAAGGCATTTTTCCTATTACAGACCCTGTAGGATTAAACAGGTGTGTCAAGTAAAAAGAAGCATTAAAAGCTACATTTAGAAATATGCTTCTTAGCCCTTCTGCTGGTTTTGCACTTCCAGTTCTAATTTATTTTCTGATTAGCCTTCATTCACACCCATTTATGAAAGAAAAGAAGAAATTGCAGGGTTGTTCGCTGTTCTTGTGAAACATGCAACAAGTGAGATCTGTGTAAGTCCGCAGACTGCGGAGCTACTGGACTTCCACTGCCTAACTATTGCTGACTCAGTACTGTTACATTTTCACTTTCTTTAAGAATCTCAGCTTAAAGGAGTTGGGTGACAGACAGTTGAGATCACCCATATGGAAATGTCTATATCATTACTGAATGTATTCAATTGGGCACAGTATACAATCAATCATATAGTTATGTAAGTAAAGGTATGCAAGACTGATGAGATCACTTTCCTAGTCAGGGAAACACATTAACTGGAAAGTGCAGGTAGGCCCAAGATAGCTCATCAATACACAACACGGCATTAGTAGCTGATTTTGAGCTGCGAGAGGATGGAGGAATCCAACTTGCGCTCAATAACGATTTCCAAGTGTGCTCTAGCCCTTGACCACTACCTCTAATGCAAACGTGTAAATTCATCCCTTTGTAGGAACCGGCCTTGTTTCACCTGCTAAAGCTGAACTTACATAGGGCTTATTGGCCAGAGGATGTGCAACTGTTGCAGCTGTTGGGGCTAGAAACAAGAATGACTCTCTTTCATTCTTTATAAAAGCTCTTGTAGCCCAGCCTTCCCGAACGTCTATATGAGTTCCACTGTTACAGGCGTCATCCATCATTTTCACTCTTACTTTTCTCAATATTGGCTGGTTTGGCAGAACAAGAAGGGACGGATTCAGGAGAGCTCGAATTGAACCTAGAAGCTTCTGCAGAGAGTTACAGGAAAAAAAGAGACACCCAGCCCTTTGATGGCTCTTCTCTCTCTGTCTCTTTCCCCTCTGTCCATCTGCGTACCTCTCACTCTCTAAATCGTATAATTTATATTGTATTCACTTCCCTCTTCGCAGTCTTCCTGACTCTACTTGTTCACTCTATGAACTCAGTTCAACCCTATTCTTTGGTTTAAAAAAAACATCTTATCTTTTATTAAAGGATGTTCCTATTTTCACACTGCTTTTTGATATGACATTCTTTCACTTTCTATAAAAAGGAAGTGAAGTCGGTATTCATGAAATATCATTGGTATACTATCAGTACATTAAACCTTACTTTAGCATTGCCACACTTAGGCAATGTATTTCAGCTTTAGAACGTCTGCTGTTCTTGCCGGGCATAGTGGCGTGTGCTTGTTGTCCTAGCTACTTGGGTGGCTGAGGCTAGTGGATTGCTTGAGCTCAGGGTTTCTGGGCTGCACTCAGCTGTGTTGATCAGGTGTCCATGCTAAGTTGGGCATCAATATGGTGTTCTGGAGGGAGCTCTAGAATTCTAGGTTGTTTAATGAGAGGTGCACCGACCAAGGCTGGAAATAGAGCAGGCCAAAGCTTCCATGTCCATCAGTAGTAGGGTAGCACTTGTGAGCAGTAGGTGTTGAATGGCCTGAGCAAAACAGTGAGACCTAGCCTTTCCTTTTTTACTTAAAAAGGTAGACGTTTACAATATGGTTATAGCTTACTTTGCCTAAACCAAGACTCTGTTTTCCTTTAAATACAGGAAATATGAGGAACAGATGAACTCAGCCAAACAGGCTAGAATAGCAGTCAATTCTACAGAATGGAGACATAGGGCAATGACAAATTGCAGAAGGAGACAAATGAAAACTATTCTCGGCGTAGAAAAATGGTTGTGTGATTTCCAGCAAAGATGAATAAAAGGCATTTTTCCTATTCCAGAGCCTGTAGGATTAAACAGGTGTGTCAAGTAAAAAGAAGCCTTGGAAGCTACATTTAGAAATATGCTTCTAAGCCCTTCTGCTGGTTTTGCACTTCCAGTTCTAATTTATTTTCTGATTAGCCTTCATTCACACCCATTTATGAAAGAAAAGAAGAAATTGCAGGGTTGTTTGCTGTTCTTGTGAAACATGCAACAAGTGAGATCTGTGTAAGTCCGCAGACTGCGGAGCTACTGGACTTCCACTGCCTAACTATTGCTGACTCAGTACTGTTACATTTTCACTATCTTTAAGAATCTCAGCTTAAAGGAGTTGGGTGACAGACAGTCGAGATCACTGATATGGAAATGTCTATATCATTACTGAATGTATTCAATTGGGCACAGTATACAATCAATCATATAGTTATTTAAGTAAAGGTATGCAAGACTGATGAGATCACTTTCCTAGTCAGGGAAACACATTAACTGGAAAGTGCAGGTAGGCCCAAGATAGCTCATCAATATACAACACGGCATTAGTAGCTGATTTTGAGCTGCGAGAGGATGGAGGAATCCAACTTGTGCTCAATAACGATTTCCAAGTGTGCACTAGCCCTTCACCACCACCTCTAATGCAAACGTGTAAATTCATCCCTTTGTAGGAATGGGCCTTGTTTCACCTGCTAAAGCCGAACTTACATAGGGCTTATTGGCCAGAGGATGTGCAACTGTTGCAGCTATTGAGGCTAGAAACAAGAATGACTCCCTTTCATACTTTATAAAAGCTCTTGTAGCCCAGCCTTTCCGAACGTCTATATAAGTTCCACTGTTACAGGCGTCATCCATCATTTTCACTCTTACTTTTCTCAATATTGGCTGGTTTGGCAGAACAAGAAGGGACGGATTCAGGAGAGCTCGAATTGAACCTAGAAGCTTCTGCAGAGAGTTACAGGAAAAAAAGAGACACCCAGCCCTTTGATGGCTCTTCTCTCTCTGTCTCTTTCCCCTCTGTCCATCTGCGTACCTCTCACCCTCTAAATCCTATAATTTATATTGTATTCACTTCCGTCTTCCCAGTCTTCCTGACTCTACTTGTTCACTCTCTCAACTCAGTTCAACCCTCTTCTTTTGTTTTAAAAAAACATCTTATCTTTTATTAAAGGATGTTGCTATTTTCACACTGGTTTTTGATATGACATTCTTTCACTTTCTATAAAAAGGAAGTGAAGTCGGTATTCATGAAATATCATTGGTATACTGTCAGTACATTAAACCTTACGTTGGCATTGCCACACTTAGGCAATGCATTTCAGCTTAAGAACGTCTGCTGTCTTTGCCGGGCATAGTGGCGTGTGCCTGTTGTCCTAGCTACTTGGGAGGCTGAAGCTAGTGGATTGCTTGAGCTCAGGGGTTCTGAGCTGCACTCAGTTGTGTTGATCAGGTGTCCATGATAAGTTGAGCATCAATATGGTGTTCTGGAGGAAGCTCTAGAATTTCAGGTTGTTTAATGAGAGGTGCACCGACCAAGGCTGGAAACAGAGCAGCCCAAAGCTTCCATGTCCACCAGTAATAGGACAGCACCTGTGAGCAGTAGGTGTTGAACAACCTGAGCAAAACAGTGAGACCTAGCCTTTCCTTTTTTACTTAAAAAGGTAGACGTTTACAAGATGGTTATATCTTACTTTGCCTAAACCAAGACTCTGTTTTCCTTTAAATACAGGAAATATGAGGAACAGATGAACTCGGCCAAACAGGCTAGAATAGCAGTCAATTCTACAGAAAGGAGACATAGGGCAATGACAAATTGCATAAGGAGACAAATGAAAACTATTCTCAGCGCGGAAAAATGGTTGTGTGATTTCCAGCAAAGATGAATAAAAGGCATTTTTCATATTCCAGAGCCTGTAGGATTAAACAGGTGTGTCAAGTAAACAAAAGCCTTAGAAGCTACATTTAGAAATATGCTTCTTAGCCCTTCTGCTGGTTTTGCACTTCCAGTTCTAAATTATTTTCTGATTAGCCTTCATTCACACCCATTTATGAAAGAAAAGAAGAAATTGCAGGGTTGTTCGCTGTTCTTGTGAAACATGCAACAAGTGAGATCTGCGTAAGTCCGCAGACTGCAGAGCTACTGGACTTCCACTGCCTAACTATTGCTGACTCAGTACTGTTACATTTTCACTATCTTTAAGAATCTCAGCTTAAAGGAGTTGGGTGACAGACAGTTGAGATCACCCATATGCAAATGTCTATATCATTACTGAATGTATTCAATTGGGCACAGTATACAATCAATCATATAGTTATTTAAGTAAAGGTATGCAAGACTGATGAGATCACTTTCCTAGTCAGGGAAAGACATTAACTGGAAAGTGCAGGTAGGCCCAAGATAGCTCATCAATATACAACACAGCATTAGTAGCTGATTTTGAGCTGCGAGAGGATGGAGGAATCCAACTTGCGCTCAATAACGATTTCCAAGTGTGCACTAGCCCTTGACCACCACCTCTAATGCAAACGTGTAAATTCATCCCTTTGTCGGAACGGGCCTTGTTTCACCTGCTAAAGCTAAACTTACATAGGGCTTATTGGCTAGAGGATGTGCAACTGTTGCAGCTGTTGAGGCTAGAAAGAAGAATGACTATCTTTCATTCTTTATAAAAGCTCTTGTAGCCCAGCCTTTCCGAACGTCTATATAAGTTCCACTGTTACAGGCGTCATCCATCATTTTCACTCTTACTTTTCTCAATATTGGCTGGTTTGACAGAACAAGAAGGGACGGATTCAGGAGAGCTCGAATTGAACCCAGAAGCTTCTGCAGAGAGTTTCAGGCAAACAAAGAGACACCCAGCCCTTTGATAGCTCTTCTCTCTCTGTGTCTTTCCCCTCTGTCCATCTGCGTACCTCTCACTCTCTAAATCCTAACTTTCATTTTGTATTCCCTTCCCTCTTCCCAATCTTCCTGACTCTACTTGTTCACTCTCTGAACTCAGTTCAACCCTCTTTTTTTGTTTTAAAAAAACATTATGGGGGTTATTACAACATTGGTGGTAAAATGCGCTTACCGCCGTGCAGAAGACGGCCAATACACCGCCGCGACCGCGGAATCCCGCCACAGCTATTATGACCCACATCTCGGAATCCGCCGAAATTCAGACACCCACACAAGTCTGCCACAACAAAGGTCAGTGTTAAACTGGCGAAAACTAAACCTCCACCTCCACGCCAACAGAAACACGCCCATGCTAGCACAGAATAGACAACTCCACCACACAGAGGCAAACAACACCATCACCCATACAACATCCACGCACAAAACACCACACACCACTACACATCACCACACTCATCAACACATACACCACCCCACACATCACCTACACCACCCCATGTCACGCCAAAGACACCCCCGGTTTTCCGAGGAGGAGCTCAGGGTCATGGTGGAGGAAATCCTACGGGTAGAGCCACAGCTATTTGGCTCACAGGTGCAGCACACATCCATAGCCAGGAAGATGGAGCTATGGTGCAGAATTGTGGACAGGGTCAACTCTGTGGGACAGCATCCAAGAAATCGGGAGAACATCAGGAAGAGGTGGAACGACCTACGGGGGAAGGTGCGTTCAGCGGTCTCCAGGCACAACATCGCAGTTCAGTGGACTGGCGGCGGACCCCCACATCCTCCCCCACAACTAACAACATGGGAGGAGCAAGTCTTGACCATCATGCATCCAGAGGGCCTCGGAGGAATCGGTGGAGGAATGGACACTGGTAAGTCAAATCTTAACTATGATATCCCCCACCCTACCTGCATGATATCACACACCCCCACACCCTCCCCTATCACTCCAACTAATGTACTAATAACACAAACCACACATCCCAACACCAAGCCCTCAATGACACAACTAAGCATGGTCACCCCTCACCAAAGCATGCTCACTGCATATACCCAGAACACCCCCCCAACCATCATCACACAAGCCCCCCCACAGGAATGCTTGCACTGGTGTAGATGGTGAGCCACCCATTGCACAACATGACACACACACATGCAATAATCATGCCCTTATGCCCCTGCAGGATCACGAAGGACCGTCACCACACCGGAGGGTCCAGACAACTCCACTCCACCCACAGAAGAGGCCCACAGTGACGATAGCAGCTCTGCCCTACTGGATCCTGATGACCAGCCCGGACCATCGTGGGCCTCGGGACAGTCGGTTCCCCTTGCACAGGCACAGCCCAACACTGACCTTCCACCCTCTGGTAACACCAGCACAGCATCCACCCAGCGGGCCCATACCTCCCTACCCAGGGCACGTCAATCAGCGGTGTGTCCACCACTACAGGGGACCCAGGATAACCCACCACCCCAACAACAACAGGGACCTGGGGGCAGTGGTAGTGGGCACATGGTCCAGGGGACGGAGGCACAGGAACACAGGGGAACTGGGAGGGCTGCTGTGCGACAGGGGGTGGACAGGCCAAGGGAACCCACTCTCCACGAGGCCCTATCCTCCATCATGGGAGCATACCACCACTCCCAGGAGACGATGGCGACGGTCCTGGCCAAGTTTCAGGACACCCAGCGCCTGCAGGAGGAACAGTATTTGGGGTTCAGGGAGGAGCTCAGGACCATCAGCTCTGCCATGGGCACCATCGTAGGGGTGCTGAAGGACATACAGCAGACCTTGAGGGACACCGTGGCACTCCAAGGGGCCCCTGACACTAGCCAGGACGATGAACTGCCCACCACCTCCGCCGGCGCTAGTGGACAGGACGCCCAGCCTCAGGACCACCACACCAGCACCCCACCCCCTGCAGACGGAGAACCACCCCGCAAGCGGTCCCTGAGATCCAGGAACAGGACAGAGCAAGATGGCAAGACCCCAGCCAGGAAATGAGACCACCCTGATTGTCCTCCCACTGTCCCACTTTGTTACCCTGTCATTACTTTAACTGCCCAGCTCCACTTCCTTTGCCCATATGGCCAGTGCACCTGTGTGACCAATGGACTGGACTCTGCCATGGACATTCCTCCACCGTCCCCCATCACCAGAGTACAACCCCCCTCCATTTTTGAGCACTTCAATAAACACCCTTGAACCACAGAAAAATCTGGAGTCAGTCTGTGATTTGGTAAAATGTATTATTAATGACAGTGTCAAAATGCGTTTCTAGTTGTAAAGCCAACATACCTATGTCACACATCACAAGTCCTTGAAGGATGCAAGCAGATAACACACGTTGGTAACCACACCTGTGAAACTGTAATGGAAAGGTACAACTCAGTTACCAAATAATGCTATGAAATTACACACAGGATAGAAGAAGACGTGTGACAGTGAATGTAATGGTAAAAATGAAAATGTTCTCACCTGTGTCACTGGAAATATTGCTGTATGACTGACTCCCTGTTGTCGTTGTCTTCTTCCTCAGCTTCCTCCTCATCACTGTCCACAGGCTCCACAGCTGGCACAACAGCGTCATCTGGACCATCCTCCTGCAGAAAAGGCATGCAAGACTGATGAGATCCCTTTCCTAGTCAGGGAAACCCATTAACTGGAAAGTGCAGGTAGGTCCAAGATAGCTCATCAATATACAACACGGTATTAGTAGCTGATTTTGAGCTGCGAGAAGATGGAGCAAATACTTGCGCTCAATAACGATTTCTAAGTGTGCACTAGCCCTTGACAACCACCTCTAATGCAAAAGTGTAAATTCATCCCTTTGTAGGAATGGGCCTTGTTTCACCTGCTCAAGCTGAACTTACATAGGGCTTATTGGCCAGAAGATGTACAACTGTTGCAGCTCTTGAGGCTAGAAACAAGAATGGCTCTCTTTCATTCTTTGAAATAGCTCTTGTAGCCCAGCCTTTCTGAACGTCTATATAACTTCCAGTGTTGCAGGCTCCATCTATCATTTTCACTCTTACTTTTCTCGATATTGGCTGGTTTGGCAGAACAAGAAGGGATGGCTTCAGGAGAGCTCGAATTGAACCTAGAAGCTTCTGCATAGAGTTACACGCAAATAAAGAGACACCCAGCCCCTTGATGGCTCTTCTCTCTCTGTGTCTTTCCCCTCTGTCCATCTGCGTACCTCTCACTCTCTAAATCCTATCTTTCATTTTGTATTCACTTCCCTCTTCCCAATCTTCCTGACACCACTTGTTCACTCTCCTAACTCAGTGTAACCCTCTTTTTTTGTTTTGGAAAACTGCATATCTTTTATTAAAGGACATTCCCATTTTCACACTGCTTTTTGATACAGCTTTCTTTTCCTTTCTCTGAAAGGAAGTGAAATCGGTAGTCATGAAATATCATTGGTATACTGTCAGTTCATTAATCCTTACTACAGCATTACCACACAGGCAATGATTTTCAACTTTCGAATCTCTGTTGTGCTTTCCGGGCATGTGGCGTGTGCCTGTTGCCCTAGCTACTTGTGAGGCTGAGGCTGGTGGAATGCTTGAGGTCAGGGCTTCTGTACTGCATTCACAGTGAACACCACTCAGCTGGGTTGATCAGGTGTCCATGCTAAGTTGGGCATCAATATGGTGTTCTGGAGAAAGCACCAGAATTCCAAGTTGTGGAATGAGAGTTCCACTGCTGGAAATAGAGCAGGCCAAAGCTTCTGTGCCCATTAGTAGCATTACAGCACCTGTGAACAGTAGGTATAAAACAGCCTGGGCAAAACCGTGAGACCTAGTCTCTCTTTTTTTATTGAAATGTCAACAATGTATATTTGTACAGGATGGTTATAAAAAAATAAATTTAAACCAAAAATCTGTTTGCCTTTTAATATTTATGCAGGAAATATGATGAACAAATGAACTAGGTCACACAGGCTAGAATAGCAGACAATTCTCAGAATTAAGTCACTTAGAAAAAACAAGCTTGCAGATGGAGGCAACTGAAAACTATTCCTTGCCTGGCATAAATTGTTGTGTGATTTTCAGCAAGGATAAATAAAAGGTATTCTTCCTTCTCCAGAACCTACAGGACTAAAGAGGTCTATCAAGTACAGTAGTAGCCTTAGAAGCTCAATTTAGAAACACATTTGATGCCGTTCTGCTGCTTTTGCCCAACTAGCTTAATTCATTTTCTGATTAGCCCTCATTCATGCCCATATGTAAATGGGAAGGAGAAATAATAGGGGTGTTTGCTGTTCTTGCAACATTTGGGATGTGTGCAAGTCGTGCTGGTTCAATACTGTGAAAAGTTGACTTTCTTTAGAAATCTCAGTGGAAAGGAGTGGGGGACTGCCAGTGCAGATCTCCCATATGGGGATGTCTACATCATTGCTCAATCCACCTTGATTGGGTACATTATAATTTTGCTTCTGTGTTTTAATTATACCTACAGAAGTGAGGTATAATTTTTACCGGGAGACTGAGGGGAACGTTGGGTGGTAGGAAACTTGCCCCGGTGTGGTGATCCCACACAGAAATGTGGGGAAAATGTGATTTTTTAAAGCAAAATTTTAGGTTTGTTGAGGATTCTGGGTAAGAAAACCTTCGGGGATCCAAGTCACACCTCCCTGGATTCCCTTGAGTGTCTAGCTTTCAGAAATATTTGGGTTTGGTAGGTTTCCCTATATGGCTGCTGAGCCCAGGTCCAAAAACGCAGGTCCCCCCGCAAAAACAGGTAGTTTAGTATTTGATAATTTTGATGTGACCACATAGTGTGTTTTGGGGAATTTCCTTTCGAGGGCACTAGGCCTACCCACACAAGTGACGTACCATTTTTATCGGGAGACTTGGGGGAACGGTGGGTTGAAGGAAATTTGTGGCTCCTCTCAGATTCCAGAACTTTCTATCACCCAAATGTGAGGAAAAAGTGTGTTTTTGGCCAGATTTTGAGGTTTGCAAAGGATTCTGGGTATCAGAACCTGGTGAGAGCCCCACAAGTCACCCCATCTTGGATTCCCCTAGGTGTGTAGTTTTCAAAAATGCGCAGGTTTGGTAGGTTTCCTTAGGTGCCGGCGGAGCTAGAGGTCAAAATCAACAGCTAAGCACTTTCCAAAAAACAGGTCTGTTTTCTTTGGGAAAATGTGATGTGTCCACGTTGTGTTTTGGGGTATTTCCTGTCATGGGCGTTAGACCTACCCACACAAGTGAGGTACCATTTTTATCAGGAGACTTGAGGGAACGCTGGGTGGAAGGACATTTGTGGCTCCTGTCAGATTCCAGAACTTTCTGTCACCAGGAAAAAGTGTTTTTTTAGCTAAATGTTGAGGTTTGTAAAGGACTCTGGGTAACATAACCTGGTGAGAGCACCACAAGCCACCCCATCTTGGATTCCCCTAGGTGTCTAGTTTTCAGAAAGGCGCAGTTTTGGTAGGTTTCCCTAGGTGCCGGCTGAGCTAGAGGTCAAAATCCACAGTCAGGCACCTTGCAAAAAACAGGTCTGTTTTCTTTGGGAAAATGTGATGTGTCCATGTTGTGTTTTGGGGCATTTCCTGTCGCGGGAGCAAGGCCTACACACACAAGTGCGGTGCCATTTCTATCGGGAGACTTGGGAGAGCGCTGGGTGGAAGGAAATATGTGGCTCCTCTCAGCTTCCAGAACTTTCTGTCACCGAAATGTGTGGAAAAAGTGTTTTTTGGCCAAATGTTGAGGTTTGCAAAGGATTCTGGGTAACAGAACCTGGTGAGAGCCCTACAAGCCACCCTATCCTGGATTCCCTTAGGTGTGTAGTTTTAAAAAATGCACAGGTTTGGTAGGTTTCCCTAGGTGCCGGCTGAGCTAGAGATCAAAATCCACAGCTAGGCAGTTTACAAAAAACACGTCAGTTTTCAATGTAAAAATGTGATGTGCCCATGTTGCGTTTCCTGTTGTGAGCATTAGGCCTACCCACGCAAGTAAGGTACCATTTTTATTGGGCGACTTGGGGGAACACAATATAGAGGAACAAGTGTTATTGCCCCTTGTCTTTCTCTACATTTGTTCCTTCCAAATGTAAGACAGTGTGTAAAAAGACGTCTATTTGAGAAATGCCCTGTAATTCACATGCTAGTATGGGAACCCCGGAATTTAGAGATGTGCAAATAACCACTGCTCCTCAACACCTTATCTTGCGCCCATTTTGGAAACACAAAGCTTTCCTTGATACCCATTTTTCACTATTTATATTTCAGCAAATGAATTGCTGTATAACCGTTATAGAATTGCAAGGTGCAGCTCATTTATTGGCTCTGGCTACCTAGGGTTCTTGATGAACCTACAAGCCCTATATATCCCCACAACCAGAAGAGTCCAGCAGACGTAACGGTATATTGCTTTAAAAAATCTGACAACGCAGTAAAAAGTTACAGAGTAAAACGTGGAGTAAAATGGCTGTTTTTTTACCTCAATTTCAATATTTGGTTTATTTCAGCTGTAATTTTCTGTGGGTAAACCTTGTAGGGTCTGCACAAATGACCCCTTGCGGAAATCAGAATTTTGTCTACTTTTCAGAAATGTTTAGCTTTCTGGGATCCAGCATTGGTTTCACACCCATTTCTGTCACTAACTGGAAGGAGGTTAAAAGCACAACAAATAGTAAAAATGAGGTATGTCCCAGTAAAATGCCAAAATTGTGTTGAAAAATGTGGTTTTCTGATTCAAGTCTGCCTGTTCCTAAAAGCTTGGAAGCTGGTGATTTTAGCACAGCAAACCATTTGTTGATGCCATTTTCAGGGAACAAAAACCCACAAGGCTTCTTCTGCTGCCCTTTTTTCCCATTAAAAAAAAAAACAAAAAAAAACCTTTTGCCGTATTTTGGCTAATTTCTTGGTCTCCTTCAGGGGAACCCACAAACTCTGGGTACCGCTAGAATCCCTAGGATGTTGGAAAAAAAGGACGCATACTTGGCATGGGTAGCTTATGTGGACAAAAAGTTATGAGGGCCTAAGCGCAAACTGCTCCAAATAGCCAAAAAAACGGCCTGGCAGCGAAAGGGTTAATATATTTAGGCAATGTTCAAATATTGTTTTTTGCTAGATAGATAGATAGATAGATAGATAGATAGACAGATAGATGTAGATAGAGATATAGATAGATATAATTTTTTATATAATTTACTAAAGATATTTAATTTAAATTATATTATTTTTTCTGAATTAATATTTAAAATAAATTGCGTAGAAGTCAGTTATTAAAAAAATATATTGTTAGTATTTTTGGTGATATTCTGTTACATAGGGCGTGATTATGAGTTCGGTGGATGAGATGACCAGTCCGTGAACTTCCGACAGGGAGGTTGCCGTCTTAATGGCTACCTCCCCGCTGTGCCTATTATGACTTTCCCGTTGGGCTGATACCCAGCGGGAAAGTGGCGGCAGCAAGGTCCCTGGCTCGTAATTGTTGGCACCTGCAGGGGCACCAGCACCCTCACAATGCTCATTGGCGGCAATGCGAGGGTGCCGGGCAGGGGGACCCCTGCTCTGCCCATGCCAAGTGCCCCCCTGTCATCCCCTGCACCTGCCATGAAAAGGCTGGTGGAAAAACAGGTCTTAATCAGCAGGGCAGTGCTGGCTTCAGCGCCGCCCTGGCTGATTCTGACCTCCACCACCATCAGCCCATTAGGATCAAAGACCCCAGCGGATACGACGGTAGGTTGGCGGGACTGCCCACCAACCTCATAATGTGGTGGTTGGACTGCCACAACCGGGGCGGTCTGACCACCACTGCCAGTGTGGCGGTCTAAAGACCGCCACACTCATAATCAGGCCCATAATGTTTTCTGACACAATATTTTAGCTGTTTACATTCAAAGTATGTATATGTATACACAATATTTTTGTAGATCATATTTTCGAATCAATATTGATGACATTCAATATTGTTTTTCTTGGTACTCTGTCATACAAATGGAGCAAAAGAGGTGAACTGAATTAAATTTAGTTATTATTATTTTATTGTAAAAAAAATATATATATATTGGCAAAACTCCAATGTAGGGTGAATAGTGGCTTTGCAAGAGTTGAGGGAGGATAAATGGTTGAAGATATTGAAAACCTCTTCAGAATATTTAGATGACTCATTGATACTGCTGTGATTGTATTTCATACACAAGATTCTAATAAGCATTTCACATTCCTGGAGGAACTGTTCAAAGCAAAATTTGTCTTTAGGGTAGTAACTAGCCACCATGAGTGCTTCAGTTGTTTGAATCTTGTGTTTTGCTTCTCTCAGAAAGGTGGAATACCAAGAGGCATAAGGTCAGGGATATTTAAGATTGGGTAGACTTGAGTGGAACAGAGAAGTTGAGTGCATTGCGTATCCAATCATTGAAGGCAATGACACCAGCCAGTGAAGGTAGGTTATTTTTAAGCGATTCTGCTATGGTGTTAACTGAATGACCAGACCAGCATCTTACTATAGTTTGTTCATGGAGGTACAAGTAGCTAAGAGCACAATTTCCTGTGTTCAAATTAAAATCAAATATACAGGATAAGGAATGTATACTAATAGAATTTAATTTGCAATTTTAATAGAAGTCTGGATTGCAGCAAATAAAAATGCAGCCCCAAAAGATGTCAAGACTTTCAATACAAGCAAGGATTTAACAATAATTGTGAAGCCTCCAACCGTTAGGGTGGAGCGACCTTGTCGGATGATTTTGTGAAAACCAGGAATTGTGAAGATGAGGTTTGAGTGCTATGTTTCAGTAATGAAAGCGATGTCTATGCGTTCATCAACAATTAAAACATGACATTTTTTGCTGTGGTTAATTATGGAGCTAGCTTTCATAAGAACACATTTGAGGTCATAGTAATTAGTGCTATGTTTTTGTTTAAGGCACAGAGTGTTCAGAAAGCTGAGGCAAGGCATCCACTAGAGAAATTTTTTTTTTACTCAGATTAAGGTGTCCTAAAAATAGAATACAACAAGTGGAGAAAACGCAGGTGAGGCATTTTGGAGAGAAATTAGAAACTATCAGATGTCATTTTAGGTTTCTCGGTTAGTGTAAGTTGGAAAGAGTTTTATGTCCTGAGGGGCGTGGCCAAGGCAGCCAAGAAAGCAGTTGCAGAATAAGACTGCTACTGGCCAGCCCATAAGCAGTTGGATTGCACAACCTTGCTCCTTCATCAGCCCTGCACCAACATAGCAACTCCTGGACTCTGGGATGCCAAGGAACGCTGTAGCCGACCAGGTGCTGCGGCACAGCGACACTCAAGATGGTTTCCCGGGTCTTGTTGTGGCTGGTAGTGCCCTGCGGAAGGCCCAGGAGTCCTGTGGGGAGTAGCGGTGCTTTCCCACGGCCACACTGCGGGGTATCTGAATCGTTTCACTGGTGAGGACAGAGTAGCACCGGACGCCAGGGTAGACCTGATTACAGAGCAGGGAGGACTGGTAGGTAGGCAGCAAGGGGGAGCTCATGAGTGCTGATGCTGCGGCTGGGGAAGGATTGGGCTTGTCACGGAGGAGGGGTCAGGACTGGACACTTTCTCCCCTGCGACCAGCTCAGAATAAGAAGCCCAAACAGGCCCAGAATTAGAGATGGGCCTGCCGTGCAACAGAACAGGGGCTAAGGCCGATAACAAAAGCTAGTCACAATCGAACAATCCTCAGAGCCAGGCCAGGCACGAAAGGCCCTGTAACCATTTCCAAGAATAAACACCTGCCAGCAGCAGCTAATTTTGTAGTATTGGGGCTGAGGAAGAGGGACGAAGCCAGATGAGGCAGAAGAGGAAAAGCCTACCAAAAGGGGTATTTAAGAGAGGGGCAAGTACAAGACTTCCACCCCAACTGGAGTTCCCAGGGGAGATCCCCTACCACGTCTGAGAAAAACAGTAGTACATACCAGCCGAGGGGGAGACTGCATTGCTGCTGCACTGTCGGTGATAAAATGCACGGTTTGGGCATTAGGGCAACCTCCCTGCTGCACGCTATGGCCAAGGACCTGCTCAGACCTTTTACAGCTGGGATCTGGCTCTGCCTCCACTCCATCCACTAGAACTGGACCCCGAGGCCCATGAATGAGGTTGTGAGTTCCAATACAGCATCGAAGCTGTCAGCACCTTAGCTGATTGTGCTACCCAAGGGTAAGTGGGCGGGGTGATTCTGATTCCCACTGACCATCTTTCGAACGAGGAGCACCCCCTCATTCCTGAGGGCTCACTCCACTCATCTCATCACAAAGAAGACTCGGGCCTGAGACTGGTGCTGTGCTGTGGGATCCACTCTGCTGGGTCTGAGTCTGCATCAGCTGAGATGGGTAAGGACATGGCCCAGCTGTCTACACAAGCCCAAACCAAAATAGATTAAAACACAATGGTGGCCTCTAGTGGAGGGACTCCGCCTGCTCCTCAGCAGCACCACACCGTATGCTTGAAAAGTCTGTCTTTGCTACCATTCTACAAGCCATCCAGGACTCGAAGACTGTGCTGGAAACTAAAGTGCATGAAGTGCAGGTTGATGTATTGCTCCTCCACCAGGACATCAGGAATATTGTTGCCTGCGTCACTGAAGCCGAGCGTGGGGTATCTTCTGTGGAGGATGATGGGACCGTCCTAAAGAGGCAGGTCTCAAATATGGTTTCTGCCACTACAGTCCTGGAAGACTGTGCTGAGGAGGTTGAGAACAGATCACATAGAAATAACCTTTGGTTTGTTGGGTTCCTGGAAAGCCCTGAAACCTCAGATACTGAAAGAATCCTAGAAGGCTGGCTGTGATCATGGGACCCTAAAGGTGCTCTCTCAACATGGTTTGTGGTGGAACAAGTCCACAGGTCTCTGGTCCCAAGGCCACCTCCTGGAGCCTCCCCATGCCCCCCGACTGCTCGAATAATCAATTTCTGGGACAGAGACCCCATCCTCTGAGAGGCAAGTAAGCACACCATACTCTAGGGGTCATTATGACCCTGGCGGAAGGCGGAGAAGCGGCAGTAAGACCACCAACAGGCTGGCGGTCTTTGTTTTGGTATTATGACCATGGCGGATACCGCCGGCAGTATTTGGACCCGGCTGACCGCCATGGATTTCATGCGGTTTGAAACCGCGATGAATTCCTTCCCTGGCACTGATAGGGGTCTCCCCCACCCCCACCCCGACTCCCTCTCCTACACCCCCCACCACCCCTGCCACCCCCCAAAGGTGGCAGGGCCCCCTCTTCCCACCCCGACCCCCAACATCACATCACTCACTCACAGACGACACTCACACAGGCACCACCAACACACATACACGCACACACACCGACATACATGCCAACATCCACACACACAGTCAGACACGCACACCCACATTCAAACATACACGCACACGCACACTTCCATACAGCCATACCCACAGACATACACGCACTCATTCCCAAACAAGCAACACCCCCGCAAGCATACACGCACTCACACACCTCCTCTACATACACAGACGCACACCCCCATGCACGGACACAACACCCCCCCCCCCTCCCCTAACGGACGATCGACTTACCTGGTCCGTCGATCCTCCGGGACCGGGGCTGCTCCGCCGACACCACACCGCCAACAGAACACCGCCACGCCAAATCACAGGACGTGATTTGGTGGGCGGTGTTCTGTTGGTGTGGCAGTGGAGGTGGAGCAACCTCCACTTCCCCACCGCCCGCCAGTATGGCTGTTGGCGGCTCTCTGTCCGAAAAAGGATGGAGAACTGCCAACAGTCATAATACGCCAAGCGGAAAACCGCCACCACTGGCGGTCTTCAGCACGGCGGTCTCTCAACGGTCTTTTCAAAAGACCGCCGAGGTCATAATGACCCCCTCTGTTATCCAAACTCCTGCATCATGATTTTTCCTGAGTACACTAGGGCATTCCAACAGCGCAGTTGATCCTTTGATGAGGTCAATCAAAAACTCTATTCTTTCAATCTTCAGTATATGCTTCTTTTTCCCATAAAAGGTGCATTTTAACTCAAAAACATACTTTTTTAAGACACCAGAACAAGTCTGGGAGTGGGCGACAAAGAGAAGAGACCCGCATGGCACGGGCAAGATGGGAGGTACCGAGAAACGACCATGTCATAGCTCCACCTGCCCGACCCAGAGCTGCCTAGGAAGAGGCACACAAGATCTTATAAATACCGCAACTGTGCCTGTGGCTGCCCAGGTTTCCCATGCTTGGGCTCAGACTACGCAGTCACTGGAAGGAACTTAGGTGGCAAGTGAAGCACTGCAGAATCCCTCGGCCCACGGGTCAGGGCTGCACATGATGATCTCTCTAGACAGTGTCTCTCCAACAAGGAGGTGATGGGGCCCAGTGAAGTAGGAGGGACTGCTGAGTACTACACATAGACATTATACTTAACATCTGGCAAGGAATCCTGCAATGGAGGAGGTCAACATCACATGCCTACATATTTGTTTGTTCTTCTATGGTTTGTGCTAGGGCTCACTGTTGGGCCACAGATGCTTTGGGGGTTAGAAGTATGGGGTGGGGGAAGTTGGGGGAAAAGGGGAAGTTGTTTGTTGGGATATGTTTTACTGCACTCCACCTAAACCCCGGGAAACAAATTCAGATCGACAGCATCACATACACTGTTGTTAATAGAGGCCACCATCAGCTCCAATCTCACCACTCCTGACATGCAGAGCTTGTAGCTCATCCACCCCAATACTTACTATACACATGATATACTTTAAGCTAATATCCTGAAATGTGAATTACCTGCTGAACCCCATTAAGCACTCCACCGTCCTGCACTATGCCAAGCATCTCCAGTCTGCAGTTCTCATGTTGCAGGAGACCCATTTGATGGCAGATCACTGTCTTTTTCTCAGAAGGTTTGGAACACAACAGAATATACCATGTTAGCTTTGTCCGGGGGTCCGGATGAGTGGCCATCCTGCTACACAGGACTTTCCTCTAATGGTCATCAAAATCCAGGCAGATCTTGACGGTAGATACAATAGGATGGAAAGTGCTCTTAAAGGCAAGCAGCATAACTTCATATCAGTGCATGTACCACCTCATGAGCCCTCCTCCACACTGACTTCCAGACCCCTGCCCTCTTGGGTCTGCTACTGGGTACCACCATCATAGGAGGTGATTTTAACGCAGTACTTAACCCGGAGGTCAACTCGACTGGCTTCACCGGCCTAGGAAATACCTCCCATGCCTGTCAACTTGCAGCTTGAGGCAATGCGCTGGGGCTCTGTGATGGGTGGAGGATCTGCCACACTTGTGATCTGGCCTATACGCACACCTCCACGGGCCACAAAACAGAGTCACGCATAGATATGCTCCTCCTCCCAGCTACAGACCTCCGCCAGGTGGCTGGAATTAACATCCTCCCTTGGGAAATATCCAATCATGCACCCCTTTCAATAAGCATAGGATCACGAGAACCCACTACGAGGCCCATGTGATGCCACAAAGCATGGTATCTCACTTATCAACACTGAGCAGAATAACTAAAGTCTGAACTCCACCGTAGGAAAGTAGCTTCTTTCTGGCATAGGTACCCCCACTTTTTACCTGGTGTCAGTGTGTTTAGACTGTAGTACAATGGGATCTTGGTAACCAGGACCCCAGTGTCAGTGCTCTCTCCCCTAAACTTAGTTGGAAGGTAACTTTTACATCCCACAATTGGCATACTGGTGCACCCATGTAAATCCCTAGTTTATGGTACTTAGGTACCCAGGGAATTGGGACACCCGGGGTTCCCCACGGGCTGCAGCATGTATTGTGCCACCCTTAGGAGCCATTGCAAACTGTGACTGCAGGCCTGCCATTGAAGCCTATGTGAAATGGTGCATGCACCTTTCACTCCAGATATAAGGTTTCCCTTATATCATGATCACTACACTCTGAACCCGTAAGTCACCTCTAAAGTAGGCTCTTTAGCCCAAGGGCAGGATGCATGGTTCTAAGTGTGAGGGCACCCCCACATGAGCAGAGCTGCTCCTACTAACACCAGACTCCATTCCCTGACCTTCGTAAGTGTGAGGAAGCCATCTTAAGGTGTGTAGTGGACACTGGTCAACACGAGTGGCCCACCTACATAATGACTTAAATCAAACCTAGGAATGTTTGGTATCAAATTCCAGTTTTATTTGCATGATACCATGTACTCTGTGGTTTCCTAGGGGATCCCTCATGTCTGCCTGTACAGCCATGCAGGGCCTGCATGCCAGCACTCAGCAGGGGAAAGAAAGAACAAAGGATTTCCTGTAGGACAGAGGTGTGACCACCTCTTACATAGAAATAGGTGTCTCTAGGCTGAGATGGGGGTGCCTGTAGGAAGCTGTCCTGGCTTATAGTGGGTATCAAGTGGCCACATCGAGCCCTGGGGAAAAAGTCACATTTATAGCTGCCTCCATGTACAGAGCAAGCAAGTGAGGGGTCAGTTTGGTTCAGAAAGTTTAGTAGTATTCCATAGGGAATCCATCGGGGCCAGGTGTTTTAACTGCCTTCATCTCTGATAGCACTGTATCCATCTCGTCAGTGGTAATTGGTTGGTCAAGATCCCGGGCCAGCAAAAGGGTAATCAAGGGCAGCAGAATATCGGGCAATTGTGAATGTGCCAATGCTTGCATGTGTCACTCTTGTTGGGCACATACGTCTTGGTAAAATTTGGCAAATGTGCAATATGTTGGGAGTTCGCATCTTCCACATCCATGATCCAGAAATACTATTTTGGAAGCGGCTTCACTGGTAGCCAGACAGGACAAGAGCTTCCCGGATTTATCTCTATGCTCGTATACCCTCCTCGTTGGTGTCCTCCAACATTGTCTGGTCTCCTCTAACGAGATTTGACACACTGAGGCTCTGGCTGCTTCTAAACAACGGGCTTATTCAGGGGAGGAGTGAACATGGACTTGGCTCTCCCATGAGCTGATTTGGGCTAGTTTCTCCTTTTCCTTGCTGTAGGAGGCTGGCCTGGCTTATAGTGGGTACCTTGTGGTACTTACACCCTGTGCCAGGTCCAGTTATCCCTTATTAGTAGGTTAGAGGTATTCTAGCAGCTTAGGCTGTTAGAGGTAGCTATAGCAGAGCAGCTTAGGCTGACCTAGGAGACATGCAAAGCTCCTACTATACCACTTATATCATATAGGTACTCTATCATAAGAATCACAATACTCAGAGTTACTAAAAATAAAAGGTACTTTATTTTAGTGACAATATGGCAAAAGTATCTCAGAGGATATACTCCCTTAGGAGGTAAGTAAAATACACAAAATATATACACAGACCAGAATCAAGTAAGTAATACACTTAGAAGTATAGCAAACACAATAGAATGCAATAGGAGACAATAGGCCTAGGGGAAACACAAACCATATACTCCAAAAGTGAAATGCGAACCACGAATGGACCCCAGGCCTAGTGTAGTGTGTAGAGGGTCGCTGGCACTGTTAGAAAACACTAAGGGTGTCCAAGATACCCAATCCCAAGACCCTGAAAAGTAGGAGTAAAGTTACCCTACTACCCAAGAGAGACAGTAAAGTTGAGATAGGGGATTCTGCAAAGACAACAACTGACTGCAGCGCACTGAAGACGGATTCCTGGACCTGAGGACCTGTGGAAGAAAGGGAGCAAGTCCAAAAGTCACAAAAGTGTCTGGTGGGGGCAGGAGCCCACTACACCCTGGATGAAGGTGCAGAAGGGCTGCCTCCGGGTGGAAGAAGCCAAAGATTCTGCAACAACGGAAGGTGCCAGGAACTTCTCCTTTGGTCAGAAGATGTCCCACAAAGTGCTGGAGGATGCAGAGTTGTTTCCACGCAGAAAGACCGCAAACAAGCCTTGCTAGCTGCAAGAGTTGCGGTTGAGGATATTGGGTGCTGCTGGGAACCAGGAAGGACCAGGATGTCGCCCCTTGGAGGAGGATACAGAGGGGGCGCTCAGCAACTCAGAGAGCCCCCACAGAAGCAGGCAGCACCCGCAGAAGTACTGGAACAAGCACTTAGAGGATCTGAGGAAAGCGGTCGACTCAGAATCAGAAAGGAGGGTCCCACGACGTCGGAGTCCAACTCAGCGAGTTGGGCAATGCAGGACGGAGGGCTGGAGACCCAGGCTAGGCTGTGCACAAAGAAAGCCTTGGAAAAGTGCACAGAAGCCGGAGTAGCTGCAGATCATGCAGTACACAGGATTGTCATCTGGCGTGGGGAGGCAAGGACTTACCTCCACCAAACTTGGACTGAAGGACCACTGGACTGTGGGAGTGAATTGGATCCAGCTCCTGTGTTCCAGGGACCATGCTCGTCGAGATGAGAGGAGACCCAGAGGACTGGTGATGCAGAAGTTTGGTGCCTGCGTTGGCAGGGGGAAGACTCCGTCAACCCACAGCAGATTTTTTCGGGATTTCCAGTGCAGGGTGAAGGCAGACAGCCCTCAGAGCATGCACCACCAGGAAGCAGTCGAGAAAGCCGGCAGGATTAGGCGCTACAATGTTGCTGGTAGTCGTCTTGCTACTTTTTTGCGGTTTTGCAGGCGTCCTGGAGCAGTCAGCTGTCGATCCTTGGCAGAAGTCGAAGGTAGAAGTGCAGAGGAACTCTGGTGAGCTCTTGCATTCAGAATCTGAGGAGAAACCCACTGGAGAGACCCTAAATATCCCTCAGAGGAGGATTGGCTACAGAGAAAGGTAAGCACCTATCAGGAGGGGTCTCTGATGTCACCTGCTGGCACTGGCCACAGAGCTGTCCATTGTGCCCTCGCACCTCTGCATTCAAGATAGCACATGTCTGGGACACACTGGAGGAGCTCTGGGCACCTCCCCTGGGAGGTGCTGGTCAGGGGAGTGGTCACTCCCCTTTCCTTTGTTCAGTTTCGCGCCAGAGCAGGGCTGAGGGGATCCCTGAACCGGTGTAGACTGGCTTATGCAAGAAGGGCACCATCTGTGCCCTTCAAAGCATTTCCAGAGGCTGGGGGAGGCTACACCTCCCCAGCCCTTCACACCCATTTCCAAAGGGAGAGGGTGTAACACCCTCTCTCAGAGGAAATGCTTTGTTCTGCCTTCCTGGGACTGGGCTGCCCAGACCCCAGGAGGGCAGAAACCTGTCTGAGGAAAACCCCAGAGAGCTAGTTTGGCAGTACCCGGGTTCTATGCTAGAGCCCCGGGGATGCATGGAATTGTCCCCCCAATACCAAAATGGTATTGGGGTGACAATTCCATGATCCTAGACATGTTACATGGCCATGTTCGGAGTTACCATTGTGATGCTACATATAGGTATTGACCTATATGTACTGCACTCACAAAGTTCGGGGAATTTGCCCTGAACGATGTGGGGCACCTTGGCTAGTGCCAGGGTGCCCTCACACTAAGTAACTTTGCACCTAACCTTCACTAAGAGAAGGTTAGACATATAGGTGACTTATAAGTTACTTAAGTGCAGTGAAAATGGCTGTGAAATAACGTGGACGTTATTTCACGCAGAATTGCCTGAGATCCCTATGGGTGGCAAAAGAAATGCTGCAGCCCATAGGGATCTCCTGGAACCCCAATACCCTGGGTACCTAGGTACCACATACTAGGGAATTATAAGGGTGTTCCAGTGTGCCAATGAGAATTGGTAAAATGGGTCACTAGCCTGCAGTGACAATTTTAAAAGCAGAGAGAGCATAAACACTGAGGTTCTGGTTAGCAGAGCCTCAGTGATACAGTTAGGCACCACACAGGGAACACATATAGGCCACAAACTTATGAGCACTGGGGTCTTGGCTAGCAGGATCCCAGTGACACATATCGAACACACCTACAACATAGGGTTTCCACTATGAGCCCTGGGGCCCTGACTAGCAGGATCCCAGTGAGACAGTAAAAACACCCTGCCATATACTCACAAACAGGCCAAACGTACGGGTAACAAGACTAGAAAGAGGCTACCTTCCTTCAGTGCCTGTAAGCGCCACCACACATTTGGTGCCATCCTTGCATAAACCAGTTTGCACAAGTACAGGAACCTCCGGTTCCCGCTCTGATGCGAAACCACACAAAGGACAGGGGAGAGCCAACTCCCTATCCTGCTGCTCCCCTAGGTAGTACACAGAGCTCTACCAGGAGGCCTCTTGATTCTGCCATCTTAGAAAGAAGATGAGCAGAGGCCCCAGGGAGCATTGGACTGGTTAGTCCAGCTGGGTTACGTCCGTGACCCCCTCACCCTAATGGGTGAGTCACTTCAGTAAGTGTCTAACCCCCTTCCTGGGTTTCTTAAGGGTTTCCTTGAGGGTGGGCCCCTAGATTCGTCTGCAAGACTTCAGGGACCGTCTACAATTCTTCTCTGCAAGACACTTCTGCACCCTGGACACTGGAACCGCTGCTGTACTTCAGGAACCAAGAAGCAAACTTGTAACCAGTAGGAGGGCTCCTGCTGCAACTTTGTTTCTTCTTTCTGCAAAGACTTCTGCAACCCCGTGGCCGTGCATCCGCCAGAGTCACTGGGACTCTGCCTGCACTTAGGAAGGCAAGAAGGAATCTCCCTTGGAGTGAAGCAGCCGCTCCCCTGCATCCGCAGGCAGCGCAACAACGATGACCGACTTGTGGATTATGCTGTCCCATGGGCTCTCCAAGGCTCTGCAACACAGGTCATGGTTCAGTGGCTCTCCAGAGGTCTGACCTATCGTCCTTGCAACTGGGATGTTTGTGGTCCCTCACTGTAGCTGCATGGCTTGAACCCTTGTACACCGCATCTGCTTGTCACTGCCAAGGCTTTTTGGCTCTTCAGTCTGAAGTCCTTCTAGCTCCAAAAAGCCCCGGCCTCCAGCATTCTTCAGCTCCAAGAATGATGTCCACCCTGCAACTCCTGCGATGGCTGTATCCCTCTTTGCTGTGGTGCTGTGGCCTCCCTGTGACTCCCTGTGCCTGATGCCAGAGGGTCCTGCTGGAGGGTTCCAATGATTGCTGCTGGCTCTTGTCTGCTGGCACCTGGTCCTGACCTACCTGCCAAGGATGGGTCACATGGACCTTGCTGGTCCCCAAAACACCTGCAAACTCAGCACAAAGCCCCTTGCATTTGCCAAGGCTTGCTGGTGGTCCTGCTGACCACTGACCCCCTCTGCTGCAATTCAACGACCGGTGTGGGACAGCTCATGGACGACTCCTGGGATCCTCCTGCATTGCCTGGACTCTATAGCTGCACTTCTTCATCCACTGTCCTTCAGGAAGCATCACCGAGAAGGGTGGGCATTGCTTTCAGGCACCACTGGGTGGTTTGGACTCGGTCCCTTCTCTCCTTAGGTCGTCTTCCTCTGGAATCCATGCCCATGGGTCACGGCAGCAACTGGACAACTGAGGTCCCCATTGACTTTAGAGGAAGGTTCTGACACAACTTCACCCCTATGCACCTTGGCTCCTTGGTGTAGGTCCTCCAATGTTCATCCAGGTAGGGGTCCTCTTTGTCTGGTGAAGGAGGGATGGGAGCATCCTCTCAAACCCCCCAAACGGGACATTGTGGACTATGTACTAGGCCTACAGTCACTTATGCCTGATCATATGAAGAAGGCCACTAAAAACCTTGAGGCCAACCAGGTTTTGCAAAAGCAATGGTATGACCAAAAGGCTATGCTGACTGTTTACCAGATAGGACAGAAAGTGTGGTTTTGGAGTGTGTGGCCCCAAGAGCAACCCAAGACAAGTGGAGTGGTCCCCACACAATTGTGGAGAAGAAAGGTGAGGTTGCCTATTTGGTTGACCTGGGCTCTCCAAGAAGCCCCCACATGGTGCTTCATGTGAATCACCTAAAGCCTTATTTCAACAGGGCTGACATGAGCTTGCTCATGGCCAAAGAAGAAGGGCAGGAAAAAGGGAGTTACCCTCTCCCTGGCCTTCTCTCCAGCAACCCTGTTGATGGATGGTTCAGTGGATGGGCTAGTCTTTGCTGATTGCCTCACTGAACAGAATCAAACTGACTGCAGGCAGGTTCTCAGTCAGTTTTCAGAACTCTTTTCCCTGATGCCGAGTCAGACAACCTAGAATGCCCATGATGTGGACACACGTGATAGTCTGCCGGGTAAGAGCAAAATCTACAGTCAGCCTGACTATGTCAGATATTGCATCAAGGCTGAGGTCCAGAAGATGCTTGAGTTTGTGGTTATTGAGCCTTCAGACAGCCCTTGGGCTAGTTCTGTAGTACCTGTGTCCAAACCGCATTCCCAGAGATGAAAGAAAGAAATGAGGTTTTGTGTAGACTAAAGGGGCCTCAATGCTTTAACTAAGGCTGATGCCCATCATATCTCAAGGGCAGATGAGTTTATTGATACCCTGGCTGCAGCCAAGTATCTCAGCACTCTTGACATGACTGCAGGCTATTGGCAGATCAAATGAACGGATGCCCCTAAACCTAAAACAGCATTTTCCACTCCTGGTAGGAATTATCACTTCACTGTGATGCCCTTTGGTTTGAACAATGCACCTGATACATTCCAGAGGTTGGTGATCAGGTTCTGAAAGGCCTGGGAGACGTTAGTGCAGCATATCTAGATGATATTGCTGTCTTTAGCTCCACCTTGCAGGATCACCTGGTCCACCTCAGGAGTGTACTTGAGGCCTTGAAAAAGGCAGGCCTCACTATCAAGGCTACCAAATGCCAGATAGGGCAGAGAAAAGTGGTTTACTTGGGTCACCTGGTAGGTGGAAGCCAAGTTCAACCTCTACAGAGTAAAATCCAAACAATTGTGGATTGGGTTGCTCCAACTATTCAGACTCAAATCAGAGTATTTCTGGGCCTGAATAGGTATTACAGGAGATTTTTAAAAGGGTATGGCTGCGCCACCAGGGTCGCGGATACCCTGTTCTCGAACTACGACCCCGGACCGTCTGACCGATACCCCGGGGGCACCACGGAAAGCCAAGGAAACAAGATGACCTCAACAAACCCGAATATCTGGGCAACAACGAAGACTGAAAAGGGACTCGGTACCTGGACGCCGGGTTGGACAGGAGAACGCAACGGAGATGCGGGACCCGAACCAAGGAGAGGTACGGACGCCGAGACAGGAGAGACAGAGTCTCAACCAAGAGAAGACCGATGCAGGAGAACGACCGACGACCTACCGGATACCAGCACCAAGCCGACCGGGGACCCGACGAGTCCAGAAGGGACGAACCCAGCAACGGCCAGCCGGTCTACGGGTAAAAACTCCTGCCATGTCCCTGGAGGGACGTGGCTTTCGCAGGTATGTACCTGCTTGCGAAAAACAGTAAAATATTTCAGCAGCAGCAGTGGGAGGCGGGTGGTGAGGGATTCACGGTAAAAAGGGCAAAGCACAAGACCATACAGAGTGCGAGGCCCTATGTGATTAAAGCCGACCACTGTCAGAGATATAGCAGGACTGTTCAAGATATAGATTTTGTGTTTTTTTTTTTTTTGTTTGTTTCTAACCTTCACAAAGCACACAGTGAGGGACACAGGCATTGTGACGATAACAGACCGTGAGTCAGATAATAAAGAAAGAATGGACTCTTCAAAAGCCACTGGAACACCGTGGTCAGGACTCGGGTGTGAACTACTATTTGTTTTTTAAATATTTTATGATTCCCAATTTTCCCCACCACTCCTCACCTTCCTTTACTAACCCTCAATAGGACGAAGTCAGTCCAACCCACTTACCTCTTTCCTCACCTTTCTTTTCCTCTGGCCCACGGGCTCCAACTGACGCCTCCCGACTCTGACGAGTCTTCCATCGCGAAGAACATCCTGCAAAGAAAAGAAAAGAAAAGAAACGAATAAGAGTAGAAAGAGACTAAAGAAGAAGAAAGAAGAAAAAAAAGGGGAAAAGGTACAATTATTTGAGAGACACTTGAACAACAAAACAAGTTCAATTATTAATAAAAGGACCACATTGTGACCATATAGAGATTCCAGTCCGTCATTTATGTCTTCCCTCCAATACACTGGTCCCACAGCCTCTACAGGCTGTTAAGAGGCCGTTGATTCCCTGAAAAAAGCCATGTGCTCAGCTCCAATTCTTAAACGCTCTGACTACTCCAAACAATTCATTGTTCAGACAGATGCTTCAGAAATAGGAATATCAGCAGTACTATCTAAACTTAATAAAGAGGGCCAGGATCAACCAGTAGCTTTCATCAGCAGAAGGTTGATCCACAGAGAGAAACGTTGGTCAGCTATAGAAAGGGAGGCCTTTGCTGTGGTCTGGGCCCTGTAGAAGCTGAGGCCATACCTGTTTCGCACTCACTTCATTGTTCAGACAGACCACAAGCCCCTCTTGTGGCTTAAGCAGATGAAGGGTGAAAATCCAAAACTTTTGTGGTGGTCCATTTCCCTACAGGGGATGGATTTTTCAGGGGAATCTAGACCTGGGAGTAACCATGCCAATGCAGATGGACACTCCTGATATTTCCACTTAGAAAATGAAGACTTACCTGGGTAAGGCTAGCCTTATCTTCTTTTGTTTGTGAGGGGTAGGGGAGTTATGTAGGAAAGCAGCATCTTCCTCGCATAGTTACCCCCCACTTTTTACCTGGTGTCAGTGTGTTTAGACTGTAGTATACTGGGATCCTGCTAACCAGGACTATAGTGTCAGTGCTTTTACATCCTACAATTGGCATACTGGTGCACCCATGTAAGTCCCTAGTATATAGTACTTAGGTACCCAGGGCATTGGGACACCAGGTGTCCCCATGGCCTGCAGCATGTACTGCGCCACCCATAGGGGCACATGTAAATTGTTACTGCAGGCCTGCCTTAGCAGCCTGCGTGAAACGGTACATACACCTTTCACTCCAGATATAAGGTTTGCCATATATCACGATCACTGCACTCTGAACCTGTAAGTCACCCCTAAAGTAAAATCTTTAGCCCAAGGGCAAGGTGCATGGTTCTAAGTGTGAGGGCACCACTGCATGAGCAGAGGTGCCCCTACAAACCCGAGACTCCATTATCTGGGCTTTGTAAGTGCGGGGAAACTATCTTAAGGTGTGTAGTGGACACTGGTCAACACAAGTGGCCCACCTACATAATGGCTTTACCGAACCTAGGTATGTTTGGTATCAAACATGTTGGAATCATGCAACTACACTGATTCCAGTATTGGTTGCATTATACCATGTTCTCTGGGGGTTCCCTAGGGGATCCCCCATGTCTGCCTGTACAGCTTTGCAGGGTCTGCATGCCAGCCCGTGCTGCTGCCAACCCCAGACACTGTCCTGCCCTCCTGCTGCTGAGTCTAACTCAGGCAGGGGAAGACAGAACAAAGGATTTCCTGTAGGACAGAGGTGTGACCACCTCTTCTGTAGAAATAGGTGTCTCTGGGCTAGGGTGGGGGTGTCTCTGAGCACCACCAGACTGGTTTGAAGGGCACATTCGGTGCCCTCCTTGCATAAACCGGTTTGCACCGGTACAGGTTCCTGCTCTGGCATGAAACCACACAAAGGACAGGGGAGTGACCACTCCCCAGTGCAGCTCCTCTCCTAGGGAGGTGCACACAGCTTTGCCAGGTGCCCACTTGATTCTGCCATCTTGGAAATAAGATGAGCAGAGGCCCCTGAGAGCATCTGACTGGTTAATCCATTTGGGTGACGTCCCTGACCCCCCCCTAATGGGTTGGTCACTGCAGTAAGTGTCAACCCCCCTTCCTGGGTTATTTAAGGGCTTCCTTGAGGGTGGCTCCCTAGATTTGTCTACAAGACTTCAAGAACCGTCTGCAAGGCACTTCAGCAATGTGGACATCGGAACCGTTGGTGTACTTCAGGAACCAAGAAGCAAACTTGTTACCATAGGAGGGCTCCTGCTTCAACTTTATTTCTTCTTCTGCAAATACTTCTGTGACCCTGTGGCCGTGCATCCTCCAGGGTCACTAGGACTCTGCCTGCACTTAGTAAGGCAAGAAGGAATCTCCCTTGGAGTGAAGGAGTCACTTTCCTGAATCCACAGGCACTTTAATGACGACGACTGACTTGTGGATCCTGCTGTTCCATGGACTCTCCAAGGCTCTGCAACACAGGTGGTGGTTCTGTGGCTCTCCAAAGATCTGACCTATCTTCCTTGCAACTGGGAAGTTTGTGGTACTTTGTTGGAGCTGCTTTGCTGGAACCCCAGTGTACAGCATCTGCTTGTCGTTACCAAGCCTTGTTGGCTCTTTTGTTCGAAGACCTCCTAGCTCCAAGAAGCCCCTGCCTCCAGCACTCTTCAGCTCCAAGAAGGACGCCCACCCTGCAACTCCTGCGACGGGTTAATCCCTCTTTCCTATCCTGCTGAAGCCTCCCTTTGACTCCCTGTGCCTGCTGCCAGAGGGTCCTGCTGGGAGACTCCAATGATTTCTGCTAGCTCTCATCTCTGCTGAGGGCTGGCCCTGGCATACCTGCCAAGGTTGGGTCACCTGGACCTGCTGGTCCCCAAACATCCATCAACCACCACACAAAGTTTCTTGCATTTGCCAAGGCTTGTTGGTGATTCTGCTTACCACTGACCCCCTCTTCAATCTGAAGACCAGCATGGAACAGCTTGTGGATGACTCCTGGGATCCTCCTGCATCGCCTCGACTCCACAGCTGCACTTCTTCGTCCACGTCCTTCAGGAAGCATCACCAAGAAGGGTAGGCATTGCCCTCCTACACCGCCTGGGCACCCCTGGGCGATTTGGACTCTGTCCCCTCTCTTCTTAGGTCGTCTTCCTCCAGAATCCACGCCTGGGTTTCACCGACTTGGTCTACAGGTCACAACAGCAACTGGACCACTGAGGTCCCTACTGACTTCAGCGGGAGGTTCCAACACAATTTCACCTATGCACCTGGGCTCCCTGGTGTAGGTACTCCACTGTTCTGGGTATCCACGGGTGGGGCCACTTTCCAACCTCCCTTGTCCCAATGGATTTCCTCAGCGTCCTCTGGGAAGGGTCCTGAAACACAAAAACTCCAACCACGACTTCCCCATGTTATCCTGTGGACACTAACCCGAGATTTCTACTCTGCACACGGGCGTCTGGCGAATCCTACCTACTTACCCTTAGGAGGGTTAGTACTTCCCCAGTCCTAAAGGTCCTTGGGCAGTGGTGTCGGTTGGGTGTGGTTTTCACATTCCATTTTTTTAGTATATGGTTGCCCCCCAATAGGGATCCAAGTTATTTTGTGCCTTTACTTTCCTGTTGCTAAGTATATTTTTGTATGGCCATATCTCCGGTTAGGGTATATACCAAAGTTAGTTGTAGAGTGTGTGTTATAATAAATATTACATATTTTTCTAACACTGGTGTGGTTCTTTCCTTTGTGTACTTCACTAATTGATCTGTGTGGTATTTGTAACCACTTAAAAAAATCCTGGATAAGCCTTAGCTGGTCTCTACAACTATCCCTATGAGCGCTCTGGTTAACTAGAGCTACCTACACTATCACTAATGGCTGCCTGGACTCAGTACAGGTTGCCTCACCTATAGGTGTACACAGTGCTTAATTTGTGTTGGTGGTTTCCAGTGCTGGGCTTAAGCACTTATTTTTGAGGTCCGACACTTATTTTTCTGCCTCCAGCATTTACTGTGAGCAAAAGACACATACGGGAAAGACGGAGGAAGATTAAAATGAAACGGCGTCACAAAGGAAGTACGCCGAAAGGCGCAAGAGTGAACTGAAGGGACAGGGAGTGGCTGTAAATGGATTAAAAAGACCTGAGATGCACTAGGTGTACACCATATACTGAGCCAGCCTCCTACATCCACTCCTACTTTGTAACCAACCAGGATACAATAGAAATGACAGGAGTACTCTGGGCAGCCAGTAAACCTATAACCAGAGGATTGGCAAAGGGATTTATTGAGGGCAAGTTTAGGAAAGTACCATCTTGCCTGGCATGTTAACCCCATTTTCACTGTATGTATGTATGTTTTAGCCCCTGGGTCACTGGGATCCTGCTAGCCAGGACCCCAGTGCTCATAATATGTGCCCTGTCTGTGTTCCCTGTGTGGTGCCTAACTGTATCACTGAGGCTCTGCTAACCAGAACCTTAGTGTTTATGCTCTCTCTGCTTTCTAAATTTGTCACTGCAGGCTAGTGACTAAATTTACCAATTCTCATTGGCACACTGGTACACCCATACAATTCCCTTGTATATGGTACTTAGGTACCCAGGGTATTGGGGTTCCAGGAGATCCCTATGGGCTGCAGCATTTCTTCTGCCAACCATAGGGAGCTCAGACAATTCTTACACAGGCTTGTCACTGCAGCCTGAGTGAAATAACGTCCATGTAACTTATAAGTCACCTATATGTCTAACCTTACTTAGTGTGTGGGCACCCTGGCACATCGTTCAGGGCAAATTCCCCGGACTTTGTGAGTGCGGGGACACCATTACACGCGTGCACTATACATAGGTCACTACCTATGTATAGCGTCACAATGGTAACTCCGAACATGGCCATGTAACATGTCTAAGATCATGGAATTGTCACCCCAATACCATTATGGTATTGGGGGGACAATTCCATGATCCCCCGGGTCTCTAGCACAGAACCCGGGTTGCTGCCAAACTGCCTTTCCGGGGTTTCCACTGCAGCTGCTGCTGCTGCCAACCCCTCAGACAGGTTTCTGCCCCCCTGGGGTTTGGGCAGCCCCAGCCCAGGAATGCAGAACAAAGGATTTCCTCTGAGAGAGGGTGTTACACCCTCTCCCTTTGGAAATAGGTGTGATGGACTGGGGAGGAGTAACCTCCCCCAGCCTCTGGAAATGCTTTGTTGGGCACAGATGCTGCCCATATCTGCATAAGCCAGTCTACACTGGTTCAGGGATCCCCCAGCCCTGCTCTGGCGCGAAACTGGACAAAGGAAAGGGGAGTGACCATTCCCCTGACCAGTATCTCCCAGGGGAGGTGCCCAGAGCTCCTCCAGTGTGTCCCAGACCTCTGCCATCTTGGATTCAGAGGTGTTGGGGGCACACTGGACTGCTCTGAGTGGCCAGTGCCAGCAGGTGACGTCAGAGACCCCCTCTGATAGGCTCTTACCTTTCTTGGTAGCCAATCCTCCTTTTCTGGCTATTTAGGGTCTCTCCTCTGGGGAATTCTTGAGATAACGAAGGCAAGAGCTCACCAGAGCTCCTCTGCACTTCCCTCTTCACCTTCTGCCAAGGATCGACCGCTGACTGCTCCAGGACGCCTGCAAAACCGCAACAAAGTAGCAATACGACTACCAGCAACCTTGTAGCGCCTCCTCCTGCCGGCTTTCTCAACTGTTTCCTGGTGGTGCATGCTCTGAGGGCTGTCTGCCTTCACCCTGCACTGGAAGCCAAGAAGAAATCTCCCGTGGGTCGACGGAATCTTCCCCCTTTTAACGCAGGCACCAAAAGAATGCATCACTGGTCCTCTGGGTCCCCTCTCATCCTGACGAGCGTGGTCTCTGGAACACAGGAACTCTATCCAAGTGACTCCCACAGTCCAGTGATCCTTCAGTCCAAGTTTGTAGGAGGTAAGTCCTTGCCTCCCCACGCTAGACTGCAAACCTGTGACTGCATGATTTGCAGCTGCTCCGGCTTCTGTGCACTTCTCCAGGAATTCCTTCGTGCACAGCCTAGCCTGGGTCCCCAGCACTCCGTCCTGCAGTGCTCAACCCGCTGAGTTGGCCTCCGATGTCGTGGGACCCTCCTTTGTGACTCTGAGACAGCTCCAGTTCACAAATCTTCTAAGTGCCTGCTCCGGTACTTCTGCGGGTGCTGCCTGCTTCTGTGGGGTCTCTCTGAGTTGCTGAGCGCCCCCTCTGTCTCCTCCTCCAAGGGGCCACATCCTGGTCCTTCCTGGTCCCCAGCAGCACCCAAAAACCTCTACCGCGACCCTTGCAGCTAGCAAGGCTTGTTTGCAGTATTTCTGCGTGGGAACACTTCTGCAACCTTCAGCATGCTGTGGGACATCTTCCATCCAAAGGAGAAGTTCCTAGCTCTCTTCGTTGTTGCAGAATCCTAAGCTTCTTCCATCCAGAGGCAGCTTCCTTGCACCTTCATCCGGGGTTTCCTGGGCTCCTGCCCTCCCTGGACACTATCGCGACTCTTGGACTTGGTCCCCTTGCCTTGCAGGTCCTCAGGTCCAGGAATCCGTCTTCAGTGCTTTGATGGTGTTTGTGGTTCTTGCAGAATCCCCCTATCACGACTATTGTGTCCTTTTGGGGTAGTAGGTGTACTTTACTCCTACTTTTCAGGGTCTTGGGGTGGGGTATCTTGGACACCCTGACTGTTTTCTTACAGTCCCAGCGACCCTCTTCAAGCTCCCATAGGTCTGGGGTCCATTCGTGATTCGCATTCCACTTTTGGAGTATATGGTTTGTGTTGCCCCTGGACCTATGTTCACCTATTGCATCCTATTGTAATTCTACATTGTTTGCACTACTTTTCTTACTGTTACTTACCTGTTTTGGGTTTGTGTACATATAACTTGTGTATATTACTTACCTTCTAACTGAGGGTACTCACTGAGATACTTTTGCCATATTGTTATTGTTAGAAATGGGGTCTTTGGTTGACAGTCAGGTTACCCCCTGTTCAAGCAAGGACCCTCACTCTAGTCAGGGTAAATGAGAATCACCCTCAGCTAACCCCTGCTTACTCCCTTGGTAGCTTGGCAGAGCAGTAGGCTTAACCTCAGAGTGCTAGGTGTAAAGTATTTGTACCAACACACACAGTACCTTAATGAAAAACACCACAAAATGACACAACACCAGTTTAGAAAAATAGGAAATATTTATCTAAACAAAACAAGACCAAAACGACAAAAATCCAACTCCAAGTTATGAATTTTTAGAGATTAAACTCAAAAATAGCGATTAGAAACAAAAATGCTTTGATGAGATGTTAACACGGCGTCGTGACGGAGTCGTTCCCAACAAGCCGACACCAGCGGCGCCGGACACGGATTCGTGTAGACCCCCAAGTACAGTACCTTTGGTGAAGAGTGAAAACAAGCCGATGCGCGAAGTCGGGGATCGCGGCGTCTGTGCGAAACGTTGAATCCGTGCACTTCGAGCGGCGTCGGTCACGACGTGGTGCGGCGACTTCCACGGAGACGCGGACTTCAGTGGGGCTGCAGCGGCGTCGGGCCTGCGAAGATCGTTGCGTTCCAGCGAAGGTCACGGCGTTGGGTGCAGGCGGTGTCACCGGATTCAGAAGCGGAGTCGGTCCGGAGTCGTATGAAGTCGATTTCCTTGGATTTCCACCAGCTTTCCTTTCAAGGGCCCAGGGACTGGATAGGGCACCACTTGTCAGAGCATGAGTCTCTCCAGAGACTCCAGGTGCTGGCAGAGAGAAGTCTTTGCTGTCCCTGAGACTTCAAACAACAGGAGGCAAGCTCTAAATAAAGCCCTTGGAGATTTCTTCGCAAGATGGAAGTCCAGTCTTTGCCCTGTTACTCTGGCAGAAGCAGCACTGCAGGAAAGCTCCACAAAGCACAGTCACAGGCAGGGCAGCACTTCTTCCTCAGCTATCAGCTCTTCTCCAGGCAGAGGTTCCTCTTGGTTCCAGAAGTGTTTCTAAAGTCTGTAGATTTGGGTGCCCTTCTTATACCCATTTTAGTCTTTGAAGTCACCTTTCTTCAAAGGGGACTCACACCTACTTGTGAAATCCTGCCTTGCCCAGGCAAGGCCTCAGACACACACCAGGGGGTTGGAGTCTGCATTGTCAGAGGCAGGCACAGTCCTTTCAGATGAGAGTGACCACTCCACCCCTCCCTCCTAGCAGAGATGGCTAATCAGGAAATGCAGGTTACACCCGAGCTCCCTTTGTGTCACTGGCTAGTGTGAGGTGAAAAACAACCCAACTGTCAAACTGACCCAGACAGGGAATCCACAAACAAGGCAGAGTCATAGAATGGTTTAAGCAAGAAAATGCTCACTTTCTAAAAGTGGCATTTTCAAACGCACAATCTTAAAATCAACTTTACTAAAAGATGTATTTTTAAATTGTGAGTTCAGGGACCCCAAACTCCACATGTCCATCTACTCTCTAGGGAAATCTACACTTTAATCATATTTAAAGGTAGCCCCCATATTATCCTATGAGAGAGACAGGCCTTGCAACAGTGAAAAACGAAATTGGCGGTATTTCACTATCAGGACATATAAACCACATTACTATATGTCCTACCTTATCCATACACTGCACCCTGCCCTTGGGGCTATCTAGGGCCTACCCTAGGGGTGCCTTACATGTAAGAAAAGGGAAGGTTTAGGCCTGGCAAGTGGGTACACTTGCCAAGTCGAATTTACAGTTAAAACTGCACACACAGCCACTGCAATGGCAGGTCTGAGACATGATTACAGAGCTACTTATGTGGGTGGCACAACCAGTGCTGCAGGCCCACTAGTAGCATTTGATTTTCAGGCCCTGGCACCTCTAGTGCACTTTACTAGGGACTTACTAGTAAATCAAATATGCCAATCATGGATAACCAATTACGTACACATTTTAAACAGGGAGCATATGCACTTTAGCACTGGTTAGCAGTGGTAAAGTGCTCAGAGTTCAAAAGCCAACAGCAACAGGTCAGAAAAAAATAGGAGGCAGGAGGCAAAAAGATTGGGGATGGCCCTGCATAAGCAAAACAGTCCAACAGTCATAAAAATAAATTACCTTTATTTTTAGTAACTCTGAGTATTGTGTTTTCTTATGATATTGTGCTATATGATATAAGTGGTATAGTAGGAGCTTTGCATGTCTCCTAGTTCAGCCTAAGCTGCTCTGCTATAGCTACCCTCTATCAGCCTAAGCTGCTAGAAACACCTCTATTCTACTAATAAGGGATAACTGGACCTGGCACAGGGTGTAAGTACCACAAGGTACCCACTATAAGCCAGGCCAGCCTCCTACAGCAAGGAAAAGGAGAAACTAGCCCAAATCAGCTCATTGGAGAGCGAAGTCCATGTTCACTCCTCCCCTGAATAAGCCCGTTGTTTAGAAGCAGCCAGAGCCTCAGTGTGTCAAATCTCGTTAGAGGAGACCAGACAATGTTGGAGGACACCAACGAGGAGGGTATACGAGCATAGAGATAAATCCGGGAAGCTCTTGTCCTGTCTGGCTACCAGTGAAGCCGCTTCCAAAATAGTATTTCTGGATCATGGATGTGGAAGATGCGAACTCCCAACATATTGCACATTTGCCAAATTTTACCAAGACGTATGTGCCCAACAAGAGTGACACATGCAAGCATTGGCACATTCACAATTGCCCGATATTCTGCTGCCCTTGATTCCCCTTTTGCTGGCCCGGGATCTTGACCAACCAATTACCACTGACGAGATGGATACAGTGCTATCAGAGATGAAGGCAGTTAAAACACCTGGCCCCGATGGATTCCCTATGGAATACTACTAGACTTTCTGAACCAAACTGACCCCTCACTTGCTTGCTCTGTACATGGAGGCAGCTATAAATGTGACTTTTTCCCCAGGGCTCGATGTGGCCTCGATTGTGATTATCTCTAAACCTGGGCACCGCCCAGATCTGTGTGCCTCCTATAGGTCCATTTCCCTAATTAACTCTGAGACTAAGATATCTGCCAAAATCCTATCTAACCACTTAAAACATAGCCTACCTTAAATGTTCCATAGAGACCAGTGTGGATTTATGTCAGCCCGTACCTCCCGGCATTGCACCCAGCGGATCCAAGAGGCAATTCCTCAATCATTCAAGCTCCAGCACCCAACCACTCTACTCCTAATAGACTTTGAGAAAGCCTTTAATACGGCTTGACTTTGTCCTTTTTAAATAGCGTCCTAGTGCATACTGGACTGAGTGCTCACCTTTGTAAATTTGTTAAGATCCTACACTGCCAGCCATCAGCACAAGTTGCTTTCCACCCTGTTTCTCATACATTGAAGTACTCGTCAGGGTTGTCCCCTCTCACCCCTGCTATTCCCCCTAGTAATCGAAACCTTCGCAAGAGTCATACACTATGACACACAGCTACATGGGTGGTCCTGGGATGTTGGCCTGAGGAGAAAATCACGCTATACGCAGACGATCTTCTGCTGTTCCTCAATGACTCACAAACTTCTGGCCCTAGGTGTCACACCCTGCTCGGCCTGTATAGGTAGACCTCTGGACTCCGATGGAACAAATCTAAATACCTGATGGTCCCAATAAGCAGTGATGCAAGAATCTACTCCTGATGATCTGTTATCCCAATACGCTATGTATGCTTCAAATACCTGAGGATCCATATCTCTTTGCTTCCAGAGCTCACAAGGCACCTTAATTTGGCACCCCTTTTGAAAAAGGATCTCTAGAAGTGGATGCATCTCTCACTCCACGTTTTGGGACGCATAGCCCCTTTCCAGATAATGATGCTGCCCCACTTCTTCTATACGTTTCAAAACTTCCCACTCCCAAACTTAAATTAATAGTTTCAAAACCTCTACTCCCCCATTCGTTCCTTTCTGTGGTCATGCACAAATCGCATTTGCTAAATGTCAGCAATCCCGTATGATGGAGGCCTGTGAGTGGTAGATCTTCACTGTTATTATAGGGCCTCACGGCTGATTGTTATTAATATCTGGCTGGGAGGGGATTGGATAACTCAGCCTGTTGCAGAGAACAAGCCCTGCTGGTCCTAGAGAACATAATGGGCATATTATATGACACATCACTCCTACAATCTCTCCCAGAAATTACCCAGGTGGTCTTCCTGTGCTGGAGATCTTCACGCCGACTCAGCCCTGCTGGAACCATAAACTAACACTGTTGCTCCCCTGTGGAGGGGCAAGTGGGTGCATCGTACAGTAGGACTGGAGGGGTTCCAAAACTGGGAACAACACAGGAATCATGGTCCTCGGGGATGTGTGGGCAAGAACCCTATCAAGTCAGACACTGACATCCCCGAGTTCAGCCCCCTCAAGGTCAAATTATTGGTAAGAAAGAATACCAGGGGCACTATCTCCCAGGTTTATCACTCTCTAATCGTTAATGGACCAAGTTGATTTGACACACTGAAACAGAGGTGGGAGGCCTGGGTCAGGGAAATGGATGACACAGAATAGAGGGAAACTAAGATGGCCCCGCCACCCCAATCTAGGCTAACTCTACACGTTTTTGACTGATCCAGCTAAACTACCTTCACTTGACTTGCATGACCCCTCTATGACTCCATCGAGCTGGCACAATTCCCCAGGCTGCCTATTCCTGCTGTTCTGCACTCAAGGCAGACTTCTACCATGCGTCTTGGTCCTGCCTCTTGATGGTTGGCTACTGGCAGACGATAACACAAGAACTCTCATGGGTGCTTGGTAGTCCCCTGGATAGTACCCCCGTAATGTCGGTATTGGGCTTACTAGATGATCTTGTTGGCCCACGGGGGGAGCGAATGTACATAGAACTTGCCTACCTGGTTGACAAGCGTACTATCGTCCAGAGATGGAATTCCTGGCAGAACACCTCATTGACGGAGTGAAGAGAGGGGTGCACTGGTGTGCCCAACAGGAAAAACTTATTTATAGCACATGGGGCTGCCCGCAGAAGCAAGGGAAGATATGAGGAAGATGACGGGAGTACTATGGTTTGGATCTGTAAAATCTTAATTATATCTATTTGTAATGTGGTTCTACCAGTCACAATGGTGCTTTGTCTGTTGTTTGTTGCGGTTTCAAAAACATTAAAGGTCGTTTATGAAAAAAAAACGTTTTGTACCGTGTGCCCAGCAGGTGCTTTGAATGGGCTTGCCTCTGGCCATGAGCAGGATGCCTGCTGCGTGTGTCGGCACTGTCACACTGTCATCCAAGCTTTAAGCTTGAAATTGCAGGGCAGAAGCCAAGAGTGCTCGCCATGAAACTGAAAGCATACAGTGTGGGGAAGTGTAAAAGACCTACTGGCACAAAATCGTACCTGGCCTCAGGTGAGTACTCCTCGCTTGTGGCTTCTAGGAAATAAAAGGATGCAGAAGTCAACAGATACTGCTTCCCATACCAAAGCTGCTAGAGGAGACCTATGGAGCAGCTCTGGGGGACTTTTTTCCTAGACTGCGTGTCATGACCCAGAAGGGTCATGGGAAAAGTGGAAGGTAAGGACTCCTAGTTCACTACTCTTCACCAAATAAGAACTGCAAGCAGAGAAGTGGGTAATCCCAAGAATACAGGTTCTTGTGAGAGTAAAATATGGATAGATAGAAAAGGAGAAACACAATGGAGTTGGATGACTCTTCCTGCAACAGTTAGGCTGCTGTAAGTCTCTCTTCCTCTTGCACAGATGTTAAAATCATCCCATTCACCACTGGTACTGCTAGCCTAACAATAAAGTCAAGGAGTAGCAATTCACACACTGTCCTAGCACGATCCCCATGCCAATGTCACTCATCTGATGATTCGTAAGTGATAGCAGTTAAGACCCAGGAAGTATGGACACCTTTCCCCAGCTCGGGAGCACTGGGAGAACCTGAAGGGTGCAGTATCATTAAGTAGCAATCAGGAAAATGGAGGCCAGATTTGCAAAGTCATTGAGGAAGTTAAAACAAGGATAATGGAAGAACAAAAAAAGTGCAGCGAGTGCCAAATACTGTGAGCAGTCTAAGTGTATGGGAATCATACAACCAAGTAGTTGCAGGGCAACATTGTCCCGCTCCTTGGCTGCTGCAATTGCCCTGGATGCAGTCCTTCTGTTGATCTGATTGGATGACCGTTTCTCATTAACCTTGACAGACCCAGCTAGTGTACCACAGCCCCAGCTGCCACTGCTCAGTCATCCACAATTCACACTCCATTGGTCTCAGTCTCTTTTGGGTGTGACGAGCCATGACAATGTGGCACGATAATCGTTAGGACCAACTGGCATAACATCCTTAGGGATGGCCAAACACATCCTCTTCAACACCGGTTCCTGATGATGATATGCCCCTTCCCATGAATCTTGTGAAAGGTGTTTAGTTCACTGTGGTTATTTTGTGCACTTGGCATGCACAAGATCCCTCCAGAGCATCAGTTCAGTTAGTTCTGTGACACCACTATCCTCCAGATCTTTGAAAGTTTCTTGAAGGATCTCATTACAACTTTTTGGTTCCGGTTTGGCCTGGTGTCACAGGCTTTCTTCACAATTGTGATGATGGATACAAGAGAAACAGAAAGCCGGATTATGGTGCTTCTAAGACTTGCGGCCTAACGGGAAACGCACATTTTGAAGATACAGGCTTAAACTCTCAATCCTTAGAGGCATTTTTGCTTTGGGATTTTCAGGGGGAGGATCTGGAGGTCAGTGAAAATGAAGCTTTTTTATGTACACTAACAAAAGAAATGTGTTTGTGTATCTGATCTCTGGCACAGACTCACCTTTCTGAACTGGCAAACCGGCTAAGTGTAATACTCTGAACTCACAAGGGCTATGCTCATTCTGGGAAGAAATGCTGGCGGTGCACTTAAAATATTGGTTCTACTGGCGAAAGAAAAGAGCGCACAACGCATAGACACCAGAACACAAATTCGGAAACTTCATTTTCCATGAAGCCACAGAACCCTCCCAATGTTTGAAAATAGTTGTAGCCACTTTGAAAACTTAAAGTGCAAGGATCTGTGCTAGGCACTCAAGATACGGTGTTGCTGTAGCCAGAACCTCGTCTAAACCTTGGAGACTGTTTGACGGGAAGTCAGAGCTCACTCCAGCGAAGTAGTCTAAGGAAATGGACATCGTTTAAAGTACTGCTTCAGAGTTTACCATGAAGGGGAACAGAACGTATATTTTGGTTGTGCTTTTTGATTCTTGAGCTACGTTAGAATATAGAATGGATCCTTATTGCTTTAAAATACTTTGGAAATGTTCATGATGCACATGTGTGTTTAAGGTAGAGGCGTGCCAGTGATTCATTGGTTGCAGTATGAAGTATATAATTCTGAAGAAAGATTATTTTACAGTTTAGAAATAGAACGTTGAACTTAATCCTGAACTAGATAGTATCTACTCAGGAATCAGAAGGTAGTTGTTTTTAGCAAGAGAAAGAAGTAAGATTTATGCAAACATGAATAATCACAATTACAAAGATACAGTATACGTTACGTTACAGGAATGTAAGAGCACACCAATACCCCAGAGAATCTGAAGCATATAGATGCTTTGGAGGTTGTTGTTGCGTGTGTGCAACAGTTTCATTCAGAAACAAGGGACTAAAGTCATCCATTACGACCCAGCAGGCGTCAGCACCCAGCAGAGTGACAAGTCAGGGAATTTTAATATCCAGTGTCTCTGTTTTCCCTCTTCTCCCAGTCCTGGTCTCCACTGCTTTCTGCTAACCATCATATGACCATTCTTCATGGTTGGCCACGAATATAGAGAAGGGTGGGATTTCATCGTTCCCACTGAATCCTGAAGACAGGTTAGTGCATTTTAACTAGTCTGGCATTTGGTCAAACTGTGGCTGCTGTGCATGCAGGGACTACTGGGGCACAGCAGTGAGGGCCGAAGTCTTCTGCATCCACTGCCCCAAGGTCCGTCCTAGTATGGATTTACTAAACTGGGCCAAGTACAACCCCTTTGTTAACCCGTATTATGTATCTCTACCTAGATCAGACAAATAGTCTCTCTTCCATTCCCTTGGGCAGCAGCGACGACTTTACATAAGAATAGTTATTTGCATAAAAACTGGTATCTTCGGTTCTTTGTTTCGTTTCGTGTTAGAATACAAACTGCAGGATGTTTAGAAGCAGAGCACTATGCACCTTCGGAGGGGTAGGTCAAGGTGAAGGTGAAAAGACGAGCAGTGGAGAGTACACGTGAGCAAGTAAGGCTGTGATCATGCACTGCCATACCTTACAACAAATGCCTTCCCACCTTCAAGTCTCCTACTGAGACCTCTAGTCAATGCTTTAAGTGAAGGGGCGGGGCCTCTAAAAGGGGCGTGGACAAAGAAGAATAACTAGGAATCCTTTACAAGATGAGAGGCCATTGTGAGTACGGATGCGGCCTAAAACATGTGAACTAGAATCCTGTACTTGACATCAGTATTTGGGTTCCTCTATCTGCATTTGTTGTTAGTGCTTCCAAATACATCACACAACAATTAAACGCTTACACCTAAACTTTTTAAAGCTTATTGGCTTTGCCAATATCTGCTAGCACTGATGACTATTTACTATCAAATAAATGAGTAACAACACCTGTTCTTCCTTTCACCTCACTGTGTTCTGTAAAATCTTGCTCTGTGTTAGTCACTTACGCCTGTTTTATCCAATGTCGCTTTTTAAAGTTCGAGCATCAGCAAGTCTCACACTTCTTCCCCTTCCTCTAACTGCTCTCTTTTTACTCTTTCCTTCCGCAAGTACTTCCTTTTGTCTCCTCCTCTTCACCATCCCCTTACACACATATGTAAATCCTGCCTCTTCTGTGCATTTGGCACTGTTCATATATCAGCAGCCGTGTACTTCCTTCACACACTTCTCCATAGAACCGTAATTACAGTTGGCAGTTACATGACCATCTCACTGGCCTGTCTGCAGAGAGGCCAAGAATTGAATGAGCATAGTCTGAACATCTTCACAATCCACTGACCGGCACTGTGAAAAACTCGTACTGCCTTCAACCTCAAGTTGAGTTTTCTCAGTGATGCCCATCAAGAATATTCATCCACACCCTGAACTCACCCACACCACTAGAGGCAAGTCAATTCATAGTACACAAGACACATGTCTAGCATGAAGACCAAAATAAAAGAGAAATCCAGGAAGAGGACGTGCTCCTCAGAGACACATGCAACATCAAGTAAAACTTGTGAAATTCATAACAGCGCCTACGCATCACTGACTTCAATCACCTTAAGGGTTCTTTCACACATCGGTGGGAAAGAATCACTTTGTTTATAGATTAATAACATGAAATGTGGTATGCTAGGGAACATGTCCCAGATCAATGATGCCTTAATTCTTACCAAAATACTAATTCTTTAACTTTGAGCATTATCAAGATTTTGTTCTCCCATTGAGCAGGGGCAGGCATGGTGCCACTTGCTGGGCTCTGGACTCTGCTGCCTCCCTATTACCTCCTCAGTTCTTGTGGCTGAAGTGAGGTCTTCCTAGGACTATATGAACTCTTTTTCCAATAAACTGTTTGTTTCACCATTTTCTTGCTGAAGGTTTGGGCGGATGATGACTTCGACGCCTCTGTTCAGAAGCTGCAGGATCGGTATGGGCTCACTGTGGGGGGTCAGAAGGTGATAATGGAGAGAGCAGGGGGGTGTTTTAAAACTGGCCAGGTGAGGAAGTCTCCCCACAACAGAGCTGACGTATTTGTGCGCTGAAAGCATCCACGTGCTTAGGTGATGCAACTGCAAAATAAGTATACGTTATGACTTGAAACATTAGGCATGGGCTATATCACAAAATGTAATTCCCAGCTTAGGCCATCACATATGCATTTATTGCAGGAGACACACCTCAGGGCTACAGAATGCAACAGGTAAGAACACAGATGGGAAACGGCTACACTGTATATCCACCATATCCTGGGGGCATAAATATGGGTGAAACCACGAATGCCATTTAAGAGGTGTTTCACCCTGGCTGATCCAAATTGGAGGTTTGTTCTGAAAAAAAGGGAATCTAGCTGACCTGCCCCTAGTACTGGGACGTATTTATGCTCCCAATATTGAGTAAAAAAAGTTTTCCAGGCACTCTCGACCTAACTCTCAGATTGGTCCAGTTGACCTTTATTCGGAGGGGGAGGACTTTAATAGCATCCTTGACACAACTCTAGGCAGGTCACACAGTCCCCAGTAATCCATAATGCTAGAGCACTAGACCAACGGGTATGGCATTGGATATTGATTGACTCTTGGTATTGCAGGAATCCAGACATGAAGTGTTACTCCTTCATTCAGTGCCACACAGATTTAATGAGAAATTAGACCATGCATTATCTTCCTTCATATTACAACACAGTGCTTTTATTGGTAAAACAGTCTCTGATCGCATCCCCCTGAATTTAGAGATGGACAGTGGTAGGGTACTCTGTCTGCTTCCTACCTGAAGACCACAGTCCCCTTATTGGAAGATGCAGTCTTGCAGGAAACACTGAGATAATCTATTGTCTTTTACTCAGGGCCGGACTGGCAACTCAAAGCAGCCCTGGAAAATGTTGTTAGCCCGGCCTCCATAGGGTGCATAGCGAGCAAGTCTGAACACTACAGTGCGGCATGGAGGGACCTTCTCCCTACCCCCAAAAATGGGAAAATGTGCAAAAACGGTGCACTCTACCCACACTTTTTCATTGTATATTCAATTGTATTCGTTTTTAAAGTATAGTAAATGATCACCTTAGAGAGTACCGGCATACAGCAATCTTTATTGGGGCTCTTCATTGATTCCCTCGCAATCACCCTCTAACAGTGCCATTCATCTCTCCATAGCCCCTCTCTCACATATATTTCATTTGCTTTATAGTGCCCTTCTTACCAGCATAGGGTGTCTGAGCACTTTACATCACACACACATACATAAACAATGAATCATACGTGTGTAAATCAGTCTATGGAAAATGATGGCAAAGAGGACTGCAAGGAGTAGGATTCACACGTCATCCACACTGGTAGGCCTTTTTTAAGAGCGCCTTGTCTGGGGAAGCATAAACTCAGGATTCAGAGCGTAACACGGTGGTCAGGGTTGACTTTACTAATAATTTATTTCTACCCAGCCATACCCTTTTTAGATAAATTAGGGCAATCAAAGACTGGGAAAGCAACACTGTACCTTGCAGTTTGCACGTAGTTCTTTGATGACAGTTCATAGTTCACTGTGCTAGATTATGATTGTAATTTATGAAGTACACAGTAACGAAAGGATCTCTATGACAAAAGCAGTCTCCACTGAGCTATGCACATAAAATACTGTGGAGCGCACGTTCTTTGCAGCAGGCATACTAACCCTCTGTGCTACCTTAGATGAGTCAAAACTGCCACTAAACAAAACTCCATCTCTCTCCAACAGGTACATTAATCTCTAGAGTTATCTTGACACTTTATATTGTTGGCTGAGAGCTGTTGGATATACAAGGAACTCTGCAGTGGTTTTAAAACCGCTGCAATGCTACAAAACCAGACCCCCAAATGAAAAAAAGTGGCTCCTCATCCTTCCAGCCTCCCGGGAAAACGGCTGATGCACAGTCCGGCCTTGCTTTTACCTTAGTCAAAACCCAGTCTCATTTTTCTCTCCGCTAGCTGAATGGGAGACATTCGAGGTTATCTTGAGATGCATTTGTATTCTAGTAACCATCGGAGCCAGAAAAGTGATGTTAAATGACCTCCAAAAAACAGAGTACTCACTCCTGGGGGGCTTTCAGCAAAGCTGTTGCAAACCAGGCAACGTCCTGCAGCTCTGTTGTAGAGATTGAGATGAACAGACTATAAAGGCTCCACAACTAAAATTGATAGAGAGGCACATACAGCAGGCAGACTCCTAGCATTGCTTATTAAACCAACTCCTGTACCCACCTTCTTAGAACTATTAGTGATGCTGAGGGCACAACTGTGTACACACAAGAGGAAATCAACACACCATTTTTTTACCTATGACGGGAACATCTATGCCAGGGTTGGAGATCCTAGTGAGGACACAGATCGTTTCCTGACCGGTGTGCCTTGCATTGACCAACAATTTCTCAGGCTAAAGAATTGAATTCTCTTATAAGAGAATAGGAAGTTAAAGGGGTTCTTATCAATAAGGCTTCTGGGAAAACTCCCAGTTAAGATGACCTCCCCACAGAGTTTTATACTACGTATGTGCTTCCCTTCTAATTTATACACTGGTTGCACTTTTTGATTAGTTGTGGAGACGGGGGTACCTGCCTCCATCAATGCAAGAATCCCTGGTTTTGTCGATCCCAAACCAGGTAGTTCCATTCTGACAAACGTGTACAAAACACTCTGTTGAATCCTTGCAAGATGGCTTCTTTCTTGGTTGCCCTCATTTGATACATCGATCAATCAATCAATCAATCAGTACATTTATAGAGTGCGCTACTCACACGAGAGGGTCTCAAGGCGCTGGGTGGGGGGGGGGGGAGTTACTGCTGCTCGAAAAGCCATGTCTTGAGGAGTTTCCTGAAGGCGAGATGGTCCTGGGTAGTTCTTAGGTGTGCGGGGAGGGAGTTCCATGCTTTAGCTGCCAGGTAGGTGAATGATCTTCCTCCGGCGGTGGTTCTGCGGATACGTGGTAACGGTGGCGAGGGCGAGGCTGGCTGAGCGGAGCTGACGGGTGGGCGTGTAGAACAAGAGGCGGCTGTTGAGGTATTCAGGGCCCATGTTGTGGAGTGCTTTGTATGCGTGGGTGAGGAGCCTGAAGGTGATCCTCTTGTTGACGGGGAGGCAGTGCAGGTGTTTCAGGTGGGCGGATATGTGACTGTGGCAAGGGATGTTGAGGATGAGGCGTGCGGAGGCGTTCTGTATGCGTTGTAGACGTTTCTGAAGCTTTGCGGTGGTACCTGCGTATAGGGTGTTTCCGTAGTCCAGTCGGCTTGTGACGAGGGCATGGGTAACTGTCTTTCTGGTTTCGGCGGGATCCATCTGAAGATTTTTCAGAGCATGCGTAGGGTGTTGAAGCATGATGACGAGACGGCGTTGACTTGCTTGGTCATTGTGAGGAGGGGGTCCAGGATGAATTCGAGGTTGCAAGCGTGATCCGAGGGGGTTGGTGCGGTGCCCAGAGCCGTGGGCCACCAGGAGTCGTCCCAGGCGGATGGGGATTGTCCGAGGATGAGGACCTCCGTCTTGTCTGAGTTCAGTTTTAGGTGGCTGAGCTTCATCCATTCCGCGACGTCTTTCATCGCAATCAAATAGATTCAGACCTGGTAGAAATACTTCCCTTAACATCAGCAGATTGTTAAATATACTGGAGATGGCTTCCATGAGATGGTCACATTCAGTTTGTCTCACACTGGACCTGGAAAGGCCACTGATACCACTGTCTGGATGTATGTGTTAAAAGTCCTGACAAGATTTGGACTTGGTACACAAATGCTTCAATGGGTGAAGCCGAGAGAACTTTTAAAAAAATACTTTTTTATGAATTTAGAGAAAACACAGGATATCCAGAGGTACAATCAGCAGTAACAACTAAAAGTGAAATAATATCAATAGCTAGATCGGAGTGTACTAAAGTCATGACCTGCTTTTTATAGTACACTTACAACAAATAAACCCTTTACAAATGACTTTCCCCTCCCAACAGCAGTCAATGTTATGATGAAAAGCAATGTTGCCAAAATACGCTGATATACTATTGGAACATGAAATCAACTCTCATCCTGAATCAATATTATCACATCACTGCCAAAGATTGCAATTGGAAACTAAAGGTAACCTAAAATACAATGAAACTGTATGACCTTAAAACTAGTTCAGGGAAAATGCTAAGAATGATCAGGGGGAGTCTAAAGTGGACAAGAATCATCTTTACATAGGGACTTAAGCCCTTCAACAAGGGCATCCAAAATCCGAGAGATATATAAAGATATGTTTTTGAAGGCTGACTCTGTCCTCCTTATGATAATGTGTACTCTCTGAATGATGACAGGGAAGTAGCACTTTGTTCCACGTCTCTACCGACGGTAGGATTTCATAATTCCCCTTAATTATTATATTCCATTTAGCCAATGGCAATGTGAGGTCCGTGTATTTGCTGAAGACCTTCTGGGCTTTTGGATGAGGAAATAGACTCAAGATAGTGGTCTCCTGATAATTTTTATTACACCATCCAGTAACACGAGATAGCATCTCCCATGTACGAGACCAATATTGCCAGAGGGAACTGCATGACCATAGCATGTGTGGTAGGTCAGCATCCCACACGTGGCACTGCAGGTTTTTAGAGTCAATGGGAAGGTATATTCTACAAAGCCGCATAAGAGTCAGATAAGCCTGTCTCAATATATTGAACAGAATATATATAAACCTTTTATTGCAAGAAAGTTTATGTGGATAAATTTGGATCTTCTCCCACTCGGGCTCATGCAGGGATCGAGTCAAATCATATTCCCAAGCATTACGCAATTTAGCATGTGAAATATCCTAAAGTTGGAGATATGCTCTGTATAGCCAGCTGATACATTTATCACAATCTCCCATGTAATACAACAACTGTGTTACTGCATGTGTGGGGGGTTCTGAGGACTGAATATGGTATAAACCCTGGAGCCCCTTGACCCATTCCTGCAAGTAAGGAACAATACCAAACCGTTCCAAAACTTCCTTTCTGTGCATATAGTCCTAGTGTAGGGAGTCAGAGGACTAGCGTGAGCCATGAATGACATCCCAAAGTCTGCGAAGGCTCGGAGAGCTGTTACAATGTGGGATAAAGTCAGACTGATCCACATGTATCAGCTGACTAGGTTCTGATAACAAACGAGCTGCCAACTCTTTCCCTAAGATCTTATAATCAGAGTTCAGGATTGACAATGAGAGATAATATGTCATGCCAATAGGGCCTTTCCTCGGTTTCAACATTGTGGAAATAAGCACCTCCTTCAAAGAGGGGGGAAGGAGACCTCACTCATAGAATACCACATAGACTTTTAACATCTTGTTAAAAAAAACTGTAAACTTTGCACTTGTATAGCGCACTACTCACCTGTTAGTGTCTCAAGGCACTGTACACATACCACTGTGGAACCCCTCCTGGCTTTTCCCTGTGGGGCACCCACTCCTGGACAGCCCCAGGGTGAAGCCAGACATCCAAGTGCTGTGAGGGCCACTGTGGAGATTAAGCAAGCTATTGCCCAGAGTTACAGAGTGGGACCCATCAATTAGATTAGGCACCAAGGCAAGAATTATCTGGTCTAAGGGAATTGAGCCCAAGACTCACTAAGGTGGGAATTGAACCCTGGCCCCGGGCCCGATCTCTGCATCAGGGTCTGCCACTCTAACCATTGTGCCACACTTCTCCACATGCTGCACATCTTGGAAGATGGTTGGGATGTGAGTATGGGATGCCTTCCCAGGCAGCATTTCTAATAAGGTCCCCTAATTCCTTGCACTGAGATGGGTCGATCCATGGCAACAGTTAGAGTTCCAGCTGACTTCACCTCAATACCACATCACCAAGGACACACACCAAGGTTATCACCTTTCCCCACTGTTGTTCGCCTTGACTAAACCTTTGGCTGCATAAATGCTTGAGGAGGGCGAGCACTGGGGACTCCAGACTGGTGGGGGGGGGGAGGAATCACAGACTTCATTAGACTCTATACAAATGACGTGTTCACATATGTGAAATATATAAATGCTGAATTGTCATCCATCCCTATGGTACTGTCTATCCTCGGGTCTGAAGGTCAGCTGGGTTAAATTGTGTGTGTGTTCCACTGTGCCGCACTCTTAAGCACAGGGAGGTTGAACTGAGGGGAGGACGATTAAGATGGGAACAGCACCGCCTCTGTTACTTGGGTATAAAAGTCTACCCTAGTGATTCATATCTCTTCAATGGCAATTTAGGAGCAGTTATGCCCTCTCTAGGAGGGCAAATCCCATTCGGGACATTCTTGCCACTATCTAGACACAGACGGCAATATCAAAAAAGGTGGTCCTACCGAAGTTATTGTATTATTTTGTAAACATACCATTGATGATCCCCAAAAACGCTTTTCAGGAACTGCTCCATTTGATGGGAGATGGGAGGGTGTGGGGCAAGGGGGGAGGAAACTCAACTCAAACCGCCTCAGGCTGCTGGAAGGCTGGATGCGCTGGATTTTGAAATTGATTAATTGGCGTCCCAACTCCAATGGGAGTCTATATGGTTGGCAGGTCATCATAGTACAGAAACAGCTGGAGAAGGCAAACAATGCTTCTCCCAGCCAATTCTCTGCATAAGGGACTTCCGAGGTTAGCTCATTTTGTGGTTGGTTAATTGGCAAGCGGCTGTAGGCTCACGTACCCAGAGCGACTGTATGCACCACTGATTCAACTATAGGGTTTGCCACTGCTTACTGGCACTGCCACTGTGACTGAACTTACAGGATTGGAGTAAGCAGGAATCATCACAATGGGAGGCCTATTCAGGGAGAGCAGAATTCAAGAACTAAAGGAGGAGATCGGGCTGCACAATGGGCAGCCCTCAAAGCTCTTTTTAACATACTGCGTGATAGCCTGGCTGATGAAGGGTGATACCCTGAAACCGGTACCAGGATGCTTGTTTCTGGTCCAGGGAGAACCTGGCCTGGCAGTTCGGGCTGGACTGTTCCCATGGGGAACAGGGTCAAGACTGATTTGCATATGGCTGGGTTCAAACTGGGGTGGCATGGTGAGCAAAATAATTGATGGATTAAACCCAGATCTGTGACTGGGGTGAAAGTTTGATTGGTTCTGCATTCCGTCCATCATTTGTGTTTGTTTTGCTTTTGTTGCCATAAGTGCGCCGGGTATGCCCAGACGTGGGTCCCGGGCTCACTGTGCCACTGGATTCAAGCTAGCCTGGCCGACGAAGGGTGATACCCTGAAACCGGTACCAGGATGCTTGTTTCCGGTCCAGGGAGAGCCTGGCCTGGCAGTTCGGGCTGGACTGTTCCCATGGGGAATAGGGTTAAGACTAATTTGCATATGGCTGGGTTCAAACTGGGGTGGCATGGTGAGCAAAATAATTGATGTATTATACCCAGATCTGTGACTGGGGGTGAATATTTGATTGGTTCCGCATTCCGTCCATCATTTGTGTTTGCTTTGCTTTTGTCGCCATAAGTGCGCCGGGTATGCCCAGACGTGGGTCCCAGGCTCACTGTGCCACTGGATTCAAGCTAGCCTGGCTGATGAAGGGTGATACCCTGAAACCGGTCCCAGGATGCTTGTTTCCGGTCCAGGGAGAACCTGGCCTGGCAGTTTGGGCTGGACTGTTCCCATGGGGAACAGGGTCAAGACTGATTTGCATATGGCTGGGTTCAAACTGGGGTGGCATGGTGAGCAAAAGAATTGATGGATTAAACCCAGATCTGTGACTGGGGGTGGATGTTTGATTGGTTCCGCATTCCGTCCATCATTTGTGTTTGCTTTGCGTGATGGGCTCTGAAAAGCATTTCTTGACTACACTAATGCCCCAAAGAGAGAAAAGTGGGGGCATGTTCTCAGCTAACTGTTTTATGACAAAGATTGGCTTATAATTGTATGATATCCCCACACTGTTTCTCACAGTGGAAATTCAAGCTCATACAATCTCACATCCTACACAGACCCTATTTAATGCCTTATAAACTTGGTTAGATTTGTGCTGGGGCTAGTTCCGACTGCTCTCCTTGCAATACCCCAGCAGCAGATTTAAAACAGATGTTCTGGGAATACTCCCATGTGGCTGCCTTATGGGAAGCAGCAACAAATGATTTGCCTCATAAAATAGGCATATCAAATTGCTTCCAAATGGCTGGCTATTTTTTTAGATTGAGCGCAAGCGCTTTGATCTGTTGTAAGTATCATGGGATTTTAACCACTCCAATCTCACACCCATCACTTTCATTTGTTCCTGGGCTTGCCTTTCAAAAATCACTTGATGTCATTGGTAAATGTTTTATATTTGTCTCTCCTTGAAGCTGTTTTTGTCACGCCTTGCAGACTGCCCCTGTTACATGGAATATTGCACAACAGCCGATATACTTCAGCGTGGGCAAACTATTTTGTTTTTGTCTCTCACCTTCGTGCTGCATGGCGGCCATGGCACTCACAGCACCAACAGGCACTCCAGTGTGATCTCGATCAGCAGTATTGGAGCGCTGGTCACATTGTTCACAGTTACCTAATCAGTGTAATTTCTTGTAGCTCTCCCCTGAAAACACTTGAAATTGGTAAATGCTTTATGTAAAATAGAACTCCTCAAAGTGAAAGCGGTCTCCCGCACAGCAGGAGAGACAATACTACAATATTCACTGCACTCAGGAAACTCGCCCCATAATGCTTTGCAGGGCATTATTTTTAAAATACATTTTTGCTCATACTCAGCCTGTGGTGGTCCTAACACAATGGGACCACTTACAAAATATTCACCACGATGAGCTATTTCTGTCTAGGTCATCTCTGGGTCCTCAAACTAGATTAGCGGGGACCTCAAAATGATAACCCCTCCCACCATTCAGTGTCTTTTTAAGTGCTCTCATGGCAGTAACTTTTGTTTTACAGCTTTGAATAGCTTGTGTTTTAAGGGCCTTGTTTGAAATATCATTGCTATAGGCCTGCTACCCCTGAAAATGTGTAATACACTACTCCCTCTAGGGCCCAAATAGATAGTTACACTTCATTATTTATTGCCATTTTCTTTTTGTGTGGTTATGTTCTTCGGGGGCTAACTATATAGTTATATGACCATGTTTCTTACAAATACTGTTTTCAGTGTGGTGTCCTCTAGGGGCTGTTCTAAGCATATCTAAGTCATATCTGCTTACCAAAATATTTGTGGCACGGCCTCATAATGCTTTCAAGGGCATTACTTTTACAAAACAGTTTTACTCATAACTCAGCCTGTGGCGGTCCTAGGACAATGGGACCACCTTCAAAACATTGGCCACAATGTGCTCTTTCTGACTACGTCATCTCTGGGTCCCCACACTATGCTAGTGGGGACTCCAAAATAATAACCTCTACCACCATTCATTATCTTTTTAAGCTCTCTCATGGCTGGAAGTTTTGTTTTACAGCTGGGAGAATTTATGTTGTATGGGCCATGCTTCTAATATCATTGCAATAGGTCTGCTATCCTTGGAAAAGTGTAATGCACTACACTCTCTAGGGGCTTTATATATGGTTATGCTGCATTAATTTTGCCCATTTTTTTTACGTGCTGTTATGCTCTCTAAAGGCTAACTCTATGGTTACATGACCATGTTTCTTCCAAATGCTATTTGTATTGTAGTGTCCTCTAGGGGCTGTTTTGAGCACTGCAGTCAACATACTATAATATTTGCGCCACGAAAACTTGCCCCTTAATGCCTTGCAGGGTCTCACTTTTACAAAAAAAATGTGCTCATAACTCAGCCTGTGGTGGTCCTAAGACAAGCGGACCACCTTCAAAACGCTCTTTCTGTCTACATTATCTCTGGGTTCCCACACTAGGTTAGTATGGACCCCAAAACAATATCCCCTCCCACCATTCAGAGTCTTTTAAGCTTCCTCAGAGCTAGAACTTGTGTTTTACAGCTGAGAGAAGTTTTGTTTTAAAGGCCTTGTTTGTAATATCATTGCAGTATGCTTGCTAGCCTTAAAAACACCCTCTAGGGCTAAGTACATGATCATACTACATTACATTCTCCTGTTTTTTTTCATGGGGTTATGCCCTCTAGGGGCTAACAATATGGTTACATGACCAAGTTTCTTACAAATGACATTCTTGTTATGGTGTCCTTAGGGGCTGTTTTGAGCATTACAGTCTAATACCAAAGTGTATTTCTGATAAAGGTCTATATGATAATTGTATATGCTTTAATACTTCCTTATTACAATTATGACCATGATTCAGGCCAACTTAACATCCTTAAACACGATGGGGGTCATTATGACCTCTGCGGTCTTTTCGCAAGACCGCCGAGGCACCACTGTGCTAAAGACCGACAGTGGTGGCGGTCTTCCGTGCCGTGTATTATGACCGCTGGCAACCCGCTGTCCTTTTTCGGACAGAAAACCACCAGCAGCCATACTGGCGGACGGCGGGAAAGTGGAGGTTGCTCAACCTCCACCGCCACGTCAACAGAACACCGCCCACTGAATCATGTCCCATGATTCGGTGTGGCGGTGTTCTGGTGACGGTGTTCTGGTGGCGGAGCTGCCCCCATGGATCCCGTCCCCTCGCAGAGGATCAACGGACAAGGTAAGTTGATCGTCCGTTAGGGAAGGGGGTGTGCGTGTGGGAGTGTAGAGGGGGTAAGTGAATGAGTGTATGCGTGCGGGGGGTGTTGTGTGTATGGGAAATGTGTGCGGGTCAGATGGTGTGCATGTCTGTGTGTATGTGTGCGGATATGTGTTGTCGGGGTGTATGTGTGCGTGTTCGGGGTGTGTGCGTGTAGGGGTGTGTATATGTGCATGTTCAGGGTGTGTGCGTGTAGGGGTGTGTATATGTGCATGTTCGGGGTCGGGGTGGGGAGGGGGGTTGTGCCACCTTCGTGGGGTGGCAGGGAGGTGGGGACTGTGGGGGGAGGATTCGTGGAGGGTAGCGGGGGTGGGAGAGACCCCTATCAGTGCTAGGGAAGGAATACCCTGGCACTGATAGTGTCTACCGCCAAGGATCTCATGGCGGTTCCCAACCACCCAAGATCCATGACGGTATGCAGGGTCCTGATACCGTTGGCGGTCTAGTGACGACCGCCGGGCTGGAGACCGCAATCTTCGGCCCAGCGGCCTTCACCGCCATGGCGGTCGGAATGGTGAAGTCGCGGATGACGTCATAATTCCATTTTTTCCAGCCGGCCTGTTTGTGGTTTTACCGCAACTTTACCACCGACCGCCAGGGTCGTAATGAGGGCCTATGACTGTTTGAACACTCTTGATATGTTTGGATGGCCCTTCTAGTTTATTTCTCCTCTGTGACTGTCTTGTGTCTTTTTTGGGGGAATTGTGTTAGTCAGCCAGCAACTCTAATGGTGGGGTGGTGAAACTAGTATTCTATTGGAATTAGCAAGGCATTTTAAATTAGGATGCCAAATGGCAAAATGTTCATGTTTTGCTATAGAGAGAGTAAGAAGGTAAATGGAAGTGCTTTGGTTATATACAGGGCCATTGGAATTATAGGACAGGAAAAGATGAAATTATGAGGCAGGGTTGACCAATTTATGTGGCAAGAAAAGTCCAGTTATGGATTTACAACACCAATTGCTCTAACTCAAGCAATTGCGAGACCTATTGCATTGCAAATGCTTGTTGCCCTTGTTTGCACACCTTAAGAAAGATAAGGCAGTAACTGGTGTTTTTTCACCTAGGCCCGCTGTTAGCAGAATATGAGGCTGCCAGCTCCTGGGAGTCCTCCTTTCCTCCCCGCTGCAGAAATCGAGGCAATCCCTCTTTAGCGGAGCAGAAGCAGAGAGCCGAGCTCTGTGACAAGGTGAGAAGAGGGGACTAAGGGAAGTCTGTGTAGTGATGGGATGGGATGAATTAATACTGACCCTTTCAACCGTGAGCAGAAATGGTGACTGACCCCCTTGAGCACCTGTAGGAAAGCAATCCCATGAGAGTGCCTTGATTGGCTGTGCTGTAAGACTCACACTCCAATTGGCTGGAGCACATAATGTGCACTAGAGAAGGTACTCCCCCTTCACTTCCATCTTTCTGTATCACAATTTGATTTCTGTTTCACTATGCTTGCTGTGTTTTGCCCTGCGCTCGTTACTGAGATTCAGTTACTGTCCTGATATAATGGATTTGTCACAACAGCATGTCTTTACTCCACTGCACATTGTTAATATGTTTAACCATTGGTAATTGTAGCAGCTTTGACCCGCCTGGACGGAGTAGGAGGCGGGGTAATGTTTGTTATAAAGTTATTTATTTTTCTGACAAACGTTGCAACTCTGCGGTTTTTTTAAAATCTCGGTTGTTTCCTAATTCGATGACGTTGCTTCCTTTTCGTGTGTGCTCCACCCTAACCTATTAGGAGCATTTAAGTCTCCCAGCATGCTGAGTGATTTGTATCCTTCCACTACCTGTCTCAGGGGGACTCTTTTTTATTTTAATTTCAGTGCTTCATTGGTGCGCGTGTTTCCTCACTCTCTTTGCATTTTTCCTTTTCCCACGCACTCTTTTCCCTCTTCCTAACTCTCTAATCTACTCTGCCTTGTTCAGGTCCCGCTGTTAGCAAGAGCTCAGCCGAGCACAGGCGTATAAGCCTTACCAATGCTTGTTGGCAGACTTGAGGTCCAGGAGTAGTCTTTCTCTCAGCAAATATTTTCCGCTTTCCGTTTTACTTACTGCAGCCTAGCAGATTATAGGATTTGTAATTTGCCTCTTTCATCCGATTTTGGAGCCGTCTTCTGTTTCTCAACAATGTGTCGTCCAAAACGAGGTCTCAGGTGATATTTTATACGTCATATTTATAGAGGTAGCCCAATTAAAATGTACTAAAATCTGTTTCAACAAGGGTTGCCTCCTGGCCTCGACTTTGAAGAAATCGAGAGGTGATACTCTTATGACTCCGCTAGGTGGCAGTGTTGTATTTTAAATATCATCTGAAATCATCAGCCAGATAGGTTTTTACTACAAAAATAGTCGTTAAGTCGTTTTAAGAAGTTGCTTTCACCTTTTAGCCGGCTTGGGGATTTCTGCAACGAGTCTGTGACTCAGCAGAGTACGCTTAAGCTGACCCAGGAACAGCGCGACCCCCACACTTTAGTTCTGAGGTGGATGTGAACCCATAGTTCTGAATAATGGAGTTTTTAATTTTTAATTTCTTCAAAACTTTTAGGGTCTGCGCCCCTCACTACCTAGTATACAGCATTTCTCTCAAAGTTGACTGAAAAGGTTGATAGAATCCGGAATTAGGTCCAGTGACCTTTGCTAGGCCCCAGAAAGCAAGTGGGAATGTGGGATTGTTATTACATGAATCTGCAAGGTTATATAAGAGATTTAACAACTTCTTCAACATATGTCCTCATCCACGCTCACAAAGCACTGCACAACACTGGACCAGAATACCTCAACAGACGACTCTCCTTCTACACCCTGACCCGGCATCCCCGCTCCACCGCCCTCACCCTCGCAACCATCCCATGTGTCTGTAGAACTACAACTGGGGGTAGATCATTCTCACACCTCGCTGCCAAAATGTGGAACACTCTTCCCACCCACCTGCGCCAGACCAAAGACCTCCTTACCTTCAGGAAACTTCTCAAGACCTGGCTGTTCAAACAGTAGCAGCACTGCCTCCCCCCTCTTCAGCGCCTTGAGTCCCTCACGGGTGAGTAGTGCGCTTTACTAATTCCTGATTGATTGATGTGATCGAATTTATAGACACGTTAACTGAAACTAATATAAAGAAAACTATCCTCAATGAAACTTTCTCAAGCTGCAGCCTGTCTTGTCAGCATCCCAGGTGTGATTGTTACCACAATACAGGCTGGTAGCGATTCTAAAGTTACCCAGAGTGTGTGGTATCCACTGGAGGGTCCAAGCAAATAGGCAAAATATAACCATATACTTTTTGAAACATTAGAAGAAGATGCTTCATAAGCAAGTATTTTTTCCTAAAAAAGGCTTCAACAAAAGCTTTACTGTGCTAAGATCATTTCCCCAGGTTTCAGAAACAAGCAGAGTTGTGAAAAAAAAACATTTTTACCACAGTTTTTGCTGTGGCAGTATATTTTCCTATTTTTTGTGGTTTCTATTTGCTTGCAGTTTAGGGTGGAAGTAGGTGTGAAACCCATTGGTGAACCCATAAAGCTATACATTTCTGAAAATTAGGCAAAATTCCAGTCACAGTTTTCATCTGTTTCTGTCGCCGGGTATGGCATAGCCACATACCCTTAAATGTGGTGCAAGATTTTATTGGTAGAAGTGTTCAAACGATATCTCCCACAATTAGGGCATCTGTTCCCAGGTGGTCAAGTTTTGACTTTAGACAGCTGAAAGGCAAGAGTGAGCACCAATCCCCTTACATTTATTTGTTCAAGTACGATTGAGACAGGCGCAAGTGTCATTTCCTGCTTTTGAGCTTGCTCCATCTGAATTTATCTCTCTGACACACATCATTAGCTCAGATTCTGTGGCTCAATGAGTGTCCAAACTGCATAGAATACATTCTGATCTGATTTAAGTTATGGCCTTGCCAGCCAAACGATTGTGGGAAAAGGACCTTGGGCAAACAATTTCAGAGAATGCCTGGTTGGTCAGTTGCTATTAGGTGAAGTTGGTGTCACTAAATTATACACACAGGCTTCTTCACTTTACATTTCTAAATCATTCCGGAACTAGTGCATACATTTCATACATACGTAAGAAAGTAAGAGATGCTCGGCGGACCCTGCAGTTTTTTTCATATGGTTTGGGAATGGCCAGGTATATTTTATCAAGACAGAGTAGTCTATTGAGAGCCATTCTTGGACACTGTCCACATCTGTCGCCTGTAGAGGCCTTGATGGGTTATGTGATGGATGTCCCTGAAACTCTGCAGAGACCACCTGCACTGCTGTTGTTCCTGGTGAAGCACAGGGGAGCCATAGTTTGATTGAAACCCCCACCCCTTCTGTCAAAGGCTCGGATTCTGCCTTGTGTAATGATTCTGCAAACGCATACACCTTGATATAGCGTGCACGATGTCAGACGAAGCATATTTGAGGCCCTCTCCACATGTTCCTCTGCCTGAGTGCAAGACTGCCTCCGACCCCAAGAGGAACCAATGTCACCTAGGTTGATTGAAGTTACCTGACAGAACTGCTGTTGCAGAAATGTATTGCTTGCTAAGTTTGATATATGACATGCCACTTGATTGCCGTTGTTGTTTGTATTGTTATGAATAAAAATGTTACATAAAAGCTTGGAAACGCTGGGTTGTAGCAATTGTGTGGAACCCTGCACATTCCAGAACTGTCCCTCACAGAACTATGAGGAAGATGTGTGATCGTAGTCAAAGTTTGGGATTTGCAAAGCATTCTGGGTGAGAAAATGTAGTGTGTTCCATGCAAGCCACTCTAGCCTGGATTCGCCTCAGTCTCTTGGTTTCAGAAATGCTGAGGGTCTGTAGGGCTCCCTGGTTGCCGACTGACCCACAGTCCAAATATTGAGGCCATTTACCACAGTAGGGTGACCACCTGGCATTGAGGCAAATTCTGGACAGGACTGTAAAAAATTCAGGACAAAGGGTCAAAATTCAGGACAAAAATTCAGGACAAAGGGTCAAAATTCAGGACAAAAATTCAAGAGCAAACGTCAGTTTTACAGACACACGCAAGAGAGGCCATGCCTCACTATGTTGTCAGTGCATTTATTTACTCTGTTTTAACATAGCACTATTTATTCACTGTGGACCTTTTGTGATTGCCTGCTGGTATGCTACATTCAGGTGTCACATTCCGTCCCTGTTCAGTAGTACATTAATGCCCTTCAGTACTGCGGCAAGGCCATCACCCTTACCCAAATCTACCCGATCTTTCCTGAAGAGAAAGTAACAGCCACATTTTTATTATGTTTCTGAACATTTTAAAACCCCTGCCAAACAGTTTGGGAAACATTAGGGTAATTAACCTTATGCTAGTTTAAACAAATTGAACAAAAACATCTGGCTTACCCCAACCGCCCATTGACTTTCAACCAAATTTTTTTTTTAAAGAGGCAGGGCAGATGGTGTGGGTGACAGTCTCACACCTAATGTCAGGATGTGATGTACCCATAAATTATCTGTAGTCTCACTCCACTAGAGTGTATGAATGGGACTCTACATTTATCTCAGAAATGGGAGCCCGGACTACCAATCAAAGATAATAAAAGAGGAGGATGAAATCGAGATCAAATGGGAGATCCACGGCAAGTAATTCAAAGGGTTGTTGCTAAAAACTGGATAAATAAAAAAAAGAAGAACAAGGTAGGACAATTCCTAAAATCAGACAAGATGGGTCCAACAAGACTATTCGAAGGTATTGGGTACCTGGGGAGTTGTCTTTGCACACAGGAGCAAAACAGAAGGGGCACTGTCAAGTGGTTGAACAAGCAACACCCATCCACCTTGGCAAACTCTTCTGGTGCAATGGTCCGCTGTTAGTGCTTTTGAGAGGTGAGCAGAGGCCAGACCCCTTGCAAGGTTGTGTAAGGCAATTGCCCGCTTTGTCCATGTCTTTATATGGTTTAGAAATTGAGCAAAAGCCAAACTAGAGATCTGGGTTATCCCTAAGTGTCAAGTACACATAGAATCTTCAAAATATTTGGGATGTAAATTGTACAAACAAAATTTACAAATTTAAAAATGTAAGTAGTGTTTCTTTAACATATGGCACTGTTTTCGCCTTCATATACAATTAGATCTCAGATTGAACTGGGAACCAGTTACCTTTTGATACCTAGTGATTAATATCTACCATTCTTACACTGGTTGCCAGGATGAAAATCTCAGTAGGGCGAATGGTCCCTACAAGCCCAGTTTGCTTTTTGGCCTTCTCTTCTGCTTTCTGTGAAGGCCACGTGGCACTAGTGAAGATGGTGTGCTACCCCAATGATAGTATTATTTTGCAAACCTTCCCCTGTTCGTCCTTCATTCCTTCTTCAGACAGGCCACACAACTGATTTGGTCACTGCGGCGCCATCAGGAGCTCTTTCCACTCTAAAGCTAACTGTGACTGCAGGTGGATTAGGTCTTCTGGACTTAGAATGCTATTATTCAGCTGCACAGGTCCAATGGGTGGCTCACTGGCTTTCTGCCCACCTCCCTGCATGAGATGGGGTGTACCAGTAAAGACTTTTAAGGAAGGCTTAATGCACTGCTCATTGTTTCTTACTGACCATTCTACGGATCACCATCCGGGGTTAACATGCACGGCTTTCTCTTGCCTTGCCAGAACCTGTAAACTCACTGACACGAAGAAACCCTATGCTCCTGCACTATCTTGGCTAAGCCTTCCCACTCGCACAGGATGGCTGTGCTCAGAGCAACTCCATCAGTGGCATGTTGCAGGTGTCTTAAAATTGGGGACTTTTTTTCTGAACAGTGAGCTACTAAATTTCCAAACCCTTGTGGCACACTACCATCTTCACCCCGGTCAACTCCTTACTTACAACCACCTTAAATAATCATTAAATGCCCTATTTCATGTCTGCCACCTAGCACTAACCCTACAAGAGATGTTCCAAAAGCTCTGTACTATAGGAAATGGTGGCAAACTGATAGAATGGGTGTACAGACCTATCCTGCAACATGGAAACCACTCCAGGTCCTCTCGTCATACTACCTGGGTGATTGATGTAGCTAAACCTCTGCAAGATATGGACTAAAATACTGGACTTTCCCCACAAAGTATTCCACAGCTGTCACTTTAAGTAAATTCATAGTGCTTCCTTGTGAATGCATTCTGCCCGTTGCTTGCCATTGACCTTGTGGTTTGTAACTCACAATTTGTTGCTTTCAATTTGCTGGCTTTATTTGTTTTAGGCTATGCAGCTTGAATTCATCCCTTCCCTTGCCAAAACCTTATTTACAGTATCCTGCTGAGTGCTCCCTTTTCGTAAACAGGCCTGTAAATCTTGTTCTTATCTTATCATATTTGCTGTGCATTCAAAGAACAAAGTCAAATGTCAGGCTCTGTTTCCGGTGGGAACTTAGTGTTTACTTTCCTTTCTCTGACTTCAAAGTGAGAGGATTTATGCAACAATCTTGCTGGATACTGGGGTTAGGAAAGATTTTCTATCACATGACAACATTTAAAAGAACTTCAGAATATATCAGAATTAGAAGTACAAATCAAGCACATTTTTTTAAATTCTGAACTGTGCTGGAAACAAATACCTTTAAATGATTAAAACAAATCATTGCATTAGGTGATGCAATTTCCACACATCACCGCCTGTGCACAGTATGGTTTGATTTGAAAAACTGTATATCTGTGCAAATGTAATGGTAATTTCAATCAAAAATGTGTTGTCTGTAATAGCAGTGTGTTAGCATATCATCCATACTGCACTCCACTCTGCTCTGCACCACTACACGCCACTGCACCCTACTCTGTATCACTCTACTTTACTCAACTCCATGCCACTGCACTCTTTTCCATTCAGAACCACTCCACATTATGCCACTGCACTCTATGCTACTTCACACTATGCCTCTCTACTCTCCTCTGTACCACTCTACTCTATGCCACTGCACTTTACGCCTTTCTACACCACTGCGCTCTGCTCGTCTGCACGCCATACCACTCCAGTCTAGGCAACACCAATCTAATCCGCACAACTCCACTCTCTGCCACTCTGCAACACTACACTGTACGCCACTGCACTCTAAACTAATACACTCTATGCTAATGCACTTTACTCTGTAACACTCAACTCTATGCCTCTGCACTCTACATCAATACACTGTACATCACTCTAATCTACTCTGCACCTCTGCACTCTATGCCACGGCACTCTACACTACTTTACTCTATGCCATCACACTCTATGCCACTTTATACAATTCCACTCTAACCTGCACCTCTCCACTCTAAGCCACCTCACTCTATTGTGAAATAATCTACTTTACGCCACTGCACTCTGTGCCACTGCATTCTATTCCACTGCATTCTACCCTGCACCTCTCCACTCTATGCAACTGCACTCTACTCTGAAACTAACTATTCTACTCCACTGTACTCTATACCACTCTGACCACTGCACTCTAGATCTAGCACGCTACACCACTGCAAGCTGACACTCTGCAACACTGCACTGGCCGCCACTATACTCTACACTACTCTGCTCTGTACTACTGCATTCTGCACCAATATACTCTATTCCACTGCATTCTATGCCACTCTACTCTGCCCAATGCCACTCTATGCAACTGCACTCTACACCAGTGCACTCTAAACAACTGCACTGTATGCCACTGCCCTTTACTCTGCACCACTGTACTCTATGCCACTGTTCTCTGTACCACTCTACACCACTGCACTGACACTATACTCTGCAACTCTACACCACTCTACTCTATGCCACTGCACTCTAGGCACTATACTCTACTCTACACCACTCTACAATACTCCACTCTGCACCACTCTACACCACTGCACTCTATGCCACATGAGTCTACTCTGCACTCTATGACACTGCACCACTCTGCATTACTGCACTCTCTGCTACTCTATTGTATGCCACTATACTCCACTGCACTCTATGTAACTCTACCCCATGCCACTCTATGCCACTGCACTGTGCGCCAATGCACTCTAAACAACTGCACTGTATGGCACTGCCCTCTACACTGTACCACTGTACTCTACGCCACTGCTCTCTGTGCCGCTCTATATCACTGCACTGACACTCTACTCTGCAGCGTTGCACTCTCCACCACTGTAATATACACCAATGTACTATGTACTACTGCATTCTATGCCACTGCACTCTATGCCACTCTACTCTGCATCACTCCACAGCACTTTGCTCTACTCTGCACCACTCTACACTACGCCACTGCACTCCCTGCAACGTGATTCAACTCTGCGATCTATGCCACTGCACCACTCTACACTACTGCTCTCTCTGCCACTCTAATGTATGCCACTCTACTCCACTGCACTCTATGCCACTCCACTCTGTCCCACGCCACTCCATGCCACTGCACTCTAAACCACTGCACTCTACGCTAACGCACTCTAAACAACTGCACTGTATCCCACTGCACTTACTTTGCACCACTGGGCTCTATGCCACTGTTCCTATGCTACTGTACTCCACTCCACACCACTATGCCACTAACTTTAAGCCATGCTAAACAGAAACTACTCTGGTGTATAACATGGCTAATGGCTAAAACACATTAGCAAAGCCAATAACTCTTTCGTAGATGAGACCTATTGCTTTGCCAATGTTTGTTAGTACTATGAGGTACCGAAGTACCTAAAAGAACTGTGAAAAATACAAGTACATCATAATAAAGGCTGCTACAAAATGCGCAAATACATTTCGGTTAAATAAAAAAAAAAAGTGCTTCTCAAATACAGATTTGAATAATATACAGTTTATACCTAGTACTAAAAAAAATTATAATACTCCATTAAAACCACACACTCCACAGCTCACCTTGGAACACCATTACAATACCTCTCTAAAAGAAATATCTTTGCCACCAGAAAAGTGACTCCTTTTAGTAAAGTCAATGCAGGTTTTCAAGCCCCTTTGTATTTGCAGATTTACCAGTTGGGCACATTTGCATGTCTTTAGGGAAGGAGACCCCCTGGCAAGAAGGTCTGATTCTTATCTGTCTGCCCCTCCCTCAGAGCACAGGAGACTCTCTGCCTTCCAGTCCAGCTGGGGAAACTGATCTGCCCGTAATTTCGCCCTGCCTCCGTTGCCCTTTAGGTGAAAGGCTAAAATTACGGACAAATGCTGTCCGTTAAAGCTTTCATCAAGGACAACGGACTGCCGGGCGAAATTACGGACAGTCCGTGAAATTTACGGTCGGGTGGTCACCCTACACCACAGCAATTGAGAGGGCATGGGGATTTATCCCCTTACAGCCAGCCCACATTACAAAACTACGCCCACAAGGATCCAGTTTTCTTCTCTCTTACCATGCAGATGGGGATGATCTATGCCTCGGGTGGGCAGAGAGATTGTTGGTGCTCTACAGTTGAGGGTGCGGCCTGAAGTCCTCACCACATTTATATATACATAGTTGGCATCCTGTAGGCTTTCTGCCCACCACCTCCCTCCCAAAGGCAGGTTGGTAGTATATCGGGGGGCAGTAGTGGGGCAAAAATACTGTAATGGTGGGGGTATGGCCTGATACAAGCTGCCCTAAACCCTGATGCATGTGTAACATCAAATTATTTTGTTTACTGTTTTTTAAATTCATCTGTATTTACATCATCTATCTTTAAAATACAGAACTTTTACTTGTCCTTCTGCAATTGATCGAGTAGTGGAAATGCTGTTTCTGATGTTTCAGGCCAGCTGAGAAACTATTTATGTTCTTTAGACTAATAAGAACACTGGCTATTCTATTATTTTTTATGTTATTATATAATTATGTCCTTTGTTATTGTAATGTTTAATAGACAAATGTGTCTAAGAAACTTAGTGCCTGATTTACAGGTTGGCAGATAGAGTAGTGTCCGTGAGGATTGCAGAGGACATTACTGATGCTCGCCAAATTTAGAGACGATTGCCGACCCTGCCCGACATCTCTTTACATTGGATAGAAGCGCTGTCACAACAGATCAGTGACAAAAAGCCTGACACTGAAGGCAGCTGATCAGGTCCTGGCTGGGGGAGGCCAGCGAAGAGGAAGAACTGCTTATGCTCAGAGATTAGTTGATAGACCAGGCCTGGAGAGAGAAAGCGAAGTCTGCAACCAGCAGCAAAGGATAGTAGCAGAGTAACCATGGAGGTCCCGTGTCCAAGCTGAAAGATAGAGCAAAACCTTTCACAGCACTGTCTCCTCACTCATCCCTGCCTGCCAAGCATTGAAAGAGAGGGTAAGTGTTGTGGAAGGCCACACACATTTAATTATTCTAAGGAAAGTATGCATGCCAGAGGTAGCTGAGGACAGACAACTACAGCTGTTCCTAGAGAAATGACTGCATCTTTGTGACAGTAGAAAAACTCTCCTTTTGTTTTATGACTGAGAAGGCCCATAGGGCACTAGTCTTGGGCACCCTACTTGTACCCCATACCCGCAGCAGTAAATCATGAAGATCCTTAATTAAAAGGAAAGACATAGGGGGTCATTACAACATTGGCGGTAAAAGCCGCTTACCGCCGTACAGAAGACCGCCAATACACCGCCGCGGCCGCGGAATTCCGCCACAGGTATTATGACACACATCGCGGAATCCGCCGGAATTCAGACACCCACACAAGTCCGCCACACCAAAGGTCAGTGATAAACTGGCGAAAACAATTCCTCCACCTCCACGCCAACAGAAACTCGCCCATGCTATTATGACCCATGAATCCACGCGGCGGTCTTTCAACCGCGGTATTCCATTGGCGGTACACACCGCCGCACTCAAAATACACACACATCTCCAAAACACCGCCACATTGGACAATTACAAATGCACACACCTGATACACATGCAAACAACACTCCCACACACCCAGCACAATATAAAACACACACCCACATCACCCACAAACCCTTACGACCAGAAATTTCGACGAAGGCCAGAGAGACAGCACAGCAAAGACAGCCCCACCATACAGAGGCACACAACACCATCGCCCACACAACATCCAGGCACAAAACACCACACGCCACTACACATCACCACACACATCAACACTCACAGTGCCCCACACATCACACACACCACCCCATGGCACGCCAAAGACACCCCCGCTTTTCCGAGGAGGAGCTCCGGGTCATGGTGGAGGAAATTGTCCGGGTAGAGCCACAGCTATTTGGCTCACAGGTGCAGCACACATCCATAGCCAGGAAGATGGAGCTATCGCGCAGAATAGTGGACAGGGTCACTATTCTGCGCCCAAGAAATCGGGAGGACATCAGAAAGAGGTGGAACGACCTACGGGGGAAGGTGCGTTCAACGGTCTCCAGGCACAACATCGCGGTTCAGCGGACTGGCGGCGGACCCCCACCTCCTCCCCCACAACTAACAACATGGGAGGAGCAAGTCTTGACCATCATGCATCCAGAGGGCCTCGGAGGAGTCGGTGGAGGAATGGACACTGGTAAGTCAATTCTTAACTATCATATTCCCCACCCTACCTGCATGCTATCACACACCCCCACCCTCACACCCTCCCCTATCACCCCAAATCCTCACTAATTTACTAATAACACAAACTACACATCCCAACACCAAGCCCTGCATGACACAACTAAGCATGGACACCCATCACAAAAGCATGCCCACTGCACATACCCATAACAACCCACTAACCATCATCACACAAGCCCCCACACAGGAATGCTTGCACTGGGGTACACGCGCACCCACCCATTGCACACCATCACACACACACATACAATAATCATGCTCTTATGCCCCTGCAGGATCACGAAGGACCGTCACCACACCGGAGGGTCCAGACAACTCCACTCCACCCACAGAAGAGGCCCACAGTGACGATAGCAGCTCTGCCCTACTGGAGCCTGATGACCAGCCCGGACCATCGTGGGCCTCGGGACAGTTGGTTCCCCTTGCACAGGCACAGCCCAACACTGACCTTCCAGCCTCTGGAAACACCAGCACAGCACCCACCCAGCGGGCCCAAACCTCCCTACCCAGGACAGGTCAATCAGCTGTGTGTCCACCACTACAGGGAACCCAGGATAACCCACCACCCCAACAACAACAGGGACCTGGGGGCAGTGGTAGTGGGCACACGGTCCAGGGGACGGAGGCACAGGAACACAGGGGAACTGGGAGGGCTGCTGTGCGACAGGGGGTGGACAGGCCAAGGAAACCTACTCTCCACGAGGCCCTATCCTCCATCATGGGAGCATACCACCACTCCCAGGAGATGATGGCGACGGTCCTGGTCAAGTTTCAGGAGACCCAGCGCCTGCAGGAGGACCAGTATTTGGGGTTCAGGGAGGAGCTCAGGACCATTAGCTCCGCCTTGGGCACCATCGTAGGGGTGCTGAAGGACATACAGCAGACCATGAGGGACACCGTGGCACTCCAAGGGGCCCCTGACACTAGCATGGACGATGAACTGCCCACCACCTCCGCCGGCGCTAGTGGACATGACGCCCCGGCACAGGACCACCACACCAGCACCCCACCCCCTGCAGACGGACAACCACCACGCAAGCGGGCCCTGAGATACAGGAACAGGACAGAGCAAGATGGCAAGACCACCGCCAGGAAATGAGACCACACTGATTGTCCCCCAACTGTCCCACTTTGTTACCCTGTCCATACTTAAACTGCCCAAGCTCCACTTCCTATGCCCATATGGGCAGTGCACCTGTGAGACTAATAGACTGGACTCTGCCATGAACATTCCTCCGCCATCACCCATCACCATTTTACAACCCCCCTCCATTTTTGAGCACTTCAATAAACAACCTTGAAACACAAAACAATCTGGAGTCAGTCTATGAATTGGTAAAATGTAATATCTATGACAGCGTCAAAAAGCGGTATTAGTTGTAAAGGCAACATACCAATGTCACATATCACATGTCCCTCAGGATGCATGCAGATGACACACATTGGTAACCACACCTGTGAAACCGTAATGGAAAGAAACAACTCAGTTACCAAATAATCCCATGAAATTACACACAGGATAGAGGAGGACGTGTGACAGTGAATGTAATGTTAAAAATGAAAATGTTCTCACCTTTGTGTCACTGGAAATATTGCTGTATGACTGACTCCCTGTTGTCGTTGTCTTCTTCCTCAGCTTTCTCCTCATCACTGTCCACAGGCTCCACAGCTGCCACAACACCGTCATCTGGACCATCCTCCTGCAGAAAAGGCACCTGGCGTCGCAAAGCAAGATTGTGAAGCATCGAGCAGGCGATGATGATCTGGCACACCTTCTTCGGTGAGTAGAATAGGGAACCAACTGTCATATGGAGGCACTTGAACCTGGCCTTAAGGAGGCCGAAGGTGCGTTCGATCACCCTCCTAGTCTGCCCATGGGCATCACTATAGCGTTCCTCTGCCCTGGTCCTGGGATTCCTCACTGGGGTCAAGAGCCATGACAGGTTGGGGTAACCAGAGTCCCCTAATAGCCACACACGGTGCCTCTGGAGTTGACCCATCATATCAGGGATGCTGCTATTCCGCAGGATGTAGGCGTCATGCACTGAGCCAGGGAACACAGCATTAACCTGGGAGATGTACTGGTCTGCCAAACAGACCATCTGTACATTCATCGAATGATAACTCTTCCGGTTCCTGTACACCTGTTCACTCCTGTGGGAGGGGGACCAGAGCTACATGGGTCCCATCAATGGCACCTATGACGTTGGGGATATGTCCCAGGGCATAGAAGTCACCTTTCACTGTAGCCAAATCTTCCACCTCAGGGAAAATGATGTATCTCCTTACGTGTTTCAGCAGGGCAGACAACACTCTGGACAACACGTTGGAAAACATAGGCTGGGACATCCCTGATGCCATGGCCACTGTTGTCTGAAATGACCCACTTGCAAAGAAATGGAGCACTGACAGCACCTGTACGTCAGGGGGGATTCCAGTGGGATGGCGGATTGGTGACATCAGGTCTGGCTCCAACTGGGTATATAGTTCCTGGATTGTGGCACGGTCAAACCTGTAGGTGAAGATGAAATGTCGCTCCTCCATTGTCAACAGGTCCACCAGCGGTCGGTACACCGGAGGATTCCGCCATCTTCTCAAATGTCCCAGCTGACGGCGCCTAGGAAGGACAACAGCGACGATCAAGTAAATTTTTTTCCAGGTATGTACCCACAGTTACACAGAAGACGACACCAAACACAAAACCCTTCCTGTATGTGTGTTGAGTGTAGGCCTAGCTATGTGTGACGCAGAAGTAAATGAAGCCATGTGGGCCCCTGAAATGGCGGCTGCCTGACCTCTAAACTGGGACAATGGGATTGTGGGGTAACTGCGTTGGCGCTGCACACCGTCGCAGTAGGCGGTCGTAGACCGCGGCGCAATGCTGCATTGGTTAACATAGGACCCTATGGGTCCCAGAAGCCAATGAACAGGTGCGCCGGCGGTGATGATACGCACCACCACGGATGTCACCGCCGCGGACGTGACTGCCATTTTCTATCTGTTCAATCACTAGATACCTGATCTTCGATGGGGGAGAGGACCTACACTGCAAGTGCTGCTGTGACCTCGGTCTGGAAGAGACAATGGCTGCTGCGTCTGGGGAAAGGGCCCCTGCCTTCACTGCTCAGGAGTTGGAGAAACTGGTAGACGGGGTCCTCCCCCAGTACACGCTACTCTACGGTCCTCCAGACCAACAGGTTAGTACACATGGAGCACGTTGTATGGGCTAGGCCTGGGTGGAGAGGGCTGGTTGTAAGAGGGAAGGGGCAGAGTTCAGGGAACATGAATGCATGTGAATGAATGGGCCACATGGCTAGAGTAGTGAGGGGGGCCACTCACATCGACGGTGCAGTTGGTAATGACTTCTCTTCTTCCCTTGTGCATGTCATGTAGATCAGCGGCCACAAGAAGAAGGACATTTGGCGTGCCATCGCCAAGGACGTCCGGACCCTGGGGGTCCACCAGAGACGGGGCACCCACTGCCGGAAAAGTTGGGAGGACATTCGCCGCTGGAGCAAGAAGACGGCGGAGGCTCAGCTGGGGATGGCCTCCCAACGTGGGAGGGGTGCCCGTCGCCCCATGACCCCCCTGATGTTCAGGATCCTGGCGGTGGCATACCCGGAGTTGGATGGGCACTTGAGGGCATCACAGCAGACACAAGGGGGTGAGTACAACATCATTCAGCGGACTTTGCGCGCAGTGGAGGGGTCAGGGTGGGGGAGGAGGCCTGTGGGTGTACCTAGGCCAGGCAGAAAAACGTAGACTAGGCCCCTCCATAATGCAGGCCATGTGGCACTCCACCCCACCGCAGTAGAGTGACAAGTACAGGTATAGATGCCCCTGTGGCATCCATGTGTGCAGATGTCCACCATAGCCATATAGGCCAGATCCCAGAAATTGCATCTGCAGAGGCCAGGAGCACGGCGTAGTGCAGGGGGCTGCTGTGTCTGTATTGTCCGCCAACAGTAGCGGTATGCCATGCACTCAACCTGTCTTTCTTCTGTCTTCCACCCCCCCTTTTTGTGCTCTCCCTGTTCTTTTGTGCATCAGCATCATCAGGTGGAGGTACAGTGGCACCGGAGCACGAGGGAGCTGCATCCCACATGGCCATGGAGGGCCACACCACGGACTCAGAATGCACCAGTGGGACGGAGGGCGAGGGGAGCTTCACGTCGGCCACCGGATCACCAAGCAGCGACACGGACTCGTCCGCCGATGGGAGCTCCCTTGTGGTGGCGGCACCATCTGTGCGCCCCACTTTTACAGGTACAGCTGTCACCTCCCCTACCAGCACCGCCCTCCCAGCAGCCCCTCAGCGTTCGTCCCGTGCCCGCTCACCTAGGAGGGTGGGCATCACCTTTGCCCCAGGCACCTCAGGCCCTGCCCCAGTCACCCCTGCTGCCCTCAATGAGGAGGCCATTGACCTCCTCAGGTCACTCACTGTTGGGCAGTCTACCATGGTGAATGCCATCCAGGGTGTAGAAAGGGAGTTGCAACACGGTAATGCATTCCTGGAGGGCATTCATTCTGGTCAGGCTGTCCTTCAGCGAACCCTGCAATCTCTGGCCTCAGCACTGATGGCAGCCATTGTCCCGGTGTCTAGCCTCCCCCCTCCAACCTCCTCCACCCAGACCCAATCCCCTGTACCCCAGCCCATCCCAAGCACACCTACAGACCAGCATGCACACAAGTCAACATACAAGGGAAGCTCAGGCAAACATAGGCACCACACAACCCACAGGCACACACACAAGCATCACCCACATGCAGACACAGCAACATCCACTGCCTCCACTGTGTCCCCCTCCTCCTCTTTTCCCTCCTCCCTCCCAGTGTCGTCTACACTCTCACCTGCATGCACTACATCTACAGGCACCAGGACTCGCACCAAAACACCCAGCACCACACCCCGCTCACCTGCACTCACCACCTCCACTCCCATTTACACGTCCCCTGTGTCCTCTCCCAGTGTGTCTGTGACGCCCCCTCCCAAAGTACACAAACGCGCGCACCCTCACACCCAACATCCATCCACCTCACGACAGCCTCCAGTACCTGCACCTGCACCCAAAACACCTAAAGTGACACCTCCTACAACCACCTCCTCTTCCTCCACTCCCAGGCCCCCTCAAACTACCCATCCCAGTGTTCGTCAGAAACTGTCCCTCTGTAAAGTTGACCTTTTGGCCCCCACCCCCCCTCCAATTCATCAGTCCCGTCGTAGCGCCTCAGCCAAAAAGACTCCAATACCAGTGGTGCCTGTTCAAGGTGTGTGGAGTGCACCGGCCACCAGGGCAGGCAGTGTGACCCGGAGCCAAGGCACTGGCAGCCCACCACCTGTAAAGGCTCTGAAATTGGAAAGTGGCCGACTGGACCCTGTGAAGACTCCTGGAGGCAAAACAACTCACAGGGGTCCCAGGGGGATTGCAGAGTCAGCTGTGACTCCTCCAAAGGTGGGGAAGGGCCAGAGGAAGTCTGCACAGCCTGGTGTGAGCATCACAGCGGAGAAGGGTGGCATCCTTCCCGGCGGACGGGACACCACCGCCAGCACCATCGTCACTGGTCCGGAGACCCCCGCCAGAGTCATTGCCCAGGAGGGCCCAAGTATCATCACTGGTCAGGAGACCACCGCCACCGCCAGAGTCATTGCCCAGGAGGGCCCAAGTATTATCATTGGTCAGGAGACCACCGCCGGAGTCAGTGCCCAGGAGGGCCCAAGTATCGTCACTGGTCAGGAGACCACCGCCACCGCCAGAGTCATTGCCCAGGAGGGCCCAAGTATCGTCACTGGTCAGGAGACCACCGCCGGAGTCAGTGCCCAGGAGGGCCCAAATATCGTCACTGGTCAGGAGACCACCACCAGAGTCATTGCCCAGGAGGGCCCAAGTATCGTCACTGGTCAGGAGACCACCGCCAGAGTCAGTGCCCAGGAGGGCCCCGGATGCCACAGCCCCGCTGGGCTATGAGGGAACGTCATGCCACACACCAATGCCCGTTCCAGAACCGCCATGGCAAAGCACCGCTGAACAGTCCAGAACCGCCATGGCTAAGCACCGCTGAACAGTCCAGAACCGCCATGGCAAAGCACCGCTGAACAGTCCAGAACCGCCATGGCTAAGCACTGCTGAACAGTCCAGAGACCACCATGGCAAAGCACCGCTGAACGGTGCATGCACCGGGGAAGATAGAAAAGACCGCCACATCAAGCATCGTCATCCCATGTGCAGCTGGGACAGTGACGGGACAGGAACTTTCACGGGGAGACCAATCCAGTCTGGGCACCAGTCCCCCTCCAGAGCCAGTGGAGGCTGTTATCTACTTGCGAAACTGTGGCTTTGCACTCCCCAGGATGGTCCAGTGGGCAACCCACCCACTGTAGAGACTTGAGAGACTGTGGCTTTGCACTCCCCAGGATGGTCCAGTGGGCAACCCACCCACTGTAGAGACTTGAGAGACTGTGGCTTTGCACTCCCCAGGATGGTCCAGTGGGCAACCCACCCACTGTAGAGACTTGAGAGACTGTGGCTTTGCACTCCCTAGGATGGTCCAGTGGGCAGCCCACCCACTGTAGAGTTTTGAGAGACTGTGGCTATGCACTCCCCAGGATGGTACAGTGGGCAACCCACCCATTGTAGAGACTTGAGAGACTGTGGCTTTGCACTCCCCAGGATGGTACAGTGGGCAACCCACCCACTGTAGAGTTTTGAGAGACTGTGGCTTTGCACTCCCCAGGATGGTACAGTGGGCAACCCACCCACTGTAGAGTTTTGAGAGACTGTGGCTTTGCACTCCCCAGGATACATCAATGGACATGGAGCCCCGTCGTGGATCTGGCTTTGCACTCATCCGGCTGAGGTGCCCCCCTTACCTTCCCCCTGAGGTGCCTGTTGTATTTCTATCTGATGCCCCGGCAGTGTTCTCTTCGATTGTGGACAGGTATCTATTGTGGGCCTCGCCCATGCATTTTTGGACTAGTGGTGCACGGACATTGATATGTGCATATCTGCACTACTTCTCATCATGTATATATTTTTGAATGAATTTATGATATATCTGTATATTTTTGAAACATGTATATTGATACATTACAATGTTTGAATTGATTTTGTTTTGTCTTTGCATTCTACCCGGGGGATTGTGGGTTGTTACTGTGATTTTTGTAAATGCATTGGTGTGTGTGTTGTAATATGCGTGGGTGGGGGTGGGGGTGTTTCGTGTGTGTGTCCCTAACTTTTGCCTCCCCCCCTCCCCTATGTCGTAGGTGCAGTACTCACCGTTGTCTTCGCCCGCGCCGGCGTTGCTCTTCGTAGATGAGTAGGAATACAAGGGCCGGTAGAATTTGTAATTCCGGCTCCATGGAGTCCTCCTTCCTCGTGGGATGTGTTCAGGTGAGCGTTTTCCCATTGCAGTAACTGTTTCCGCCGTGTTTTTATCCACGGTGAATCCGCCCCGGAAAAGGTGGCGGATTGGTAGGTTGTGATACTATGGGCGGTACATTGTCTTCCGCCTGTCTGTTGGCGGTGACCGCCGCGCTGCTTGTCTGTACCGCCATGGCGGGCGGTGTGTTAAAGTGGCTGTCTTTATTGGCGGCTTCCGCCAGGGTCATGATTCCCTTTTTTTGTCCGCCGGGCTGTTTGCGGTATTGCCGCACCTTTAACACCGTCCGCCAGGGTTGTAATGACCCCCATAATATTAAAGATGGCACCTAAAACTGTCCGGGTACCATATGAGAGAGCACATACCATGCTCTTATCAGATTAAAATACAATTGTACAGAAACAATACAAATCCTTTGGATAATTCAAAAAGACTAAATGGCCAATTAACCTGAGCTATATTCTTCTGTACAAAGTCTAACAGAAAGTAGTGTATAATTCCAAGACCGTCTTATATTATACTAAAGATGAAGCCTGGGACTGGGTCGTGGAACATAAGGAAATAAAGAAACCATTGCTTTCCAATCTGGCTGTACAGACTGTACTCAATTAAGTCCCTCAAGGTAACCATGAATCCTTCAAAAAGGAGCATAAATCGTATGCAAGAAGATCAGTTTTTTTAATTGCTGCATTGGACAAATTGCAAGATGACTTGAAGTAAGAATGAAAATGATTCTTTATTGATAAATTATTTACTCTTAGATTTTTTTGTGGCCTGAAACCAACACGTTTCGTTCTGTTTGAACCTCTTCTTATTTCTAAATCTGTCAGAAAGTCATGTTCCAATAGCAAACTATGTCCCAACCTATAACATCCAATTTGGTTGATATAATCAATCTTCACTTTTATAGCAAATATATTCACACTTTCTCTCTACAGTATATATGTGTATGAAGATATATTGGTCAATCTTCATTTTCCTCTGGTAAAGAGTAAAAGGGCTCCTGAATGGTGGCATGTGCTCAGCATTTAAACACTGCACAAACTGTGAATACAACACCTACCAACTGTAAAATGTTTATAATTATTTATTATGTATTAAAAGTTAATAAACGTTATTTATACAATTAATTTTAATTATTTCATGTCTGTTAAGTAACATTTATTTTTAAATTGAAAAGGGTAATTAAATTAAAATGTTAATGAAACCACATAGTACAATGTCGGTTTTTTAAAGAACAAGTTACTTACCTTCGGTAATGATTTATCTGGTAGAGAGATTTTCTTGTTGCAGGTTCCTTTCCTAGGAATTTCCCTCAGGCGTCAGTCTGGATCCAGAGATTTTTCTTCGAGCAGTACACCTGCATGCCGTCAGGTGGCATCCGTCTACTCAGCAGCCGTCGTTGGCGTGATGGTCACTGGATATGTCGTTGCGGGTCATATACAAGCACCACCCCAGGGCACAAATGTCAGTTTATTTTCCTAACTTTCCACGCCAGAAGCGAGGAGCCATGAAGAACACTAATACTGGTGCACCAGGACTAGGGCCCTGAAAAGAAAGTTCCTGCCGCTAGAAATCAATTCACAGAGCAGGGAGGTTGGGTGGGTCCGTAAGGAATCTGCAACTAGAATATGTCCCTACCAGATAAATAGTTACTGAAGGTAAGTAACTTGTTCATCTGATAGAGACTTCTAGTTGCAGATTCCTTAACTTAGAACAGATAACCAAGCAATACCAACCCCGGAAGTGGGTCTGCAAACCAAGATCATACTAGGACATCCTGCAGGACCGAACGGCTAAAGTGACTGTCCAGGCAGTAGTGTTTAGTGAACATATGGAAGAATGCCAACATTGCTGCCTGGTAGAAATCCAGGAATGCAACTCCGCATGCTAACGGTGTGGTTGCAGCTGCTGCTCTAATAGAGTGAGTGCACAAGCCTTCTGGGGGTTGATTTTTAGCCAATGCGTAGTACATTTTAATTCAGAGAACAACCCATCTGGATATGGTTCTTTTCTGCTCTACCCGACCTTTCTTTGCGCCCACTGTAGACGGGTCTCCGAGACCTCGTCTCCTTCTTCCGTAACCAGGAACCTCTCCGATAACCCCGCCACGTCATTTCCGCGTTCCCATGTTACCATGGGAATGCTACAGGACGCGTCGGAGACGGCCTTCCGGCGGCGGGACGGAAATACGAGGACGGACTCACAGGCAGGGCGAGAGGACGCCGCGGAGCAGAGAGCAGCAGACGGAGAGCGAAACCCGGACGAGGAGGTCGAGAAACGATCCTTTGCAGAGGGCGAGAGGACTGACGCCAGTTCCAGTGCGATACCGAAACAGAGTAGCCGAGGATCCCGCCACGACCCAGGAGGGTCGTGGCTTGCTAAGGTACGGTCCCTCCTGGGGACAAGGGATCCTACGACTAAAGGGGCACCGGGGAAGGGACCAGGGGAGGTAGGAGAGGGAAAAGGGAGTGTAGCACATCCTAATTAGGAAAAGTATTTCTTCCCCCTCTAGCTGGGAGCACTAAGATCTACGATAGGCACAAATAGAACTTATTTTGTTTTCTGTCACAGTCACCCTGGCGTACCTTCACTCTCTGGCCCTCTTGGAAGCCCTTCCCCTCCAATTCCACTAAGATAAACCCCAGAAACAACCCCCACTCACCTTCGCGTTTTTCTGTTTCCTTTTTCCGGTAAACCGTGCTGGAGCCTCCAGAATCCAAAAACGACCGACCTAGAGGAGAGAGAAGGAAACGAGAAAGCGCAAAAATTAATGGAGAACTGAACAATACCCCAAGAAACCATAGAAAGTATACTGGACTGTATTTCCTTCCCCAAAGTAAAAGAAAAGTAAAATATTGGTTTACTTACCTAATTACGCAGTCTCAGCCTTGTTTGTACTGTCAAAATCTGCCACAGTGGTGTCAGAAGTGGGGTATCCTTTCCCAAAGGCTAGTTGGCGGTATAAACAATGAGTGACAAACCCACCCTGGAGGACATGATTAAACAGCTGACGGAAGGCCAGCGTCATTTACAACTAGTATGGGAAGCACATCAACGGGAGGCTAAGGAAGACAGAGAGGCCCTACAATCGGCACTAAAAAGCCAAGCCACTATCTTGGCAAACAACCAGCTTGTTCATGAAACTGCGCTGCAGAAATTAACAGACACCATAGCAGCCAGTAAAGTACACCCCAATGTCCCTAGTTCCGTTTTACAAAAATTCCAGGAAGGGGAAGACCCGGACTCCTTCTTTACCAACTTTGAACGGGTGGCTTCCTCCGCTCAATGGCCTGAGGACCGCTGGGGACAATACATTGCACCATTACTCACGGGGATTCTACAGACGGCCTACCAAGCTGCTAATCCCGGAGGTACCACCCCATACAAGGACATAAAAAGGAGTATCTTGGAAAGGGTTGGTCATGATGTAGAGTATTATAGATTGAAATTCCGAAAAGTGAAATGGGGACAGAATGAGGACCCTCGTACCTTTTACTTCCGGGTTAAAGATTTAGCACTGAAATGGTTGGGCCCCATAGGAACCAGCAGGGAAGATGTCATAAAAACAATTATTCTTGAACAGTACCTGGATTCCTTACCCTCCAGTACGAAAAATTGGACTAGACAACATCCCAAGGTGGATACGGAGCTTGCTATAGATCTGGCTTGTGCTTACCACCGGTCCACAGATGTGAAATTCCTACAGTCCAGACCCGCCCTAAAGCCCGCCACACCACCGCCAAAACCAACACCGCGGTATCCACTGGAATACGCTGGGACACATAAGCAAGGGGAGGGTCATCCAATGCATTTACCCCAATGTTTTAGTTGTGGAGAATGGGGCCATATAGCAAGGGTATGTCCCAGGAAAACAGAGGGAGCTGAACCCATGGAGGTAGGGGTTACCCGACGCAGGGTGTTATGTACGGGAGTCGGGAATGCGAAATTCAAACAAGTCATAAAAGTAAACGGACGCTTCCTCTCTGCGCTCATTGATTCGGGTTGTAGTCAATCCGTAATCCGAAAAAACCTCATAGATCCCATTGACCTAACCTCAAGTCAATGGGTCACTATTTGTTGTATACATGGCGATAAAGAGCAATATCCCCTGACAATAGTCGAGCTAGAATGGGGTGAAACGACTTCCTTCCCGTACGGGTCATGGACCAATTGATTGAACACTGTATTATCGGGACAGATTATATCCGGTTCCAGCATCTCCTAGACCGAACCCAAACCCAGAAAGAGAACCCAGAATGGTGGAATGAAGCTCCATTTTTCAATAGCTGTATTGAATGCCCCCCAAGCTGCAGAAAACTCACCCAAAGTGAGAAAAGACATGAGAAATTGAGATTTCAAGAAACCCGAGAGGATACAAAAGCCAAAAGGGTAGTAGCAGAGACTAGTAACGCTCCAGTAAGCTTCCGAACTTGTCAGAGAGAAGACCCTATCCTCACTCATGCTTGGAGAACAGCTAAAACTGAAGTCACGGATGAGGTGGGTCCTTATTTCCTAGTCCAGAAAAATCTTCTTTATAGGATTACCACAACTACCACAGGAGAAAGTAAACAACAATTAGTAGTTCCAGAATTGTATAGGAACCAAGTACTCTTCCTAGCACATAATCAGCCAGGAGGGGGCCATTTCGGTAGGGAAAAGACAGAAGAATACCTCCTACGGAAGTTTTATTGGCCGGGGGTTTATGCCCACATTAGGAGGTACTGCTTACAATGTCCCAGATGTCAGCTCACAGAACCAGGTATGCCCAGGAAAGCACCATTACAACCTCTACCCATCATTGACATTCCATTTAGAAGGGTGGGTATGGATTTAATCGGCCCACTGCTTCCATCATCCAGGGGACACACATACATTCTGGTCATAGTAGACTGTGCAACGAGATACCCTGAAGCCCTTCCCTTATCAAGTATGACTACCAAAACGGTGGCACAAGCCATGATAACAGTGTTCACTAGGACAGGGTTTCCCCAAGAGATCCTCACTGATCAAGGCACGCCGTTCATGTCAAACCTGATGAAACAGATATGTAGGTTATTGGGAATTACTCAAATAAAAACGTTGGTGTATCACCCCCAAACGGACGGTCTAGTGGAACGCTATAACCGTACCATAAAGACACTGTTGAGGAAAATAGTAGACGAATCTGGAAGGGATTGGGATCAAAAGTTACCCTTAGTTCTTTACGCCATCCGAACACACGAACAGTCCTCCACTGGTCATAGCCCATTCGAATTGGTCTTCGGAAGACAACTACGTTGTCTTCTGGACATGGCAGCTGAAACCTGGGAAGAGGAAGAAGAGGAGGGGAAACCATTGCTAGAATATGTCCATAAGCTCAAAACCCACTTACAAAATCTATGGGAGGATGTACGGCGACACCTCGAGAAAGCCCAAGACAATCAAAAGGGTTATTACCACAAAGGTAGTAAGGTAGTAGTAAGGTAGTAAGTTACGTACATTTCTCCTTATTATGCGACCAACGTCGGAACAAAAGCTATTAGCTCGATGGCAGGGACCCTATAGGGTTACTAGAGCAGTCTCCTCTGTCACGTACCTTATAGAGCTAAGTGTCAATCCCAAAAGAACCTAAATTTACCACATAAACCTCCTCAAGAAATGGGAAACCGTAGAAAGGTTAGATACTCAAACAGGGACGGGATGCTTTATATCTCCATGCAAAGAGATAGATCTAGAATTTTTCCCCTTGGAAAAACAACAGGCAGAGAGTACTCCTTGTATTAACAACTCTCTAACCGAAACTGAGAAGGGACAACTGTCCGCCCTGTTAAAACAACACTTGCATTTCTTTTCTGACATACCTGGAAGATCTTCCTTGATCTATCACAAAATAAAAACACCATCAGGACAGACCATCCGACTACGACCTTATCGCATTCCCGAGGCTAGGAAACATGTAATTGAGGAAGAAATAGAGAAAATGATAGCCCTAGGAGTAATTGAACCCTCTGTTAGCCCTTGGAATTCTCCAGTAGTTTTAGTTCCAAAACCCGACGGGTCTGTCCGGTTTTGTATCGACTTCCGCAAACTCAATGACATATCCCTATTTGACACATATCCTATCCCCGTGTAGATGATGTCGTAGAAAAATTAGGGAAAGATAAATATCTGTCCACACTGGATCTCACCAAAGGGTACTGGCAAATTCCACTTGCTCCTGAAGACAAAGAGAAAACGGCCTTCTCCACACAATCCGGCCTATATCAGTTCACAGTTTTACCCTTTGGTCTTCACGAGGCTCCTGCTACCTTTCAACAGTTGATGGACAGGTTGTTAAAACCGTTCCACACCTTCTCAGCAGCCTATTTAGATGACGTTGTCATTTATAGTGATACCTGGCTAAATCACCTCCAGCATCTTAAACAGGTTTTCACTGCCCTTGTGGAAGCCGGTCTGACGGCTAATCCAAAGAAGTGCGTCTTAGGGAATACAAACATCTCCTACCTAGGTTATATGATAGGTAATGGGACCCTTCAACCACAAAAAAATAAAATTGAGGCCATACTGCAAGTCCAAACCCCAAAAACCAAGAAAGAATTGCGATCCTTTTTAGGATTGGTAGGCTATTACCGTAGATTCATACCAAGATACTCCACTATCGCTGCCCCTCTTACTGATCTACTGGCCAAACAGCACCCCAACACGTTAGCACCGTTTTCAGACTCTCAAAGGACTAGCTTTGAACAGTTAAGGACGTCCCTTACCACAGACCCAGTATTACAATGTCCTGATTTTTCTAGACCATTCCATCTCTATACTGACGCTTCTAACATCGGTCTCGTGGCTGTGCTCACTCAACCTGATAACGAGAGACTTGACTACCCGGATGTCTTTATCAGTAGGAAACTTCTTCCACGCGAATGCCACTACCCCACCATTGAGAAAGAGTGTTTAGCCATTAAATGGGCAATAGACAACTTGCAATATTACCTTCTTGGCAGACCTTTTGTACTGTATACTGACCACGCCCCTCTTACGTGGCTTGCTTCCCACAAGGACTCCAATTCTAGAGTATTAAGGTGGTTCCTTGAACTCCAGCCTTTTACCTTCCAGGTACGCCATGTCCCGGGATCTCAGCAAGGCCCCGCAGATTACCTGTCCCGGTTCCCCTCCTCCTCTGCGGTCCTCGACCAGGACCGTTCATGGATGGGGTGTGTAGACGGGTCTCCGAGACCTCGTCTCCTTCTTCCGTAACCAGGAACCTCTCCGATAACCCTGCCACGTCATTTCCGCGTTCCCATGTTACCATGGGAACGCTACAGGACGCGTCGGAGATGGCCTTCCGGCGGCGGGACGGAAATACGAGGACGGACTCACAGGCAGGGTGAAAGGACGCCACGGAGCGGCAGACGGAGAGCGAAACCCGGACGATCCTTTGCAGAGGGCGAGAGGACTGACGCCAGTTCCAGTGCGATACCGGAACAGAGTAGCCGAGGATCCCGCCACGACCCAGGAGGGTCGTGGCTTGCTAAGGTACAGTCCCGCCTGGGGTCAAGGGATCCTACGACTAAAGGGACACCGGGGAAGGGACCATGGGAGGTAGGAGAGGGAAAAGGGAGGGTAGCACATCCTAATAAGGAAAAGTATTTCTTCCCCCTCTAACTGGGAGCACTAAGATCTACGATAGGCACAAATAGAACTTATTTTGTTTTCTGTCACAGTCACCCTGGCGTACCCTCACTTTCTGGCCCTCTTGGAAGCCCTTCCCCTCCAATTCCACTAAGATAAACCCCAGAAACAACCCCCACTCACCTTTGTGTTTTTCTGTTTCCTTTTTCCGGTAAACCGTGCTGGAGCCTCCAGAATCCAACAACCACCGACCTAGAGGAGAGAGAAGGAAACGAGAAAGCGCAACAATTAATGGAGAACTGAACAATACCCCAAGAAACCATAGAAAGTATACTGGACTGTATTTCCTTCCCCAAAGTAAAAGAAAAGTAAAATATTGGTTTACTTACCTAATTACGCAGTCTCAGCCTTGTTTGTACCGTCAAAATCTGCCACACCCACATACCCCACAAAGAGTTGATCATCCACCCAGAACTCGAGTATGATTCAGGTAGAACGCCAACACTCTTTTTGGGTCCAGGCAGTAGAGTCTCTCATCTTCTTTAGAGGGATGTGGGGGCACGATAAAAGGAGGCAGAGGGCATAACCAATTTAGGGAGAAACAAAAGTAAAGTACGGAGCACCATCTTGTCTGGGTGGATGAAGAGGAAAGGTGGCTTAGAAGAAAGCACCTGTAACTCATGCCCTCTGCGGGCAGAGGAGATAGCGACAAGGAAGGCTGGTTTCATGGTAAGCAGGTGAAGGGGACAATTGTTATTGGGTTCAAAGGGAGGGCACATCAAATAAGTGATAACCAAGTTCAAATCCCACTGGGGCATTATGAAAGGGTAAGGAGGAAAGAGATGTGTAAGACCCTTAAAAAATCGTCCAACAATGTAAGATTTAAATATGGAGGGTTGGTCAGGCAAGTGGAGAAAAGCCAAGATGGCAGACAAACAACCCTTTAGTGTGCCCTGAGCAGAGCCCTGCTGGGCCAAGGAAAGAACAAATAAAATAACCTCAGAAAGAGGGGCAGAGAGGAGATCAACAGACTTTTTGGTACACCATGCCACAAATTAGTTCCATCAACAGGCATATACCATTTTGGTGCCATAAAAGGGGCAAAAAGCAGACTGAGGGGGTGAGGGGCAGCTGTGAGGCCATGGGACTGAGCCATAGCCTGAGACTGCTTAAAGCACTCAAGCGCCGAATCTGCTTTGTCCCCGAAGAGACGTGTGCCAACAAAGGGCATGTCCATCAGAGTAGATTGGACATTCCCTGAAAAGCCAGGCGTACATAACCAGGCGTGGTTAAAGCCACCATTGATGCAATGGATCTGCCCAGAGAGTCGATTATGTCCAGCCCACATCTGATGGCGAACTTCGCCATGTCTCTCCCATCATCAACAGCTTGGGAGAGAATGGGCTGGGCCTCCTCCGGGACCTGTGGCAGCACTTGCGTTACCATGTCCCATAAAGTGTAGGGGTAAAGGCCCAAAAGGCATGCGGTGTTCACCAACTGCAATGAAAGGCTGGAGGAAGAAAACAACTTCTTTCCAAAATGGTTCAGCCTCTTTGATTCCCTATCCGTTGAAGCAGAAGGGAACGTGCTATGGGAGGTCGAGGCTTGGATGACCAAGCTCTCAAGGGAAGGGTGTTGGGTCAGGAAAGCCTGGTCGTTAGGTGCAGGCCTACAGCAGCAGGCAATTATCCTATTAACAGGGGCCCCTGTGCGGGGCGTGGACCATGTTGCCAGCAGGACATCAGTGAGGGCTTCATTAAAGGGCAAAAGGGGTTCGGATGTGGAAACCCCTGGGTGAAGCACCTATGTCAGGAGGTTAGCCCTGACAGCCACTGAAGGCAGCTCGAGGCCCTAGACCTTGGCTGCTCTTCTCACCACCATGGAGGAAGAAGCTCCCTCCTCTGTAGCCACAGTAGGGGGAGAAAACATACAAGTGTCAGATGAGGTATCCAACACGCTGGCTTTCCTCAGTTCCTGAGCCCAGTCCATAGGATCTTCCAGCTGATATTCTAAATTCAGTCAAAAAGTGACTGAGGGTAGCTTTTCTCCCAATTTGCACATAGGCTGGCACGTAAAGAAACAAACTGACGTCAGCAAGCCAAAGTGGCACTTATGCACGACCCAAGGTCTTCAATGAGTGCCCTTTAGCTGCTGTCAGCATGGTTTTCTAGGTGGAAGTTCAGGTCTATGAGAAGGATGTAATTGGTAGCATCGAGGGGGAGGGGTGTGACGAAGTCCATGATGGTGTCAGTGAAGTTGGTGCACAGTCTTGATGGTCTGTAGATGAGAATGCCATTTTGGGTGAAGTTGCCTGTAACTTGGAGTTTGAATGAAAAAGAGTTCCATGTTTCAAGATGACGTATCTATGGATGTGATGAAGCTGATGGTGTTCTTGTGGATGATGGTGATTCTGCTTCTGGCTTGTGAAGACCATCTTGTCTGATAATCTAGTAGCCAGGGGACATGTCGTAATGATGGCAGGTGACAATGCAGGGTTCAGCCACGTTTCTGTGAGAAAATGTAGGTCAGAGACATTATCATGCTGCCAGTCCTAGATCTCTGGCATGTTTAGTGAGTGAGTGAGCGCGTACTGAAAAGCAGGCTTGCGAGTGAAGTGTTGTGTGGGTGGTTGTAGACTATGTGAGTGTCAGTGGGGTGTGTGTTGAGTGTGGGTAAGTGAATTAAAACTCTCAGGAAGTGCAGGAGAATGCTCCCACTGTGTTGTGTGTTGCAGCAAGGCAGAGGCGTGTTGAGCAGCAGCTGGGGTTGAGGGCACAGAGTGTCACAGCATGGTGGGGCAGCAGGAGGTTAGATGATATGGGTAGTTCATCCAAACATTCTGGATTAAAGGAAAGAACACATTTGCTGTAAGCATCAGGTGCCCCTTATGCTACAATTCATGATCCTGGGTATCCTACCGATGTAGATATGATTAAAAAGAAAGTTAACACTCTATTGTGCTCCTGCTCCCACAACCTTTTAGAAGTGACATATGATTGCAATATATACTTGTGCCACACAGTGCTTGAGTTTGTATGTTTTACAGTTCTCTTTTACTGTTTAATTTTACTATGCAAGGACAAATAAAAAGCTTATGAACTAATATTTTGGCTTGCACCTGTTTGACTGTTGGTGCAAGCTTCAAACATTATCTGACACATTAAAGTACAGAATACGGGGACAGGGAGTCCAGACTTTTTATGTGGTGTGGGCAAGTGTCCAATTTCCAAGCACTGCTGACCGGCCAGGCATCACCTTCAGTGCTGGGACTGTTTCAGTTACTTTCATCAAAAGATTCCTCTGAATGAAAATTCAAAAACAGACACTGCACTTGACTATTCAATCAAACTCAGAGTCATAGAGGAGTGTAATAAACAGTGCAGGAGGGACATGCTGAGGGACTGGAAACAGTTACTTTGGCTACTGCTAACCATATGTACTTTATACCTGTAGTGGGGACTGCAATACAGGTAAAACACGACACATGTGACCAGCACATGCAGGCATATTAAAATGTGCTCCACATATCAATAGGGTGGATGAGGTGAGCCAGCCATGTCAAACTGTACAGACATAACAGTCGCACCACTGGGGCTCAGGCAAAAGGGCCTTTATGCGCTGTTTCATGTTCTGTGGATGTATGAGTTGGTGGTTTCTGCTGGGAGGGCATGCTTAATCCCTAGAGGCAACTTTTCACCTGTCACTTCAAGTCTATTGTCTTATATGTTTTAGACATTCTCACTGCAGGTTTGCTTGTATCACAGAGATGTTTGTGCCATGAGGTTTTTAATGTACCCTTGGGGAAAACATGCATAACTCATGGAAAGGTTCTAGAAACTCATGGTTCTGCATGTAAGAGGTGGCTCCTTTGCACCCTTGGAAGCTGAACCACAGCTACTCATGGTGCTTTTTTCAGTTTTTGTATACATTAAGATCTTACAGTTGACATTCAAGATTTTAGGCAGATCAGACTGAATTTCTGAAACACCTCAGTATCAGAGGATATCCCTACACTTACATCCTTAAACCATTGGAGCCAAACGTGGGTGGAGAATGTTATCATCTCTGTGAACATCTCATGCAGCATCAGCATCTCTGACTTGTTACCATTCAGTTTTAGGAAAGTAGAGGCCATCCTTACCTGTACAGAGCAAAACCAGTATGTGAGGGGTAGGGTTACTTTGGAGAATGACCTTTATCAACCCATAGGAGTTTTGTATACTCCCAAAGCCTGACTCCATGTTAAAGTATATTTAAATAGCCTGCTTTCCTGGTCCACATTCAGCGTGCCATTATCTTTTGCAGAAAGTGTTTGTGTCAACTCAGCTAAACAATGAATTTGCTCATTTATAAGGTGACACATGTCTGCTACAAGCTACATAATCTCTAATTACAAGGTCTGGTAATGGATGTGTAAAATAAACATGTAGTCCGAGTTGACGTATTTTCATTATTTCCTGGTTCCTACCGATTATGTCTCTGATTGCTAGAAAGTCCCCCACTGTAGTGTAAGAGTCTGTGGTCAGCCCTATATGAACCCCATGAATTGACTACTGATTCAAAGAGGCCTTTGTGTCAAGTTATATAGAGAGGTCCTGCCAGACAGCTGCAGCATCCACTCTTATGCTGGCAGTCAATACAGAAAGGAGCTGTGCCCTGCTGATCTGTTTTTAACTTCCAAAGAAACACTTTTTCCCGGTCAAAGTCTGATGACCAAAGCTGGTCTGCTGTGAACAGGTATGCAGTATGCTGGGCTCCAAGAAACTCTGGAGTCAAGTTAGCTACTCCATGCTCTCATAGTGTGGCATGTAGAAGTAGTTTTTAGAGTCTTACTGCCTGATTTAGAACTCGGCGGACGGGTTACTCCTTCATAATGGTGACAGATATCCTGTCCGCCTAAATGTAAATCCCATAGAAGATAATGGAATTTATATTTCGGCGGATGGGATATCTGTCACCATTGTGACGGAGTAACCCCTCCGCTGACTTCTAAATCAGGCCCATAGGTTGCTAGGAACATTAAAAAAAAAAATTAACTGTTCATTTTATTCTTGCTATTACCAACATGCAGATGTGGTTATTACTCATGTTCTAGGCAACAGGATGGGACTGCTGAAATAAGCACTTTTGAACATATATAGGCCCTCATTATGACATTAGTGGTAAATTCCACTTACCGCCATGCCGACTGGCGCCAACATACCGCCGCCGCACGCGGATATCTGCTAACCATATTATGGCAGACACACACACCAATCCGTCACTATTCAGCCACACACACAAATCCACCAGCCCAAAGGTCAGTGATAAACTGCCGGTAGCAAAACCCACACCATTACGCCAACAGAACTACGCCCACAACCATATGATCCACGAATCACCACGGCGGACATTCAATAGCGTTAAACCATTGGTGGTACATACTGCCACGCTCAAAATACACACACACATACAAAACAACACCACATTGGACAATTCAGACAACACACACCTGACACACATACACACACCACACCCACACACCCATACCACTATAAAACACACACCCACATTACGCACAACCCTTTACCATTACAAACAATTGCCACAAGATAGACACCACGACCACAGACAAGACCAGAGACACACACCACCATCACCTATACACAACCCACGCACTATTACATCACACACTCCAACACATCACTACACACCCTTACCCACACCACTCACACTACACCCATGGCACCCCAACGACACCCCAGGTTCTCAGAGGAGGAGCTAAGGGTCATGGTGGAGGAAATCATCCAGGTAGAGCGACAGCTATTTGGAGCACAGGTGCAGCAGATATCCATTGCTAGGAAGATTGAGGTATGGCAGAGGATCGTGGAAAGGGTCACCGCCATGGGAAAGCACCCAAGAACAAGGGACGGCATCAGGAAGAGGAGGAACGACCTACTGGGGAATGGGCGTTCCATTGCAGCAAGATACCAACTCGCAGTACAGAGGACTGACAGTGGACCCCCACCTCCTCCCCCACAATTAACAGCATGGGAGGGGCAGGTCTTGGCAATCATGCATCCTGAGGGCCTGGCAGGAGTAGCAGGAGGACTGGACTCTGGTAAGTCAACTCTCAATACTATCACCCACCTACCTGCATGCCATCACGTAGCCACACCCTCACCCTCACTCACATCACTCCCCCACCTCCCACACACCCCACAATCACAACCCACCCATCCCAATACCAAGCCCAGCATGTACCACCAATGCATGGACACCACTCTCAGACCTGCATGGACACCTATCACCACAGCATGAACACTAGAGAGAATCACACAAGGCAAAGCTGCCAGGGCAATTACAACCATAGAAGGCAACCCACCCATGCACAATATGTCACACACAGAAACAATAACACTGCATTTACATCCCCACAGGTACCCCAGCCAATGTCACCAGCAACATCCAGTCCCCCCCACAGAAGAGGCCCACAGTGATGACAGCCGCTCTGGTCGCCTGGATCTGGATGACCAACCTGGCCAATCGGGGACTTCCGGACAGTCGGTTACCCAGGCACACTCTCACACCACCACAGAGCCTTCCCCCTCAGGAAACACCACCACAGTACCCACCCACCGGGCCCATACCTCTGTCCCCAGGACACGTCAATCATCAGTGTGTTCACCACTACAGGGACCCCACAGCACCCCACAAACCCAGGACAGTCAGGGACCTGGGGTCAGTGGCAGTGGGCACACGGTTCAGGGGACAGAAGCACAGGACAACAGGGAAGCTGGGAGGACTGATGTGCGACAGGGGGAGGACAGGCCCAGGGAACCGACCCTTCAGGAGGCACTCACTGCGATCCTGGGCGCATACCAACATTCCCAGGATACGCTGGGACAGTTTCTGGACAAGATGCAGGAGAACATGTGGCTGCAGGAGGGACAGTCCCTGGAGATCAGGCAGGACTTGAAGGCCATTAACACCACCCTGGTCTCCATTGCAGGGGTGCTGGCAGACATGGCCAACAGTATGAGGGAAGCAGTGGCACAACTGCGGGCCCCTGACACTAACCAAAATGCTGAACCACCCTCCACCTCCACTGCCGCTAGTGGACAGGGGGGCCCTCCACAGGACCAACAGGCCACCAGCACCCCTCCCCTGCAGAAGGAGAACCACCCCGCAAACGTTCCCTGCGATCCAGGCAGAAGCCAGAGACTATTGCCAAGACCCCAGCCAGGAAATAAGACCCTCCTGATTATCACCCTTGTGTCCCACTCTGTCACCCTGTCCACCTTGAACTGCCATAGCTCCCCTTCCTATGCCCCCATGGACACTGCACCTGTGCTAGAAATAGACTGGACTCTAGTCTGGACTTTCCTCTATCATCACCCCAGCCCACTGCACTACCCCCTCGTCTTCAGAGCACTGCAATAAACACACTTTGAAAAAATACAAGTATGGTGTATGTCAAATGATTTCAAAATGTATTCGTATAACAAGGTTAAAACATTGCAATTCAAATGTACAGTAATGTTTACATAGGAAAGACATGTAGTTGGCTGCACTGAACACACCAGGAGCAATAGTGGGGCACCAACATCTGCAGAAAGAGATGCCAAAGGGTACAGTGGGTGGGCATAGAAGTAGGAATTCACAGCCTGCCAGTGACAATGTCACACATCAAACTGTAAATGAAATGTAAAATAACACTGTCTTACCTGTGTGTCATTGGAATTATTGACGAACGACTACACGTCTGTTGTCCTCATCCTCATCCTCTGCCTCCTCATCTTCACTGACCACAGGGTCCACTGCTGCCACACGGCCTCCTCCTCCTGCAGAAAAGGCACGAGGCAAGGCAAGGTTGTGCAACATACAGCATGATCTGGAAGACCTTCTTGGGTGAGTAGCACAGGGATCCACCAGTTAGATAGAGGCAGCGAAACCTGGCCTTCAGGAGGGTGAATGTCCTTTCTATTATACTTCTTGTTCAACCATGTGCCTCATTGTAACATTCCTCTGCCCTTGCCTTGGTATTCCTCACAGGGGTCAGTAGCCATGATAGGTTGGGGCAACCAGAGTCACCTGCAAATATCGAGGGACAACTATTAGCCACACAGTAACCCTTATGGCCAACAACATACCCATACCCAGCATCCACTGAGTGGGAACCAGGGCTCACCTATTAGCCACACCCGGTGCCTCTGGAGTTGGGCCATCACATTTGGAATGGTGCTATTCCTCTGGGGAAAAGCATCATGCATCGACCCAGGATACTTAGCATTGACATGGGAGATGTACTGGTCCGCCAAACACACCATCTGCACATTCATCAAGTGATAACTTTGACAGTTTCCGAAGACCTGTTCATTTTGCCGGGGGGGGGGCAATGCAATATGCATCAATCGCACCTATGATGTTGGGGATATGTCTCATTGCATAGAAGTCAGCCTTCACTGTGGCCAAATCCTCCACCTGGGGGAAGACGATGTAGCTGCACATGTGTTTAATCAGGCCAGACAACACTCTGGTCAGCACTATTGAGAACATTGGCTGAGGCATTCCTGCTGCCAAGTCCACTGTTACTTGGAAAGAACCAGTTGCCAAAAAATGGAACACAGATAGGACTTGCGCAAGAGGGGGGATCCCGGTGGGGTGACGGATAGCATATATTAGGTCAGGCTACAATTGGGCACACAGCTCTGTGATTGTGGCCCCATCCAGTCTATAGGTGAGGATAATGTGCCTGTCCTCCATTGTTGCCAAGTCCACCAGGGGTCTCTACACGGGGATGTCTCCATCCCCTATTCATCCGCAGCGGTTGCAATCTATGGGGATACCTCCTCCGATGGAAGCTCCCTGGTGGTGGCGGACACCTCTGTGCCCACCCCAGCTACGGGTACAGCCGCCACCCCCGTACCAGCACTGCCCTCCCAGCAGCCCCTCAGTGAGTTTCCCATGCCCGTTCACCAAAGAGTGCGGGCATCTCCTTCACCCCAGGCACCTGAGGCCCTGCCCCAGTTAGCTCTGCTGCCGTGAGTGAGGAGGCTATTGACCTCCTGCGATCCATCCCTGTTGGGCAGTCAACCATTGTGAATGCCATCCAGGGGCTGGCAGCCCAAATGCAACAGACCAATGCATTTATGGAGGGCATTCACACTGGCTTGGCGGACCAACAGAGATCAATCCAGGCTCTGCCCTCCTCTCTGATGGCAGCCATTGTCCCTGTTTCCATCCTCCAACTTCCTCCACCCAATTCCATTCCCCTCGACCCCAACCTATCCCAAGCACACAGGCAAACGAGCAGGCACCCAGGACAACACATAAGAGTGGACAAGGCAAACACAAGCACCACTCTTCATCCCACAGGCACTCACACAAACACCATCCAGATGCAGACATACCAACATCCTCTGCCTCCACTGTGTCCCCCTCCACCTCCACCTCCCTCCCAGTTGTGTCTCTCCTCACACCTGCATGCACTACATCCTCATCCACTACCCCCATCACCAGCACACCTATCAGTACACACCCCTCACTGGTAGTCACCACCCCCACATCCATGCACATGTACCCTATGTCCTCTCCCACTGTGTCTGTGCCCCTTCCTCCCAAAGTACACAAACTCAAGCACTCAGACACCCAACAGCCATCCACCTCACAACAGCATCCAGCCCATGCACCTGCAGCCAAACACAGCAGACTGACACCTCCTACAACCACCCCCTCTTCCTCCACTCCCAAACCATCTCCCTCTCCCCTCCCCAATGTCTCTAAGAAGCTTTTCCTCTCCACTGTTGACCTCTTCCCTTCCCCTCCCCCCTGGTCCTTTACATCAGGCCAGGGTGGCCAATACGCAGGCAAGCACCTCAGCCACCCAGTCCACGGGCACAGTAGTGTCCCCAGCAACTCAAGGTGGGAAAGGGTGCCTTGCCCAAGTGCTGCAGGAAGGAAGGGCAAGGAGGCAGCCCCAAGTGCTGCAGGAAATAAGGGCAAGGAGACGTTCCCAAGTGCTGCAGGAAAGAAGGGCAAGGAGCCATCCCCAAGTGCTGCAGGAAAGAAGGGCAAGGAGCCATCCCCAGCTGCTGGCAGGAAGAGCAAGGGGCCTGCACCAGCAGGCAGTGAGGGCAAGGGGCCTAGTGCTGGGACTCAGTCGGAGCCCACACCACCAACCATAGTGGTGCAGCCGTCCGAGGCTGCAGGGGATGGGTTGGTGCCTCCCCCCACCACTACCAGCAGCAGCACCAGTGGGCAGCTGTCCGAGGCTGCAGGGGATGGGCTGGAGCCTCCCCCCACCACTACCAGCAGCAGCAGTACCACCACTGCCACCACTGAACAGCCATCATCGCCAGCGGACAGTGTGTAGTCCTGAGTCGATGGGCTTTTGTGTGGCCTGGCCCCTGCAAATCCTGTGGGTATGACACCCACCTGAGAGACTGTGACCTTGCACTCCCCAAGATCTGCATCACAGGGCACGATGCCCCCTCCAGAACAGTGAAGATGCCATCCACTCACCCCATCCTCCCCAGGATGAAGCTCACTGGGGACGATGCCCCCTCCAGGACCAGTGGAGATGGCATCCACTCACCCCATCCTCCCCAGGATGAAGCTCACTGGGCACGATGCCCCCTCCTGAACCAGTGGAGAAGCCATCCACTTGAGAGACTGGGGCCTTGCACTCCCCAGGACAGAGCAATGGGCATGTCGCCTCATCCAGAGCCATTGGGCAAGTCACCCACTTGAGAGACTGTGGCCTTGCACTCCCCAGGACCAAACACAGGACATGTTGCTCCCTCCAGAGCCAGTGGGCAAGTCAAACACTTGAGAGACTGTGGCCTTTCACTCCCCAGGACATAGCACTGGGCATGTTGCCCCCTCCTGGACCAGTGGCATTGTACCATCTTCCGGCTGAGGTGCCCCCCGTTCCCCGTCCCCCTGAGGTGTGTGGCTATTTTCGACCTGATGCCCCTGCGGAATGTTCTCTCCGTGTTGTTGCAAGATGGAGGTGGGGCCTTGGACTTTGTGATGTGGCCCTGTGGCCCACGAACATTGAGGACTGGGCAGTGTCCCTTTATATGTAAATATGTATATACTTTTTAATTTGGATGCACGTCTTGCTACCAATTTTTCTTATTACACTCTTTTTACTCTATTGTAGTTGTCCTTGCATTGTTCCTGAGGGGTACGGGGTCAATAAGTTATGTGACTGCATCTGCTTGTGTGTATGGTGATGGGGGTGAGGGTGAGGGTATTGCATGTTGCGTGTGTGTAACTCTCTTTTTCCTCCCTTCCTCCCCTGTGTGCTAGGCGGCTGTACTCACTGTGGTCATCTTCGCCGTCGTTGGTGTTCGTAGTGGAGCAGCACATAGAAGAGCATTGGGAAGGCTTGCAGCTCGGGCTCCATGGCGGCGTGGTTGTCCCCAGAGTCTCCAAAGTGAGTCCTTTGCCTTTTGTGCAGTGTTTCCGCCAGGCTTTTGATGTCGTTGGTACCGCCCTGGAAAAGTGGCGGATTGACCTCTCATAATATGGTGGTCAGAACATTGTCTTCTGCCTGGCTGTAGGCGGTTACCGCCCTGGTGCCTGTTGATTACGCACTGGCGGTCGGTGTGTTAAAGTGGCTGTCTGTCTGAGCTGTTTACGCCACGGTCATAATTTGGCAGTAATTACTGCCGGCCTGTTGGCGGTATTATCGCCACCTTATCACCGACCGCCAGGGTTGTAATGAGGGCCATAGTGTGTTTTCTTAGTGCAGTGCTGAATATGCTATTCTAAAGAACAAAATTGGGTTTGATGTCTCACTGCAGATGTCACCCACTTACGGGACTGGTAGTAACACAGAAAGCACAGATACCACACCAGAATGTACGCTCAGAGGGGATGTGCAGGCCAACTGTAACCTGTACTTCCCCGCTCAAGTGATGGTGCACAGTGTCCCAGGTTATGCAACAGGAGATGTGCATCATCTGCATTAGACAGAACTTGGAAGCATGGAAATGTGTCTCACCTTTGATAGCAAAAAAATGAAGGGTGGCAAAATGACTGTTATGCTTCTAAAAGTATCTAAGGTGTTAAAATAGTCATTGGAAGATTAATTCAAATACATCAGAAATTGAAACTTATTTATTGGAAATTTATAGCATTTGTTAAATGCTGCCAGATATAGGCAGCTTTATTTGTCAAATTCAAATATATATTTGTGCTAAAGGCCACTGAGTTATATTTGGCTGAAGCGGTAGGAATACTGGTGACAGCCTAATGGGTTAGATCTCAGCTAATGCATTTTAGTTACGGAAGGAGAGAAATGTGATTAATTATGCTAGGTGGAGAATGTTGTACCACGCACATTGCTTATTTTTTCTTTTTCTTTTCTTTTTTAAATTAAGTTTCATTAGAGGTACACAAATAAAATAAAAATGCT